>NW_006408610.1:9655689-9727613 GCF_000296735.1 Chrysochloris asiatica | reverse complement strand
AGTGAGGTTGGCCCAGGATCAGACATTGTTTGGTTCTTCTGTTCATGGGTCGCTATGAGTCGGTTCCGACTCGATGGCACCTGACAACAACAACAACAAAGATTTACAGCCTCAGAAACCCTGTTCAGGGTCACTATGGGTCGGAACCGACTCCACGACACATAACAGCAACAACAATTTAGATACAAGGAGCTCTAGTAACGTAGTGGTTACAAATTGGGCTGCGAACCGCAAGGTCAACAGTTCAAAACTACCAGCTGCTCCGTGGAAGAAAGATGAGGCTTTCTGCCCCCATAAAGATTTATAGCCTCGGAAACCCTATTCAGGGTCGCTATGGGTCAGAACCGACTCAGTGGCACTTAACAACAACAACAATTTAGATACCTTTTTAGGTGAGCAGCTAATTGAGTTTTCACTGTTAACCTCTACCACCATTAAGGAAGAAGACATTCCCATCACCCCAGAACAGTTGTGCAGGGAGTATGACACCACATAACTTCTTTGATGGGAGAGCCACTTCCTACCCTGTATCTGCCACCACCCTTGCACCTGGGTCCCGAGCACACGCCCCAGTGGGACTCAGATGACATAGGATTGTGTTTGGCTGTCTCTACACTTAAAACACATTATTTGTCTTATGTGTACAAGTACTCTGATTTAGTTCTCTAGTACTAGTTGGTGGTTATATGCAACGCTTTATAACGTTTCCGAGGCTGCAAATCTTTACGGGAGCAGAAAGCCTCATCTTTCTCCCGCAGAATGGCTAGTAGTTTTGAACTGGTCACCTTGAGGTTAGCAGCCTGGCATATAACCACTATGCTACTATCATAGAAATATTACAGGTGGATGTCTCAGCAACCAGAAATGTATCCTGTCACAGTTTAGGAGACTAGAAGTCCCCTCTAGGGGAAGGCTCTCTCTTTCTTTCAGCAGCTGTAGACCCAGCATTCCCTGAAGATCTTGGCGTCCATTTTTCTCTGGATCTAGGAGCCTCACCATGCAGCGACCCCAGGTCCAAAGGACACATTCCAGTCCCGGCTCTTTTTCCTTGGTTGTAGTTAGGTCCCTCAGATCTCTGCTTGCTTGTTTAACCTCTTCTATCTCAGATGAGATTGACTGAAGATATCACCTAATCCTATAGATTGCATCCGGCCTCCTTAACAGGAGAGTGAGGACTTCAGACACGTAGGATAATTAGAGCAGATCAGGGCTGGTCACATCAGATCTCATCGGGGTGTGATGACATCATTGCATAACTCCAAACCACTGAGAACCATGGTCCTGCCAAGTTGACACATATTCTGTTAGAACACACTTCAGGGATGCTGTTCCATGGCCAAGGGATCCCAGCCTTGCTATTCTTAGCATCGTTGGTGTATTGCTCCATAGTCTGCAATGGTAACTGAAGCTTCACTCTTATACCCATGTTCCAAATGGCAGGATGGAAAAGAAAAGGTAAAGCTCATCCACTCATCAACAGATGTACATCCCAGTGGAGTTGGTTTTCTGGGGATTGTCCCAAATGCTCCTGTGTTTATCTCACTACCCACATCTAGTCACATGGCCACATCTAGCTACAAAGAAGACTGGGAAACAGGCACTTTAATCTAGGCTAATTTCCCACATCCCCCCACAAAGATCACGGTTCTCTGACTATGCATACGAGCAGGAAGAGTAGATAGTAAGTAGTAGATTAGACAGGATGTTGCAGTAGCAAACAGTCTCGAAATCTGAACAAAACGAAACCTTCCTGTTTCTGTGAAGTGTTGTGGAGTCTTCATATGGTGGAGTACCACTGCCTCATCTTTACAAGGGGGTCCTGGTGTGGCACTGTAGGATAAGCACTAGACTGCTGACTGTAATGTTGCTGGTTCGAATCCACTAGCCACTCCTCCTCTACAGAGTTGCTATGGGTTGGAATTGACTCAACTCCATTTAACAGCACAACAGTCTTTACGGGAGCAGATCGTCTCATTGGTCCTGCAGAGCATCTTTCAGGTGGCAGCTGGCGCTTAACTGCCGTGTCACCAAGATTCTTTTCAGGGGGCTGTAAAAGACCAGGCCTTACTTTAAGGACAATCTCCTCATGTCTTAAAATAGTTCCTAGTCAAAAGAAAATATATTCCATATGTGTCTAATTCACTTGTGTAACAAAATGGTTACTAGTCCCTCTCCCCACCCTTTCATTCTTTTTAATTTAAAAGGAGTTCTTTGATGTTCAGGAAACCCTTTGAGGCTTTTTTTTTATTGCCCTTGAAGACCTAACAATAAAAGATTCTAAGAGGCAGAAGCCGTTGGCAGTTCTGAGTGAAATGCCCAAGAACCCCCCCAAAAATGTGATCAGAATTCCTCAGAATTCCAGAAGTGCTTCAGGCCTTGGTTTCAGGCGGGCATTCTGGGAGGGGAAAAGTGGAGAAGTAGAGGTTGTCCCACAATGCCATTATGATTTGAGGTGAAGGCCTATCAAAGGGGCCCTGGGTCCTGCCCTCACCAGACAGGTGCTGAGGAAAATGAGACGCTATCGTAGTGCATCTCAACTGGGAGAAGTTTGTCCCCTCAAGAAACATTTGTCTGTGTCTAGCATCAGCTTTCATTGTCCTCACTGAAGAGTGTGAAGTATGATTTATAGCCCAGTCCCCCACTTTGGATCAGACCAACAACCCTGGACTTTACTTGAGACCCTTGTTCAGCATCTCCTTCATCTGTATCCTGCTTCCCTCTCCCCCTTCCTGACAGAAATGTTTCCTGAAGAGCATCCCCCAATAAACCATGTGCAGCCAACTCAGTCTCTGTTCAGGATTTGTTCTTTCATCAAGGTTGACTTCATACAAGCACCGAGAGGCACTGCGTGGCAGCTTCAGGGGTACTGAAGGAAAGAAGAGAATTGAAGGAGGGGAGCAGAACGTCCCTCCACCTTCACAGTACTATTTGGAGAGCATCCCCTAACTCTGTTAGGCCTTGGGGAGCCAGAATAACATACTGGTTGTTCTTGAGGTAGCCCAAAAGCATGGGTTAGAATTCAGATTCTAACCTCTCTGTGACTTTGGGCAATCCACACAGTCTCTCTGAACCCCATCTCAAAAATCAAGGCACATAAAACTGTGGCAGGTTTAGGATTCTTGGGGAGAGGCCTCTGTGTTCCAGGAGCCCAATTTGGTGATGCTGACCCACACCAGTGGAACTCAGGATACTCTAGATTAGGCTCTTTGGACAGGGCCGCCATTTGGCCTGGGACCGTGGCCTCTCAACAGAAACAGAGAGGCAGGTGGACTAAGGAGTGGAAAAGTTATGTGTGAGACAACACTAAAGTGATAATTAAGAGGGTATGGTTAAAAAAATAAGTATCTAAACTAGGAAAGGCTGAGAAGTGTTGCAGAGAGAACCCGGGAAAGCTGTAGGACATGGGAACAGAAACAAATGGAATCATCGAGATCCAAAAACTGGAAAAGGATGCCACTCAGGATGGAATGCTTCCTCTCATCCATGAGCTTGACTCACCTCAGTGCAGTCCATCTGGGAACCTCATGGTCAGGCAAGTCTGCTGGTCTGCTTCCCAATACCTCCCTCTCAATTCGTCTGGACTCTCATTTGTAAACACCATTCTTGAGTTGCTCTTCCCTGCTCTTGATCCATCAAAGCCCCCATGGCCCATCTCAGCCCCTCCAAATACCTTTTTGTGTTATTCTAGTCCAACGATGAACTCAAGAAGTATTTATTTTTAATTATGTGTTGAAATAGAAAAGATGTGAATTTGATTAGATGACACAAATATTTCTATTACCTTCCCCACAGAGCTTCACAGATGGACTCCACTTATCCAATGACATGCACCTATAGTTGTTTTTCTTACAAAAATAGTACAGTATATACTTAGCTCTTCATCTTGATTCTATTGCTTAAATATATGTTTTTGAAGTCATTCTTTTGTATTCCATTCTATGAATGTACCAGATTTGTACAGTCATATCCCTAGTCCTATCCCTAGACTTGTCATTGACTGCTAATCTTTTGTTAAGATAAACACATTAATGCTGTCATTGTTGCTAGCTGCCCTTAATTGACCAAGTCATGGCAACCTGATGTAAAATGGGATTAGACTGTTGTGTTTCATTGACTGACTTTCAGAAGTCAATTACCAAAGCCTCCTTTCTAATCTGTCTTAGTCTGGAAGCTCCAATTGAATGATTCAGTATCTGTTTTAGGTTGGGTTCGCTAGAGAAACAAAACCAGTGAAGCCTGTGTATATACAGAAAGGAAATGACTCAAGCAGTTGAAGAGGTGTGGGCAGGCTCCAAGTCCTTGGGTCAGATGTGAAGCTGAGGCTTCTCCTGATTCATGAAGCTGCCAGGGCTGATGAACCTAAGAATCAGCAGGTTAGACAACAGGTTTCTGGCTGCAGAGGCAAGTGAATCCAAAGTCAGCAGGTAAGATGGCTGGCTGCTGACAAGTCCCAGGATTGGCAAGCAATATGGCAGGCAGCTAGCTCTAGTCGAAAGACCCAGAGGTCAGATGAGGAGCCAAATGCAGGATCCAGGCCCAGCAAAGAGCAAACAAGCTTTGCCCAAGTGAGTGTCCAATATATTGGAAGCAGGTCATTCACACCCTTTATGAAACTTCCTTTTAATTGATTGGTTGCTCATAGCTGACCTCATCATGGAAGTGATTGCATTGGATTAGGTTTCATCAGGGGGATTACTGCATCTTATCTGCTAAATCACTGAGAATCTTGACCTAGTCAAGTTGACACAAAACCTGGGTGGTGGTGGCACATGACATGCATTGAGCAGGTCTTGAAGTGAAGTCTCCCTCCCTCCCACAGGAAAGACAGAAATTCTATCACTGAACATTCAGTGTCCTCTAACTCCCTTGCAGACAATCCATTTTGCCTATGAGAGATGCACCATTGTATTTGCAGAACAGATTCGTAGAAGTGGAGTGGCTGAATCAAAGAAAAGAGCATTTTTTATTTTGATGGATATTATTCCTTCCATTCTAATCTCATTATATCCTCATCAAACAACTTGATCCTTGTCAATCTAGTAAGTGAAAATAGTTGTTGTATTTGCATGTCTTTGGTTATAACTAAGTCTGGGTGTCTTCTTATCTGTTTCAAAGTCATTATTGGTATTTGGTTCCTATGAATTGGTTGTTTTCAAGTCCTCTTCCTGTTTCTCTGTGCGGATGTGGGGTGAATATTTATTGACATCAATTGCATGCCAGACAAGTCAGAGATGGCCCAATCCCCCCTAAGTGAACAACCCCATCACCTTCCCCCCTCCGCCATGACTGAGAACAGAGAGTAACAACTCCAACCAGATCATCCCCCTGCCTCCCAGACACATGCCTGTGTTCTGGCCTTTCCTCACCGGATGCTCGGGCTCTGGAGTCAGCAGAGCAGAGACATGAGAATGTGTGTGTGCATGTGTGTGCGAGTCACAGAGAGATATTTTGCATCCATTTCTACAATAACTGATTATAGAAGTAATATGCGTTCTTTATAGACGCTTAGAAGGTATGTTCTTGTTTGTTGCTGCAGAGCCATTTTTAACTCATGGTGTCCCCACAAGTGCCAGATAGAAGTTCTCCAGAGAGTTTACCAAAAGTGTGGCCTTTTGGAAACAGACCAACAGGCCTGCCTTCTGAGGAATCACCAGTCTTTCAGTGCTGAGCCATTTGCACCACCCAGAAGGTATAGAAAAGTGCGAGCAAGACAATAAAAAACCCCAAGTGATGTACCACACAAATAGCATCTTCCGGAGACTTCTTTCAGCTCTGCACCCTGCATTTATGTGCTGTTTTATATAAAGTGGGGAATATTATCTCTATAAGCACTGGACTAAGGAGCTCTGATAGCGTAGTGGTTACAAATCAGGCTGCGAACCGCAAGGTCAGCAGTTCGAAACTACCAGCTGCTCCGCGGGAGAAAGATGAGGTGTTCTGCTCCCATAAAGATTTACAGCCTCGGAAACCCTGTTCAGGGTTGCTATGGGTTGGAACCAACTTGATGGCACTTAACAACAACAACAGCAAGCACTGGACTTATAAACACAAGGTCAGCAGGTCAAATGCACAAGCCATTCCTTGGAAACCCCATATGGGGTCACTAGGAGTCAGAACCTACTTGATGGCACCTATCAACTTATCTATCTATCTATCTATCTATCTATCTATCTATCTATCTATCTATCTATCTATCTACCTACCTGTCTGTCTGTCTGTCTGTCTGTCTGTCTATCTATCAGTCTGACTATCTACCTATGTTGCTAAGTGCAGTTGAATCTGCTCTGACTCATGCAACCCTGCATAGGGTTTCTGAGGCTGTGAATCTTGTATCACAATGTTTCTCCCAAGGAGTGGCTGGTGGGTTTGAACCACTCATCTTGTGGTTTGAAGTCCAGTGCTTATCCTACAGAGCCATCGTGCTCCATAGATGTGTTTTATCTTTTCCACCTAACATTATGAGTATTAGACAAATTCTACAATTATTCAAAAGCTCCACTTTTATTGGCCCAAAAAGTATTTCATATGAATGTTCCCAAATTCTCGTGTTCCTGGGTTGTTTTTTGTCTCCCTCCATCTCTCTCTCTCCCATCCTCACCCCACCCCATCCTTCCTCCCTCCTTTCTTCTTTCCATCAGCTTTATCTGTCAATGCTTGCTTAGAGCGCAAATCCTTCCTTTCAGCTAAATGTCTAGAAGGGCAGTGACCAGGACAAAGCATTTGACAATTGTTATGGCTCTGAATTCGGTAAGTTGGTTAGCTCATAATGCATTCAGCCTCCTTGTAGTGGGTCTAGTTATGAAAAAGCTAAAAATAATAACTCCCCTATTGCTCTGTTTCTAGATGATCAGGAACCCTGGTGGCACAGTGGGCTATGCTTTGGGTTGCTAACCACAAGATCAGTAGTTTGAGTCCACCAGCCATTCCATGGGAGAAAGAGGAGGTTTTTTAATCCCACAAAGACTTACAGCTTTGAAACCCTATGTATACAGGGTCACTATGAGGTGTCATTAACTCAATGGCAGTGGGTTTGATCAAGCCAAAAGGAACCCTGGTGACAGTGGGCTAAGAATTGGTTTGTCAACCACAAGGTTGGCAGCTCAAACCTACCAATCACGACATGGGAGGACGACGAGGCTGTCTGCTTCATGAAGATTTCATCTCAGAAGCAACAAGGGACCGTTTTCTCTGTCCCGTGTAATCACTGTGAGTCAGGATTGATTCAGTGGCTGTGGGTTTGGGGTCTAATCAGACAAACTTCGGTGAGAGTGATTCCAAACTGCAAAGACAAGGGGTGGAACACCCATTTGGCCAGCAGAAGTGGCCTGGTCCAGGAGCCAAGAGCTGTGGTCATGTTCCTGCTTCTACAGTTTTCTGATGAAGGCCGAAGCAGCGGCCCCGCTGGCAGCCCAGTTCTGCAGCCCGTATTGGGACTCATCCCTGGAAGCCCAGTCTAGAAGGTGTTCCCTTCACCTCTGATGATTCTTTGAGCTGTCTGACAAATGAGTTCCCACCAAATAAAAAGTCACAACAGCTATAATATTATGTGGCACCCCTTCATTTAACCAATGGCTCCAAGAGCTCATGATGCCTTACCCCCCAAGGAATGAAGCTGTTCAATGGCAGAACTCAAGGCACTGTGATAGACAGGCTCCTGGGAAGATTTGTTGGGATGGAGACAATAGAGAGGGGACTCGTACTGTGGTCTGAAAATCACAGTATCATAAGACCTGTAATCTCCCTCAACCCAAGGCTGGAATCCCTCTTCAAGCATTCACACCAGTGGTTATCTGACTTGATTATCTCCCATGATGGAGAGCTCACTCCCTCATGAGACAGAAGGTGCTCAATAGCTTCGTTGTGTAACAGCTAACATGGTCCATCCTTTCCCAGGATTCCAGCTGGTCTCCCTGAAGGTGGCCAGTCAGAGCTGAGCATGTTCCAGATGGAACAGGTGTGCATTTCTCCACAGACTCAGTCATCCTTACACCCGAGGGCAAACATTTGCCACCTCTCCACGGCGGCGGCAGTCAGCCTGCCTTATTTTATTTATTTTTTCCATGTCGGCTCTTTCTTGGTTTACAGGTCACAGAAGGCTCTGACATCAGGTCATATTTAAAGACCGGGTGCTGGAAGTGTCCCCTGCCACACCCCGCTGGCCTTGGCCTCATTTCCTCATAAGCTTCTTTTAGTTGCATGAAATCAAGTGTTGGCATCTCAGTGAAGTGTCATATGCTATGTATGGTAACAACAGAGGTCTGAGACCTGGTCGTACCCTGCAGTGGCAGATAGCTTTGTCGGGAAGGTACTATTCAGTGAAACACACCCACCAGTCAGGGGCAAGAGAAGATCCAAAAGCCCAACTCAACAGGCGTCTTTTCCTGCCTTCCTGATGAGTCAGGTTCCACAGTGGGGTGAATAACACGAACTAAAATACAAACTTTGTGAACAGGAGATGTGGACTGTGAGGAGAACAGGTATTACGGGCATATTCAAGAAAGACTTCCTGGAAGACATGGCCTTCAGGTACTGATCCGGAAACACAGAAGGAGATATGCAAAGTGACAAAAAGGCAAAATAACCGTGGATTAGTCAATGGTGCAAACAATTCACACACTTGGCTGATAACCAAAAAGACAAGGGTTCAAGTGCACCCAGAGGTTCCTTGGAAGACGGGCCTAGTGATCTCCCAAAGCCAGCCACTGAAAACCCCATGGAGCACAGGTGTACTCTAGCAGACATTAGCCACTGTGAGTTGGCGTGTACTCAATGATAGCTTCCTTTAATCTTGATAGAAGCTGATCTCTTCCTCACGTAACAGTAATAGCTTACACTCTAGATCATCATAGCAGTGTCTTGGTTTTGGAGACGCAAACTCCAAATATCTTCTTGTCCTACTCAGGAACTTTGGTCTCATGAACCTACAGAAGTTGAGAAATTCCCAGTAAGGACAGGCATGGCCCAGTACACAAACATACCACTCTCTCTCCATTCTATTTGCTAGAAGTTAGTTTTATGTCCAGCAAAGGAGTCTGGAAAATGTCATCTTAGTTCCATTTCTAGTGGTAAAGGGGAGAATGGATCCTGAGAATAATCTGCAGTCTTTGCCATTGGGAGAGCCATCCCCAGACAACGGGATTGTGGGGATGTGGGCCAGAGTGTGTGAGGAATATACAGTGATATTGGGCAACTGTGAGAGGAACTCTCTAATCAGAAGTTGGAGACACAGGGCCTTAAATGCTCATCAAGTCTCCTCAGGCATCTCATCCTAAGGAACCCTGGTGAATGTGGAAGTGAATCTGACAAATTCTACACCTGAGCTTTATTGTGTAAACAGACATAGTTCTGAAAAGCCAAAACATTTGGAATTGTAGCTTATTTTAAATCAGCTGGGAGGAGAGAGGTCAGCAGTGGGAGTCATAGACCCACGTAAGGAAATCTATGGGTCATTTCCACGTAAGGAAATCTATGGGTCATTTTGTAACTCAGAGAGTCCTTTGGTCAAATAAAAAGTTCCTTTTCAATTGGTCTTTTCATATAAACCCCAACTCACATACATCTCTCTGGTATAATTTATATACCTCAGTATACAGCTGCTGCGGACATCCAATATCCCATTTTATCCTCACATCAACAGTATTTTGATTCATGGTTTAAAGAAATAGAGGAATCTCAGGTTGGTGCAAACAGTTAACACACTCGACTGCTGATCCAAATGTTTGTTGTTGTTAACTGCCGTCAAGTTGGTTCCGACCCATAGCGACCCTGTATAGGGTTTCTGAGGAGAGACTTGTGAGCTTGAACTGCCGACCTTGCAGTTCAAATCGACTTTGCAGTCTGATGCATTAGCCCACAGTGCCACACCAGGAAACCAAGACTTATTAATTTGTTCAAGGTCAGCTGAGCCTTTTATGATAAAGCTAGGCCTGTTTTCTTCCACTCCATGACACTGAGAGACAAGTGTCTGTAACAATGTTTCCCAAAACATGCACCAACCGAACACTAGGCCTTCACAATGATTCCTCAGGTGGGGTGGAGGTGGCAGTGGGAGATGTTGGGTCAGATCACCTAGGATATGATGCATGATTTTTCTATCCCCACTTGCAGGTTCAGAGCACAGTAGCACATCGATGGTTCTAGTAAGTTCTCCAGTACAGAATGCAGTGTGACATAGTTTGAACCTTTGTTGTTTTCTAATAGCCCTCCCATCTGACCCACCAGCCACCTCTACAATTCTGTTTCTCTCCAACGGGAATCCCCCAGCAGGAATGAATGAGGAGGGAAAGCCTGGGATGATCTGAGCAAGTTGTTTAATATCTCTGTTGGAGGTTTTGGGAATCAACAATACTGTCTCTTACCCACGTGAGTGAAAACAAACAGTGATGTGGCTGCAGGAGCCATTCCAGTGGACGTTACCACAGAGATTGATCCCCATGAGTGCTACCCAGGAGGACGAGGCTCCAGGCTGTGAGCATTTGGGATGATAGCCGGTCCCTGCAGCCCACCAGGCTTGCCCAGCCAGACACAGACCAGACCCCACCCTCAATAGCAGCCCCTGGGCACCCACTGCCAGAAGTCAGAGCCCCAAATTGCCAAGTTATCAGCCTTCACTTCCTTCTGCTAAACTCCTCCTTCAGGTAATGTCCCTGTTCCCTCCAACGTGCTCTTCACCTCAGTTTCCTTACTTGCAAAATGGGACTAAGCAAATTCACACTCTCTGCTTGCCAGGGTTGCTGGGAGTGATGACAAACACATGTGTTGTTGTTGTTGTTAGGTGCTGTTAAGTCGATTCCAAAACAACTAAATGAAACACTGCCTGGTTCTGGGCCATCCTTATAATTGTTGCATTTGAACCCATTGATGATGTCACTGTGCCAGCCTTCTCATTGGAAATCTTTCTTCACTTTCACCAACACTCTTTTATACCAAGTATGATGTACTTCTCCAGGGACTGGTCTCTCCTGATAACATGTCCAAAGTATGAGAGATGAAGTCTGGCCATTCTGGCTTCTTAATGATGATGGGAATGATGATGGGTCTTGAAAAGTTAAAAGCACTAAGTCACATTATCCGGGTATCTTTTCTCATGCTTTCCTGTAGGCTGAATTTCTATGTTAAACCATTTATTTATCCACTCACTCAGAAAGCTCAGGCCAGATGCTGAGAGAACAATGCACAAACCTGTTCAAGGAGAAAGAAAATCTTATCATTGTGATGCCGAACAGATTTCAGCGGAGCTTTCAGGCTAAAGCAGAGTAGGAAGAAAGACCTGGAGATTGATTTCCAAAAAAAACAGCCAATGAAAACGCTATGGATCACAACAATCTGATCTGCACCAATCATGGGATGGCTCAGGACCAAGTAGCATTTTGGTCTAATGTGCGTGTGCGCAGGGTTGCTGGAGTCAGGGACAATACATACACACACAAGAGGGCTTCAAAAAGTTTGTTGACAATGGAATGGAACGATAATGGACTCTTTCCACTATCTGTTTGGAGCCCTCACATGTACTGTTGCTGTGTGTCCTTGAGTCAGTTCCACTCACAGTAACCCCACATACAACAGAAACACCGCCCGGCCCTGCTCCATCCTCACAACGGTTTTATGTTGCAACCTCTGTGTCAATTCATGTCACTGTTTCTGTTGATCCTCTACTTTGTTGTTATTGTTGTTGAATGCCTTTGGGTAGGTTCTGACTCATAATGACCCTGTATATGGGTTTCTGAGGAGCAGCTGGTGGGTTTGAACCACCAAGCCTGAAGTTCAAACCAACCCTGTAGTCCTGCGCTTATCCTACAAGGCCACACCAGGACTCCTGACCCTCTACTTTGCTAAGCACAATATGGGGACGCACACCTGCAGGAACTACAGAAATATATATATATTTTGCTTTTCTAGAGAACATTGACTTAGATACCCCTCACTCCCTATGTACCATCCCCCTCCCCACCTCAGTGTCTTTGCATGCATCTGCATAACACCTCAAATGCCATTTCCTGTCTCCTCAGTACAGTCCGTCTGTTCTTCGAGATGAGCTCCAGATTCATTTTCTCTGGTAAGCCATCCTTTACTTTGGCCCCTCCTTTCTTGGTGCTCACAAGCCCTTATTATCTGCAGTGCCCATCTTAGCACTTGGGTCTTTCTCACATGCTTTATGAGGCTCTGTGTCATCTCCCCACTTAACTGCCCCACGCCCCCGTCTTGAGTGCAGGACTATACACGCAGGGGTCAGCGAGGGCCTGGCCACTGTGGCCCGATTACGTCTTCAGCCAGCTGGGAAGTGTGGCAGGATGGTCATGATCTCATTTTCTCCTTTCGCTGACATGTTCCTAATTCAACTTTATGAGATTTTTCTGGAGCGTCAGCTGGGCTGTTTTGAGCTGGGCTTCAAAGGGCAGACTGTCCAGAGGCCAGGATAATGGCATGTGAGATGGGCTTGGCAGAAGGCAAGATTGTCTCCAGGCTTTCCCAGCCCCAGCAGGGTCTCAGAATGTCCTGGCCTACTTCAGAGTCTTAATGGAACACACCAGGGGAAAAATATCCAAAGAGATTTTAGAAATGCAGGCCATGGGGAAAGCAGAATAGAAGGTCAAGAATAAGGACTCCAAGGCTAATCACATAGGACCTGAGGAAGAGGGGCTGGAGCTGGGGTCCCTGAGAATGTGCTCTCAGGGAATGCTGTCTCCTGTTTAGGTTTGATGGTGTAAGTGAATCCAGTGGGGGCTTCCCCAGAGATCTCTCAACTGCATTGAGCTTGAGAGATTTGTGTGGTAAAGGAGAATTGGACCCCATCAGAGGTCACAGATTAGTGGCACAAAAGGTTAAGTGCTCAACTAGTAACTGAAAGGTTGCTGATTCAAACCCACTCAAAATCACCTCAGAAGAAAGGCCTGGGGATTTGCTTCCTAAAGGTCGCAGCTTTGAAAGCTCTATGGAGCACAGTTCTACTCTGCACACGGAAGTCGCCATAGGTCAAAATTCACACCAGCTGATCGTTTTGGTTTTATAGATACACACAATGATTTCTTTTATTTTTAAATTGAAATTTGTTTCTAACGTTAAGCAATCAGATTCTTTTACATAAAAACATGTATTATCAAGTTGTCCTTTAAAGGAAAAAAAATTGAATTCTAGAAATCTTGTGTGACAGTCTCATCCAAGCCTGTCTCTTGTCCCTACTGACAGGACCTGCTAGGTCCCAGTGCATACTTGGGTTTGTTCTCCACTTCCCAGACCCTGTCCCTTCACCCTGACCACACACTCCCTGGGGCTTCTTCCAGGAACAACAGTGATTCCGATGAAAAGTGGGTTGGGGGTCACTAATAGTAGAGTTTCTATGGGGTTCTAGCCCAGCTCATCACTAAATAAATCTGTCTTCCTGGGTGACCCCACCCACCCACCCACCCACACACACACCTTCATTTTTCTCTTCTATTAAAAGAGGGAGTTGGTCAAAACCATCAATAAGAATCTTTCGAGTTCTCTAGTTCCATGGCTCTATAAAAATGCTATTTACCAGAATAAAATGGAACCATGATTTAAATGCTGTGGAATTTGGCTGCCCCAGCTCCTTCCAAACTTCGCCATGGGGTGTGGGAGGGGACAAAGGAGGGGTGGGAGAATTGAAAGAGTAGCTTGGGGGATTCATGCTAGTAAGCTTTGAGCACATCTTTGACTTGGGGTACCCTTCTCAGGCTACTGGTGTTGTTTTCAGCTACGTTGAGTTGGTCCCCAACTCATGGGGACCCTGCACAGCGGGGACTGGACCGTTGTGATCCGTAGCATTCTCATTGGCTGGTTTTGGGAAGTAGAACACCAGACCTGTCTTCCCAGTCCATCTTAGTCTAGAAGTTCCACGGGAACCTGGTCAGCATCATAGCAGCACACAAGCCTCCAGACAAGCAGGAGGCATGTTGGCCAGAAATCAAACCCAAGTTTCCCAAATGAGAGGGGAGGATTCCAGCACTGAGCCACCAGTGTGTCATTTCTCAGGCTGCTGGTGGAGTTGAAAGAGGCAAGCCAGTCTCTTAGAACTTCCCCAGACCCACCCTGTCCAGCATCCCTACACTCTGGGCTAAAGCTGGGGGTGCACAAACCAAGCATTTATGGGGTGGTAGCATAGCCAAACTCTTTGTTAACTCGTCACCAGTGAAGATGTCTAAATAGGGAACCTGGGATCAGGCATCTGGACAGGAAGGGCCCTGCTCTGGGTGTTGAAAGACTTCAGGTTTCACTTCAGATCTTTCCTAATCAGCTATTACCTTATTTAGTTGGGCCTTGATTTCCTCCTCAGTCAAATGGGCTTGAGACACACAAAGAAGTCATAGACTTATTCTAGCAGTGGTACAATGGCTAAGCACTTGGTTATTAACCTAATGACTCAAACCTACTCAGGGGCTCTACAGGAGAAAGAGCTGATAAGTCTGCGTCCATAAAGCTTATAGCCAAGAAAACCTTGCGGGGGCTACTTGTGCACATGGGGCATCTATGACTTAGAAACAACCTTAAGGCACCTAACATCATATCAATGAGTAGAAACATTCAAATTTGTGCATCCATTCTTTATGACTTTACTGAGATAGATCCCAGAAGAGGGATTGCTAAGTCCAATGGCTGCTGCAGGCGCCATGTTGGTCTCTTGTGAGCTGACACTCCCAACGTTGAGGTGGACAGACAGCCGCATCCTGACAGCCTTGTCAGCCCACAGCCTAAACGTCTTGTCCTCTTTTTTTACTCTTAGCAAGAAAGAAAGCATCAGTGTTGTTTTATCTTGTGTTTATTTGGTTTTTACTGAGGTTGAACATATTATCACATGTTTACTGGGCATTTCTGTTTCTTCTATGAATTGCTCGTTCATCCAGACTGAACTTTTTGTGTTTGCTTTTGCTTTCTCTTGCCTGAAAGAAGTAGCTCTTGGCTGAACTGATGGCCAAAATGCGGGCATCCTGCCTTCCAAAGGTTTCTGGACCAGAAATTTAAGGTGGAAGGAAAGGATCCAGTTGGCTTGAAAATCTGGGAGTGCACCAGTCTTTACTCCCTGCAGAAAATGGGCAGGGAGAGTTTTACCTAGAGAGCTTCCTGGGAGAACGGGAACCCACCTGCCTTGAGGCAGGATCAGGTGACCCTGTGGTTCCTTTGGTCCCCAGATTTCATGGTAGATTGGGAGATTAAAGGCCAAACTCCAGGCCTGAGCTTTGATCTGCCCTGGAATTAAGGTGGGGTGACTCTCAGAGTCAGGCAAGGGGAGACTATGGAGACAGAGTATGCTTCTGGAGCGAGGACCTCCCTACACAGAGCCTGAAATTTCTCCAGCTTTAGCTTTGTTGTTGTTGTTAAGTACCATTGAGTCAGTTCCAACTCATAGCAACCCTGTGTTGAGTTTTCAAGGAGTGACTGGTGAGTTTGAACCACCAACCTTGTGGTTCAAACTGACCTTGAGGTCCAGCGCTTTATCCCACAGCACAGAACTAAAAGAGACCTTAAAGACCTTCCAGAAGAGGGAAAGGAGCCAAGCAAAAAAGGAAGCGTAAAAGCACACATGACCATATATGTATATGATCACATTTATACCCATGTACAAAAGATGAAAAATACATGGCATATGTTAAAAGAAGGCAAATAAAACATTTTCTACAAAAGATTTCCTTCCCCCCATAGAGTTCCATTTAAGCTGTTACGAGATGGTGATGGATGTTGGGAATGTTTGAACACCCCCTGCCCACTCCCATTATGCAGAAGAAGAAACTGAGGCCCAGAGCAGACCTGTGATTGTCACACACACACAGTAAGTGGTATTTGATCTTGAATCGCCTGCCTGCAGGTCCTGCTCTTTTTTGTGATGTCTGACTCCGGTAATGGTTCACTGAAGTGCAGCTTCTTGCCTCTAGGCAACGTTCTTTGGGATTGAAATAATAAATCAGAGAACTGTCTGTTAGCCTTTGTACGGCCAAAGAAGTATTCCCTTTTAGCCCTGACCTCTTTCTGCAGGTCACTATTTTTAACCCGCTAGAAATGGTTCTTTTTTTCCTTTCTTCTTTTTTCTCTTTTAATAACTTTGGGGTTTTCTTTTCAAGATTCATGCACAACAATTTTGCAACTGAGGACACACATCACACAGTGTAGAACCGGAGCGACACAGAAGGACTTAAGCATGGTCCCAGAACTTGTGAGTTCCTAGTTTGGGAATCCAGTTCTGGAAACTTCTCTACCCACCAATATACCTCAAAGAGTTTTTTTTTTCCTTTCAATTTTTTTGTAAGTAGAACACTAGCTTTCTACCATTATTACACCATTCTAGAAGACTCCGCTCCTCATTATGGATGTGGTTAAGTTCCAAAGACCAGGTCATTATGTGAAAATCAGTATTATATGAAAATGGAAGATGATTACACTGTTAAATAACTCCTAAACTACTCAGATAGCCTCATATGGATGCGAAAGCTGGACAGTGAATAAAGAGGATCGTAGAAGAGTTGATGCCTTTGAGTTGTGGTGTTGGAGGAGAATACTGAGGGTGCCATGGACTGCCAAAAGAACCAATAGATCTGTTTTGGAAGAAGTGCAGCCAGAGTGCTCCTTGGAGGCCAGGATGGCTAAGCTTCGTCTCTCCTACTTTGGACATGTTGTCCGGAGGAAACAATCGTTGGAGAAGGATGTCATGCTGGGTAGGGTGGAGGGTCAGAGAGAAAGAGGAAGACCTCCAACGAGATGGATCGGCCAGGTGGCATCATTCATGGACTCGGGGGTGGCAGCGGTGGTGAGGTTGGCCCAGGATCGAGCATTGTTTCGTTCTGCTGTGTATGGGGTCGCTATGAGTCGGTTCCGACTCGATGGCGCCTGACAACAACAACAACAAACTACTCAGAATCATGGTCCAGCCAAGTTGACACATAACCTTTATCATCAGCGTTACTTTCATCTCAGGACTTGAAGTTCAGTCCTGCCAGATGTACACTGTTAGTGCACAAATCGGATAGTAGATTGTTTACTATTATAAATGTCAGATAAAGAGATGGTTGATAAGTAAGGAGTAGGTGTGTAGTTGTTGTTGTTAAGTGTTGGTGAATCAGTACCGACTCATATCGATCCTGTGCGCAACAGAACAAAACACTGCCCAGTCCTGGACCAACCTCACAATTGTTGGCATACCTGAATCCACTGCTGCTGCCACTGTGCCTATCCATCTCATTGGGGTGGGGTCTTCCTTTTTTGCTCTGAACCTCCACTTTACCAAACATGATATCCATCCACAGCGACTGGTACCTCCTGACAACATGTCCAAAATATGAGAGATGAAGTCTGGGCCATCCAGGCCTCCAAGAAGCACTCTGGCTGTACTAATTCTAACACAGATCTGTTGGTTCTTTTGGCAGCCCATGATACTTTCAGTATTCTCCTCCAACACCATAACTCAAAGACATCAGTTCTTCTACGGTCTTCCTTACTCAGTGTCCAACTTTCCCTTTGTAGATCACCATGTAATTTCATCTTGAAATGAAATATATATTCTCTCCCTAGGATTTTCTGCTCCTTTTAAAAAAACAGGTTATTCTCAACTATCATTGTTCTTGATGAGACTAGATGGACAAATCTTCATAGGTTTTTAGCTGGGGACAGGCTGGTCTAAGGAGTCCCACCCAGTTCCTGATTCCCATTTGTCTGTTCTGTGCTGGGTTGGGTTTTCTTAACCCCTTCCTGGGTCCCTAGTTCTTTAAGTTGCTGTGTGTGCATGGAGAGGGGAAAGTTAAAGTGTTTTGCAGCATTCTCTTTCTATTACCATGTTATCCCCTGTGCCACTAGCTCCAGCCAGCTGGTAGATGGGTACTTCCCAGAATGCATTTCCTACCCTTAATTTTCAGGCTTCTGTAATTTGTTATAGGTGACAAAGTAAGAGGGTCTGCTGTGATGGGGGAGGTGACGTGACTCTGTTTTAAAGAGCAGCTCTTAAGAGAAGTGGAGGCAGGCCCCGATTCCAGCTGTTAGACCTTGGCTCACTAAGACCGGACAGATGAGGAGAAGCAATGTAAACCATCTGCTCACTTTTTCTCAGGGAGTCTCTGTCAGATGCAATGCATCCTGGGTAGGTTTTAGGATATTGTTGGGAATTGTCTCTTTATCTGCATTCTCACACATGGAAATTTTTAAAGGTTAATTTGTAAGCCACTCGCTATTTTGAATTAGAAGCCTCATAATCAAATATGCAGCACACACATACGAATACTTCCCTCACACTCATTTCTACATCTTCCAACAACAGGTTGGAGCCAGCCCTCTCCCACTCTTAGACCAGGTAGCCTGGGTAGGGCTCCAGAAGTGGAGCACATGATTTAGGGTAACCCAATCAGCACTCACATATCCCGGCAGCCATAGTGATTGGTGCAGGTGTGGGCATGTGACACAATTCAGGACTTTTGTGGAGACTCCTGGAAAGGACATTCCTGTTTCCCTGCTAACCCTGAGCCTGAAGGCTTGCAAGCAGAGTATCCTGAGGCCAGAAAAGAGCTCAGAATTTAGCTTTACCTTAAGTTGGTTCTACCCTGGAACGGTTAGCACTGAAAACTAATAAATTCCCTTTTGTGTTTAAGCCAGGTTGAGTCAGATTATGTGAGGCTTTCTGATACATGTATAATGACAGGATTTGGGAAAAAAAAAAAAAGACCAAAGATAAGGAGGATGAATTTTTAAACGTTAACACTTATTTGGGGTAGTAGGATTGTGACTTACATTTATTTACTTCTTTACATAGTTTACTTTACGTACATTTTTGTAGTGAGTGTGGTTTCCTTTGTGGAAAAAGAGAGAAAAAAAAAAAGAAAACAAGGAAAGCCTCCCATCAATACTATATGAAAAATCTGCTCCTCAGTTTGGAAGGTGAACAGACTAATGGAGAAAATGCCCTTACCCCTTTTGAACCTGTGGAATCGCAGTTCCAGCATTCCTTGAGGGACTTTACCCCAAGTCTATTCAGCCAGGACTGAAATAGAGGCCTGAGGACCTTCCCACTAGAGAGGTTGTTGTTGTTGTTGTCAGGTGCCATCCAGTCGGCACCGACTCATAGCGACCCCATGCACAGCAGAACGAAACAAGGTCCGATCCTGGGCCAACCTCACTACTGCTGCCACACTTGAATCCATCAATGATGCCACCTGGCCAATCCATCTCTCTGGGGGTCTTCCTCTTGTTCTCTGACCCTCCACCTTACCAAACATGATATCCTTCTCCAGCGACTGTTCCCTCCTGACAATATGTCTGAACTATGAGAGACGAAGTTTGGCCATCTTGGCCTCTAAGGAGCACTCTGGCTGCACTTTTTCCAAAATGTATCTATTGGTTCTTTTGGCAGCCCATGGCCCTTTTAGTATTCTCCTCCAACACCATAACTCAAAGGCATCAATTCTTCTACAATCCTTCTTTATGTAGTAGGAAGTCACTGGTGGAAGCTGTTCTCTCCAGAGAAAACAGCTGAAAACAGGAATGGCTTCGAAAAGTTTAGGAAAAGTGCCTGAAGGGATCTGGTATGTGTGGAGCGTGGCCCTGGCTTTGTAGTGACTGTCAGGGAGGTCCTCAAACTCTCCCTAGTGGCCAAACCAGTGCTGACAGTGAGGCTGGGCAGTGGGCAGTTCAAGCCCACCTGACAGGAACGCACGCTGGTGTGCCCCCTCTTTGCTCATGTTATCACACTGGGGCTGTCTGCTCTCTCCATGTCAAGGATTCAGTGAGGCAGCTGCCCATGTTCCAGCTGGCCACCCAGGGTTTGAGAAAAGCATGCGTGTTTTAGTCCTTGTTTTATCTTGAGTGGCACAGAAGACAAATGAGCTACCGTGGAATCTAGAAACCCCAGGTCCCGAGTTATAGCTGACTGTTGCCTCAGGCATGGAACTCCAGCCGAAGGCACTTAATGCTGCTTATATCTGTTCATCCAGGAAGCTAAGTGATGGGGGTAAAATACTGAAATAAAGTCAGACTGAGCCAGGGAATTCCTGTGTGTGTGTATGTGTGTGTGCGTGCATGGTTTAGAAGTTGCGCAAGATGTTGTATTTCCTCATGTGACTTTAGGTATGTGTTTTTCTACTGCAGTGTTTCTCAAAGTGTGTTCCAGTGCATTCTAGTTCTTGAAATGAACAGTGAGGAAGGGCATTTGCTGCGAAACTAGTTTGGAAAATCATATAGACTTACTCCTAACCATTCTTGGCAAATGCATCAGATTAGGTAACGATGTATTTCTATTAGGGTTCCAGTTCAAAACGTGTTTAGACATGTCTCTGTGGTCAGTGAATGGCCACAGACAATTTCTCTTGGCAGTACCCTGACCTTAGTCTTGTTAGGATGCCTTCCAAAAGGAGACCCATTCAAAATGGTAGCTTCTGGGGGATCAGTTAAATTCAGCTCCAAAGGTTATGTTTGCTCCTTTTTGGAATTCCAAAGGGGTCAGTTTGATAGATTTTCTTGAAGGACCCAGGGTAATCTTAGGGGCTCACTAGAAAGGAGTTTGAAGAAAATAAAATACTATGTTGATGAGAAAAGGGTCAGGAAAGTGATGCAGAGAAAGTTTTTCCATGACAGCCATGCAACTACTCATTCTTGGAGGTTAACAAGGACTGTCCTGTGGGAATTTCATAGTGAAAACTTACCCCTGTCACGCTACCTGAACTTGCCACTTCAGACTAATTTTTGTTCCCCAAACTCAAAGAACATTAGAGAGGAATACAATTTTAGTCCTTCGAGGATGCCCAAACTGCCGTTTTGACATGGTGTTAATCAAAGAGCACAGGACATTTTTGGAGAGCAGTTAGAGAGATGACTGCTTTCAGAAGTGCATAGACCTAGATGGAAAGTATATACAGAAACAGTTGCTTCACGTTTTGATATTTTTGCTTAATAAAAGTTTCTATGATTTTGTAGCGATATCTGTTGACTTCCCTCATAGATGATTAGAATATTAACGTCTCTAAGAAATTCTGCAGTTATGGAATCGAGTCAATTGAACAATCACAGAACTCATTTGGATGAATCCATCATTGATATTGCAGGGGACATGCTGAATACAAAGGAGTGTAAGATCAATTGTGCAAAGAACTTGAAGCTGGGATAGGCATCACTTAGCATGGACATGGATGAATGGACCAGCCAAGAAGGCATTTAAAGCATTGGATAGAGATGTAAGGTCTCACTATTCATTGGGTTTAAACACCTCATTTTATAGAGGTACTTGAGGGTCCATAGAAGGAAAA
Organism: Chrysochloris asiatica; assembly: GCF_000296735.1. Taxonomy (NCBI): domain Eukaryota; kingdom Metazoa; phylum Chordata; class Mammalia; order Afrosoricida; family Chrysochloridae; genus Chrysochloris; species Chrysochloris asiatica. The sequence goes on along the minus strand of NW_006408610.1, from coordinate 9,706,383 downwards.
TGAGTTACTCATTATGGCTAGAGTTCTTGGCTACCTGGTATAGAAGGATGTCAGTGAATGTACTGATTCTAATGGAAACCTGGAGAACCAGGTTCAGAAGGTAGACAGGAACCGAGGGGAGACACTCTGCTAAGAACATGGCCAGATGATGCCAGGGGATCTGGTTCAAATAGGGCTATGATACTGAAACTGGCCATGGTTCTTTGTGTCATTCTAGGTGGGAAGTCCTGATTGGCTAGCATAGACTATAATGGTCAGCGTCTGGGGGCACAGCTGTCTGTCTCCCTTTTAAGACTGGACCCTGTCTCCCATTGAAAGTCACCTAGGATGGGGGGACATTTATTTGCATGGTGGCAAATCCTGTGCCCTGCTTTCCAGATCATGAGCCTCACGGTACTGCGTTCAGCTGCTTTAGTTGCTGTTTAAGTTCCATTGAATCCAACAACCGATGGGCCTACCCTTTCTGACTCATAGTGACCCTGTATAGGATTTCCGAGGAGTGGCTGGGGAATTCGAACTACCAACCTTGTTGTTCAAATCGACCTTGAAGTCTATAGAGTTTTATCCTACAGGACCATACCATAATGTTAAGCACTTAACTGCTAACCAGAAGGTTGGTGGCTTGAACCCACCAGGTGGTTCTGGGAGAGAGAGATGTGGAGATCTATTCCCATAAATGTTACAGCCCAGAGAGCCCTATGGGGAAGTTTAGTCCATCACATGAAGTCACTATGAGTCAGCAGCACCTAACAACAACAGCAATGACCTTCCAGCTCACACCATACAGTCAAGGGTGCTCTGTTCTATAAATGTCTGAAACCTTGATTTAATGACTAACGTGGACCTTCAAGAATTTCTCCTCAGAAGAGTATTTAGAACGATCAAAAACATCTAAATAACTTGAAACATTCAGCCATATGTCGCTCCTTGTTATCTTTCTACCCTTTCCCTAATCTTTATTCACTGGCCTCATGGTAGAGTCATCTGTCAGAAAGAAACAAACACACAGCTTTTGGAATTCAAAAGACTCTCGGACTCATGGCAGATACGATAGTTTGAAAGTCTCAAGATCTCGCCTTGTGAGCCTCCAAGTGCAGGACTCAGGACTAGTGTCCTGTTAGTGACGTCGTGTTCTTCCACTTACTCAGAGATCAAGAATCCAATGAGTACAAAGAAACGAGGCGGATGTGAGCAGGAAAAAAGAAGAGTTTGATGCTAGCAGGCGGACTCTGAGAGTAGATCCACCCACAGACTCCATGGGCCCTAACACTGCAGGGGAAGGGACAATGATGTCAAGTTGGCGCCCCACTCATGGTGACCCCCTATGGGACAGACGGAAATGCTGCCCAGTCCTGTGACATCCCAAAGATCAGGTACAGATCAGATGATTGTGATCCACAGGATTCCCACTGGTTGATGTTCAGACATAGATCACCAGGTCCATCTTCCTATTTTGTCTTAGTCTGAAAGCTCCGTGGAACTCGGTCCAGCATCATAGCAACATACAAGCCTCCACTGACTTTCAGTTAGAAGTCCAATGCTTGTCACCACGGGGGCTCCTTAGTGGCAGTTGTTGCTGTTAAATGCTGTGGAGTAAGTGCTGATGCATAGTGACCCTGTATAAGGTTTCTGAAGAGTGCTTAGAGGATTTGAACTCTCAACCTTGTGGTTAGAAGTCCAGTGCTTATCCTTCAGAGCCATACAGCTAGTTCCTATAAAGTCTAGGGGCAGGCCCTATAGGACAGAAGCCTGTCATCAGTGTGTCCACAAGTAGGACCTGCCTTTCACTGATCTCTGGCTTCCTGGGTGGTATACTCGGGAGCTGCTCTTGTTCCTAGCTCAGACGGTCTAGAGCACCACATGAGGCAATGCTATGTAATCGTGGCCTAGTCAAGTCTCGTCACCTTTGCTTCACTCCTAGCAGGGAGCTTTAAACTCTGCGCCACACCAGAACTCCTTCCTGAGCATAGTCAGTCTATTATTGCTGTTGGCTGCCGTTGAGTCAGGCCCCCAACTCATGACAAGCTGACTTCATTCACACTCAACAAAATGAAATCCTGCTCATAGTCCTGGACTTCGGGCTGTGGCTTCCTGGCCACTGTGGCCCAAAGGGCTTTCACTGGCTGATTATCTGAAGTAGATCAACCAAGCCTTTTTTTCTATGTGTGTCTTAGTTTGGAAGCACTGTTGAAATCTCCTTCTTTCATCCAGTCTTCTCAATGATCTCTGGGTAGGTATCATTATTCCCATTTTAAAGATGACAAAATTGAGGCTCAGAGGGGCGAATGATATGCCTAAGCCACACAACCAATAAATAATAGAGCTCATAACTAAGTTTCTCTTCTGTATCTAGAACAGTGTCTAGGATAGCTTGAGAATTCAATAAATACCTGTTGTTGTTGCTGAGGGCCATCGAGTTGGTTCTGATCCATAAGGACCCTGAATAGGGTTTCTGAGGAGTGACTGGTGAGCTTGAACTGCTGACCTTGCGTTTCAAACCAAACTTGCAGTCCAGCACATGACAATGGTAAGAAATCTGATTTATGATAACGCTGAATCTATGTTGTTATTTTGTATTGCCCATTTGAGCACCTACTTTTGCACCCAGTACTCTGGTAGCGTAGTGGGTACAAATCGGGCTGCTAATCTCACAGTCAGCGGTTCAAAACTACCAGCTGTTCTATGGGAGAAAGATGAGGCTTTCTGCTCCCATGAAGATTTACAGCCTCGGAAACTCAGTACAGGGTTGCTATGAGTCAGAACCGACTCCACCGCACGTAACAACAACACCAACATGGTCCTATAAGGAAGTGGGTTCCAGGCAATGGAGTCTGGGGCTGGAGAACACACACACACACACACACACACACATACACACACACACACTTCCTTTAATGACCCGCCTGCAATTGATATACTGCTAAGTAGCATTTCTTGTACTGAGGGAGATTCTATTTCCACACTAGCAGCAAATATGACCTTTGTGTCAGCCGCCAGCTGCTTATAATTCTGACAGATGCAAGCACATTTCTGGGAAGCTGTAGCCACTCAGGACTGTGCGGATCAACAGGCAACGCTGGCGGCTTTGGTGAGATTGATCGGCCCGTGAGAATCCCATTTACAGCCCTGGAGGAGCCTCGGTTTACCACGGCCTGGGCACTAATGACTTCGACAGCTCCCATCTAAATGTGTCAGCCAGGGCTGGTGGCTATATTAAAGAACACTCTATTTATACGGAGCAGCAATTAGAGGAGTGCTCGCCAATGGGGCACCGTTTCCAAGTAAATCCCAGGCCTTCCAAATGGTGTCATGCTCGCGGTTATTTTAATCCGCTTGGAATTTCAGGGATATTAATGTGACGGGCCATCGCAGAGGATTAGCCAGGTTTTTTTTTTTTCTGCTGACATTTAAGAGAGCACACTCAGGCCCCAAAGACTTGCCTGTGCCCCTCCCCAGCAGTCCAGGGACGGAGAGGCAGCTGCCATCTGGGCCAAGCTCCCTCCTCTTCCCCCTGCCTCCTGCCTGCTCTCGCCTGTCCTCCTGCACCACCGTGCTCAGCCCACCTCCTTCTGGACTGTTCCACTCCCAGCTCCTATTCAGTGCTGTCCTTCTCTCTTGTTCTTTCCAGGATGCAAACCTTTATCTGAGGTGGTCCTGGAGACAGAAGGGTAAAGGTTTCATCTGACCTTTCCAGGGGTGTGGTTAGAACTGCCACCAGACCAGAGCTAACCCAGTTCCATTGGAATGTCAGAGGAACAATGAATAGTTGGAGCACTGGTGGTGCTCCACATTAAGCATTGTAGAGCTAAGCTCAAGGTTGGTGGTTCAAACCCACGAGCCGTGCCATGGGAGAAAGATGAGACTTTCTGCTCCCATAAATATTTGCAGTCTCATATGTGGTACTATAGGATGAGCACTGGACTGCTAACCACAAAGGCAGCAGTTCAAGCTCAGCAGTCACTCCGTGGAAACCCTATATAGGGTCCCTATGAATTGGAATCTATTTGATGGCATTTAACAACAACAACATACCTTGTGAAGCAGTTGTACTCTGTTCTGTAGAGTCGATATGAGACACAGATCAACTTGATGACTGGGGTGAGATGTCACATTTTGGAACAGCCTTATACTTCAAAAAATTCTCCATTAGTATATAGTATTCCATTGTGACAAACTTTGGTCCACACACATAGTGGAATACTATGCAACATCGAATAATGATGACTCTTCAGACCATCACTTCACGTGGATGAACCTGAGGACATAATGCTGAGTGAAATGAATCATTCACAAAAAGACAAATATTGTCTGAGACCACTGTTGTACAAAGCTAAGAAAAGATTTTCTTGCTAAAAGAAACATTCTGTGATGGTTACCAGGGGTAGGAGGGAAGGGGAAATGATTCATAGGTAGAAGGTAGACACATGCTAACTTGGGTGATGGGGAAGGCAATATACAACAAAAGGAAAGTTGGTACAGGAAAGATGAAGGCCCTGGAAGACACAGGGAGGAGAGACACAGTGAACAGAGATAAATACTGGTAACTGATGGTACATGGAAGGGACTGTAATCACTGTAAATGATACAAAGTGTGGGATTTGTTGGATGCCGGACTGATGAGCTGTTCTGTAAACCTTCACTCGATTCCCAAAGAAAAGTTAAAAAATTATTCATTATTTATGTGAAATTCAAACAGAACTAGCCGTTCTGTGTTTTGTTTAGTTTTTAACTTTTTATGGTGAATTGAGTGAAGGTTTACAGACAAGATAATGAGTCTTACAGTCAACAAATCACACACTTTGTTTCCTCTCAATGATTGCTGTCCCCTCTCTGCCACACTTGCCCCACTGTGTCCCACCCTTCTTCCCATCCCTTCTCTACTGTGTCCCTTGGCAAATGTTGCCCTTTTGACTTTGAATGATGAGCATACCTTACTAGTGTTGGTATCCCCCCTCTATAGCTTTCTATTGCCTGGCTGAAAATTGGACCGTGAGGATGCGTTCATTTCTAGACCTGAAGGGTGGTTAAGATCCATAGTCTTGGCTCCTCCAGTGTCTTTCTGACTAGTAAGTCCAGTCTTTTTTTTTTTTTATAATGTTGGATTTTGTTCTACATTTGCTCCCACTCTATCCAGAACCTTCTCATGTGACCCTTTCCAAGCAGTTGGTAGTGGTAGCCAGGCACCATCTAGTTCTTCTGATCTCAGAGTCGTGGAGACTGAGGTTCACATGTTCCTTTATTCCATTGGACTAATTGATTCCAAGCATCTTCAATATCATCACTTTTCTTTCTTCCACACATGGGAAGACCTTAGATGGGCATTCATGAACTTTTAAGATCTGTCACTACACACCAAAGTAGGATGTAGAATATTGTCTTTGTGGATCATGTTATGCCAGTGTACCATGGTGTCCCCTGAGACTATAGTTCTGAGCCCCCCAGACCCAGCAACACATTGCCTTAAGATGTTTGATAATGTCTAGGAAGGTTTCATCATTTTGCCTGCTGGATGCTCTACCACATTCTCAATTGTGTTGTCAAGAAAGGTAAATACCCATGTACAAATATCCTCTCTCAAACCCTTATATATTTGTGGGTATGTTCCCACTCTTCTTCCCATACCCATTCAGCCTGTGTCTCTGTCTATGTATCTACCCCAGAACACTGTTGTCCCAAGGTTGTGTATCTAACACTGTTTACCTCGATTCCTTTTAACCCTTCCATCCCTACCCATGCCTTCACCTATTGTCATCATTCTTCTGCCAACCTCCCTCTTCTTGTGTATTGCCCACCCTATCTTGGAGTCCTGGTGTGGCCCTGTGGGTTAATGCGCCAGACTGCAAAGCCATTTGAACTGCAAGGTCAGCGGTTCAAGCTCACCAGCTGCTCCTCGGAAACCCTATACAGGGCTGCTATGAGTCAGAACCAATTCGACGGCACTTAACAACAACATCTTGAATTAACATGTATCTAGCCAGTGAATTACTCTCCCACCCCTGGTAACCATCAAAGAATGTTTCTTTTAGCATGAAAATCTATTCTTGGATCTTTCAATAGTGGTCTGATACAATATTTATTCTTTTGTGATTGACTAATTTCACTTAGCATTATGTCCTCCAGGTTCATCTATGTTATGAGGCGTTTTGCAGATTCGTTGCTATTCTTCACCATCGCGTAGTATTTATTCTATTATGTGTATGTAGCAAAGTTTTTTTGTCCATTCTTCTAGTGAGGGCATTTAGGCTCTCTCCATCTGTTTCCTATTGTGAATATCGCTGTGATGAGCTTGTCATCCTGAATATGGCAGACTTACGTGGGGAATGTCAGATGAAAATCAAGAAATCACTGCTGAACAAAAAAGTGTCACAATGTCACCCACTGGTTGACTGTGCCCTTGTCATGGCCTCTTTGCTAGAGGTCCCTGGTGCTGGTGCCCAGTGCATTCTGTCATATGAGCCCCTTCCTTTCTGATGACTTGGTTACATGACTGTTTTCTCACCACTAGATTGTAATTCTCTTGAGGGGAGGCACCAGGCCTTATTTCTCTTTAGACCCCCTGACCCTGACACCTGGAGAGGGTCCATCAATGCTTATTGGATGAGTGCCTGTGTAAAGTAATGTTTGGTTCCAATGGTGATGTGGGTCATTGTTCACAACATTGTTGGAATACTTTCATTCAATGATGAACTCAGTTCTCCTCCCACACCCCAGTTGCTAGACTGTGGGGAAGACCTGGAACATTTTTGGGTGGCACTCATGGAGATGAGAAACTGGCTTTGAACAGCTGGTATAGACATATGTTAATAATTTAGCAATCAGCATGGCCTTGGCGTTGCACACTGGATAAATGTTGTTGTTGTTGTTATTGTTAAGTGCCGTTGAGTCAATTCTGACCCATAGCGACCCTGTATAGGGTTTTCGAGGAGCAGCTGGTGAGCTTGAACCACCAAGCTTGCGGTTCAAACAGCTTTGCAGTCTGGCATATTAACCCACAGTGCCACACCAGGAGTCCTGAAAACAGAGACTGACATTTCCATCACCCTCTCACAGGTAAGCAAACTGAGGCACAGCAAGGCTAAGACGTTTCTAACTAGACACCTAGCTAGCAAGAGGCAGGTTTGAACCCAGGATGCCTGACTGCAGAGTCCACACTTTCAGCTGCTATGCCATAAAGCCTTCCCAATGACGACTGCTCACAAAAAGACCCTTTGCCAGCAAGTGGATTCTGGCCCATAACCACACAGAGTTGAATTACCCCCTAGGGTTTCCGAGGCTGTAAATCTTTACGGAAGCAGATTGCCTCATCTTCCTCCCACAGAGTGGCTGGTGGAATCGAACAGCCTATCTTTCAGGTAGCAGCTGAACACTTAACTATTGTGACACCAAGTGTCCTCCAATGATTGCAGCACCATTATTAAAGACCTAAAACACGGGTCTGCTAAGTCTGTTCTAAGTACTTTATCTGTAGGTCTGCAAACAGAACAAGGGGATACTGCATGGGCCCAAATCAGGAAAGGTGTGCATCAGGGTTGTATCCTTTCACCATAGTTATCCAACCTGTATGCTGAGGAAACAATCCAAGAGTCTAGACTGTGTGAAGAAGAACATGGCACCGGGACTGGAAGAAGCTCACGAACAATCTGCAATATGCAGATGGTACAACCTTGGCGAAAGTGAAGCGGACTTGAAGTCCTTACTGATGAAAATCAAAAATTACAGCCTTCAGTATGGATTATACTCAGCATAAAGAAAATTAAAATTCTCACAACTGGACCAATAAAATCATGGTAAGTTGAGAAAAGATTGAAGTTGTCTAGGATTTCACTTTACTGGGATCCACAACCAATGTCCATAAAGGCAGCAGTCAGGCAATCAAATGATGTATTGTATGGGACAAATCTGCTGCAAATGACCTTTTCAAAGTGCTAAAAGTCCTCAGTTTGAGGTCTAAGGTATGCCTGACTCTCAAGTAATGCTATTTTCAGTCACCTCATATGTGTGTAAAAACTGAACAACTAAAAAGGAAGACAGAAGAATCAATGTGTTTGAATTGTGATGTTGGTGAAGAATACTAAACTTCCCATGGACTGCCAGAAGAACAAAGAAACCTATCTTGGAAGAGTACTCCTTACAGGGGAGAATCAACATATTAGGAAGGACCCGTCCCTGGAGAAGGACAACATGTTTGGTAAAATGGAGAGTCAGTGAAAAAGAGGACGACCCCCAACAAGATGGATTGGCACCGTGGCAGCAACAATGGGTTCAGCCACAGCTGGGATGGTGAGGGTGCTGTTGGACCAGGCAGCTTCTCAGTCTGTCGTACATCGGGTCGCTATGAGAGTCCAACGAAAACAGCGATCCTCACAGCAACTCTGTGAAGCGCGGGTTCTGATGAGTCCCATATTACAGACAAAGGAACTGCGCAGCCTGAGGCGAGCCCCTTGCCATGCAGGTAGTAAGTAGAGAGAGGAGACTGAACCTTTAACTGCAGTGGGTGCCCTTACCTCTGAATGGGGATCCTGACCTTCTTCCCCAATTCACACAGCATTTCTATTTGGGGATTTTAGGACCTTGTTCATTTACCCAATAGGTTCTTAGAAAGCAAGGCACTGACTTGTCAGACACCATAAGGAACGGCAAGGTGGAAGGACCACAGCTCCTGCCCCGGAGTAGCCACTGCCTAGTGACAGCTCTTTATTCTACTTCTGTCTCCAGGTAACTCTTCCTCTTCACTTCTCTGCAGACCCCTGCTCCCTCCCCAGCCTGGTTAGGAGTCACATGGTCTATTACAATGGACTCCCAATGGGTCTCTCCAATCCATCTCTTACCAACCTTAGTGTGACCCAAACCAGGCCATAACTTCCTCCTTCCTTACCCAGCATCCTTCTTCGGCCCTGTTCTCAGCAGCTTGATTTCACATGGCTTTTTACTAGCACACAAGACCAGGTTCCCATCCTTCATTGCCTATAGGTTATTATTGTTAGGCAGAATCAATTTTCGATGCATAGTGAGTCCCTAGAACGGTTCCATAGGGTTTTCTAGGACATTGGTAGCCAGGTCAGTCTCTGCAAGCCGCTGGATGGGTGCAAACTGTATCCCTTTGGGTTAAGTTCAGCTTTTAGCTATTGGATCACCAGGGCTCATGCCAGCTAATAGATTTAAGTGCCACTTCTGTGGTTGTTGTGGGCACGGGGAACTAGTGCTCTGCAGCCCAGGCCTGTGGTCCATAGTGTGCCTGGGCATCCAGCAGAACCCAAGGGTTCCAGGAAGCAGTCATGACTGATGGCTGGAAAAATCATCACTGTAGCCTGGCGCCAAGGCCACCGCCCTTGGTTTGTGAGTTCCATGTATTTGTCCTGCAAAGTTCTGTTTTCCAGTCAAGATCAGCCATGCAGTGTCCCCTCTACTAGCCTTAGGGCTTCCAACTGTAGGGATCTGGCTTGTATCTGTTTCACCTCCGACTGAGCCAGCAGTGCCACCTGGCTTCATGGTGGAGGGTGAATGTTTCCAAGGATATGTCTGCAAGAAGCCAGCGAGAATGCGGAGGCCAGAGGAGAAAGCAGTGAGTTTCGGGGTGATAAGAAGGCAAAGCATCAGGGGCAGGTAAAACTGAGCTGCTGGATATGAAAGGGATGGAGAAGGAGATCTGAAGTCAGGGTCATGAGTGGACTTGGCCGTGCTATAAACTGAGCTACCGCGACAATTCTGACTCACAGCGACCCTGCAGACAGAGTAGAACAGCCCCACGCAGTTTCTGAGACAGCCTCATCACTCTCCTGCAGAATGGCTGGTGGGTTTGAACCCAACGCCTAATCCAGAATTTACCCTCAAAAGTGGAGTAGATTTGGGAAGGGGATAGTCTGCATTCTGACAGCAAAATCTCAATTGACCTGCATGTTTTGGGGATGGAGTCTTGTGATGATTTTAACCTAGGAGTAGGAAGAATTTGCTTTCAACCCTCCATGACCACCTTGGTCCCAGCCCAGGGGCCATATTTGGATGTCCTTTATTTGCAGAGTGTGGAGAGGCTCCGTGACAGCCATCCACCAGACATTCTTTCTGGGCCACCATGTGATTGGAGATGGGGAATGTGTGGGAGAGGGGTTCACTCAATCAGGTCTGCAAGTCAGCTTATCAATCCCCACCCCATTCACTCATCCCACATAGATGGCAAGGGTAGTGAAACAATTCTAGGTAATGTGGGGCAGGCAAGGGGTGGTCAGGACCAAACCCCAGTGTAGCCCCCTAAGGTGGGGTCCTGGTTGTTGCTGTTAAGTGTCGCTGAGTTGGTTCCGACTCATAGCGACCCTCTAGAGGATTTCCAAGGAGCAACTGGTAAGCTTGAACCACCAACCTTGCAGTTCAAACTGACTTTGGAGTCTAGCACATTAACCCACAGCACTACACCAGGAATCAGGACTCCAGATAGAGACCCTCAAACAGAGGGGTAGACAGACCCCAAGATGGAAGGGGCACAAGGCAGGACTGGAAGGAGCAGGGCACCTGGGACTCACCCCCGGCTCTTGGCAGCAAGACAGAGCTTGGTTCTCCTGTGCACTTGATTCATGATCAGACTTGGACCAGACTGACCCTACAGGGTGGGACCCCTGCTGCCCCCAAACAGGATGTGGGAAGGGTTGTTGTGGGGAAGAGGCAGCTCCTGTCATGTCCCTCATGAGCACTAAGCATGAGGTCCTGTTCAATGACCCACTGGACGTAGGGACTGGCATTCTCCCCTGTAGAAATGAGAGAGCTGATGCTCAAACAGGTATAGGAGCTTGCTCGGGTTGTTGTTGTTAGGTACCATCGAGTCAGTACTGACTCATAGTGACCCTATGCACAACAGAATGAAACACTACCTGGTTCTAGGCCAGCCTCACAATTGTTGCCACCCATGAGTCCATTGATGCTGCCACTTGGCCAATCCATCTTGCTGGGGGTCTTCCTCATTTTCTCTGACCCTCCATCTTACCAAACATGATATGCTTCTCCAGAAACTGGCTCCTCCTGACAATATGTCTGAAGAATGAGAGATGAAGTTTGGCAATCCTGACCTCCAAGTAGGACTCTGGCTGCACTTCTACCAACACAGATCTGTTGGTTCTTTTGGCAGCCCATAGCACTTTCAATATTCTCCTCTACACCATAACTCAAAAGCATCAATTCTTCTACGGTCTTCCTTATTCATTGTCCAGATTTCACATGCATATGAGGTTAATGAAAATACCATGCGCACCTTAGTCCTCAAGCTGACATCTTTGCTTTTCAACACTTTAAAAATTCTTGGGCAGCAGATTTGCCTAATGCTATAAATACATCATCTGATTTGTTGACTGCTGCTTCCATGAGTGTTGATGGTTGCTCCAAGAAGAATGGAGTCCCTGACAACTTCGATCTTTGCTCCCTTGATAAGAATGCTGTTTATTGGTCCATTGGTGAGGATTTTTGTTTTCTTTATATTGAGATGCAATCCATACTGAAGGCTATGGTCTTTGATCTTCATCAGTATAATATTTTAAGTCCTCTTCACTTTCAGCAAGCAAGGTTGTATCATCTGCATATCACAGGTTGTTAATGAATCTTTCTCCAATCCTGATGCCACGTTTTTCTTCATATAACTCAGCTTCTCAGGTTATTTGCTCAGCATACAGGTTGAATAAGTATGGTGAATGAATACAACCCTGGTGCACACCTTTCCTAGTTTTAAACCATTCAGTGTTCCCATGTTCTGTTTGAACAACTGCCTCTTGGTCCATGTACAGATTCCTCATGAGCACAACTAAGTGTTCCAGAATACTCATACTTTGCAATGTTGTCTATAGCTTGTCATGATCCGCACAATCGAAAGCCTTTACGAAGTCAATAAAGCATAGGTAAACATCTTTCTGATATTCTCTGCTTTCAGCCAAGGTCCATCGGACATCAGCGATGATATCCCTTATTCCACCTCCTCTTCTGAATCCAGCTTGAACCTCTGGAAGTTCTCTGTCAATGTATGCTTGCAGCCATTTCTGTACTACCTGTAGTAAAACTTCACTCTCATGGAATATCAAAGATATTGTCTGATGATTTCCGCATTCCATTGGTTCACCTGTCTTTGGAATGGGCACAAAACAGATCTCTTCCAATCAGTCGGCCACATGGTGGTCTTCCAGATTCCTTGGCATAGGTGAGTGAGTGCCTCCAATGCCGCCTCACTTTCTTGAAAGATTTTAATTTTTATTCCATCAATTCCCGATGCTTTGTTTTTTGCCAATTCCTTCTATGTACCTTGGACTTCTTCCTTCAGTATCATTGGCTCTTGACCATATGATACCTCTTGAAGTGGTTGAACATCAACCATTTCCTTTTGGTATAGTGACTGTGTGTATTCCTTCCATCTTCTTTTGATGTTTTCTGCATCATTTCATAATTTGCCCAGAGAATCCTTCAGTAATGAAAGTCGAGGCTTGAATTTTTCTTCAGTTCCCCCAGCTTGAGAAATGCTGAGCCTGTTCTTTCTTTACAGGGCCTGTAATTATTATTGATGCCTGTTTGCTAGTGTTGTTTGATAGAGGTGAAATTCACGTAACACAAAAACCACTTTAAAGTGAGCAATTCAGTGGCATTTAGTACATCCAGGGTTGTGCAACACTCAACTCTGTCTGGTTCCAAACATTTTCATCACAAAAAAGGAAGCTGCAAGCCCATTAATAGTCCCTCCCCATCTGCTCCTATCCCCAGCCCTGTTGTTGTTAAATGTGGTCAAGTGGTTCCAACTTATAGTGACCCTGTATAGGGTTTGCCAGGAGCAGATGGTGAGCTTGAACCACCAACCTTGTGGTTCAAATCAACCTGGCAGTCCAGCGCATTAACCCACAGCACTGCACCAGGACTCTGTAGAGACCACCAATGTACTTTCTATCTGTTTGGATTTGGCGACTCTGGAAACTTCATATAAATGGAATCATGTAATATGTGGGCTTTTGCAATGGAATTTTCTCACTTAGCATAATGTTTTCAAGCGTTTATACATGTAGTTGTTATTGTTGTTAAATGCCATTGAGTCAGATCCAACTCATAGCGACCCTCCTTATATAGAGTTTATGAGGAGCGGCTAGTGAGCTTGAACCGCCAACCTTGTAGTTCAAACTAACCTTGCAGTCTAGCTCATTAATGCACAACGCTATATCAGGACTCCATACATGTGATAGCAGGTATTGATATTTTATTCCATTTTGTGCTGCAATAATATTCCATTATATGGATTCATTGTATGACCCAAGCCATGGTATTTCTAAACACCTCATATGCATGTGAAAGTTGGACAATGAGTAAGGAAAATTGTAGAAGAATCGATGGTAGAATAATTGATGCATTTGAGTTATGGTGTTGGAAGAAAATATTAAAGGTGCCATGGACAAATAAATCTGTGTTGAAAGAAATGCAACCAGAATGCATCTTAGAAACCAAGTCCAGACTTCATCTCTGATACTTCAGACATTTTATCAGTCTGTGGAGAAAGACATCATGTTTGATAAAGTGGAGGGTCCATGAAAAAGAGGAAGACTCCCAACAAGATAGATTGGCAGCAATGGGCTTAATCGTAACAATGATTGTGACATTGTCACAGGACTCGGCTGTGTTTTGTTCTGTTTTGCAGAAAGTTGATGAGTTGGAACCAACAGTATGACACCTAACCACACTATGTACTCATATACAGCAATGCTTGTGAGGGTGATGCAGGGCCATGCAGTGTTATGTTCTGTTGCATATAGCAACATTATGAGTCATGACCATCTGGATGACACCTAACAACAACAAATGATATGTATGTACTACATTTTATTTATTCATTCACCTATGGGTGGACAAAGAGCTTTGGTAGCATAGTGGTTACAAATCAGGCTGCTATCCTCAGGGTCAGCAGTTCAAAACTTCCAGCTGTTCCAGGGGAAGAAGATGAAGCTTTCTGCTCCCACAAAGATTTACAGCCACGGAAACCCTGTACAGGGTCGCTATGACTCAGAACCAACTCCAGGGCACATAACCACCCACCACCACCATGGACGGACATCTGAATTGTTTCTACCTTTGAGTCATTATGAATAGTGCTGCTAGAAACATACATGTATTTGTTCGAGCCCCTGTCTTCAATGATTTGACTATATACCTTGACATGGAATTGCTAAATCACACAGTAATTATAGTTAACTTGAAGAAGAAACCCTCAAAGTAGCTTCCAAGAGGCTGCACCTTTTTGCACCTCCATCAGCAGTGGATGGGAGCTCACAGTTTCTCCACACCCTCACCAACACTTGTTTTCTGTTTGCTTTACCATAGCCATCCTAGGAGTGTATGGGACTAGGTTTCAAGTTGGGGTTGACTCCTGTTTCATCTCTCAGGTCCAGCCCCCTTCGCACATAGACATGCGCTCCTCTAGCTCCCAACATAAAGTGTTCAGCCACCCTCCCTTCCCTACACCATACTCTTTTTCCTCCAGATCTTTGTACATCTATCTATCTAGGTCTCTGATCTTCTCTGTCCACGTATTTTCTCTTCCAAGATGCCTTCTGGATCTTCAGTGCCCTCCTCTACACCTGTTCAGCTATGGACATGGCATTTGATCATAATTGCCTGGTGATTTGTTGACCTCCCTCTTTAGACGTCCACATCTTATCCCTTTCCTTTGCTGTATTCCCAAATCTGACACCGTTCCTGGCACATAGCAGGTGCGCATGTCTGTGCAGACCATATCTCCAAACCACATATTCTTCCCCTGCGCATGGCAGCTCCTGGCCACAGCTCAGCGAGGGAGAGACTCTTGTAGAGCCAGGTCCTCCAGAGGTGAGAATACGTCTGGTATCTGTGACTTGGCTCCAGTCTGGAGTGCTGGGAATCCTGCGATAGGCCATCTGGACATGTGGAAATGTCAGTCAGAAGGTTTGCAGCTATTTTTAGAGGCTCTGGTCAGTTCCTTCTAGAAATACTGTCAGACTGCAGCCTAGGGGCATGTAGAAGTCAGAAAGAGATGGGGGACACAGACGGGGCCAAAGTTGGAGTCAGGAGGAAGTTTATTAAGTTCTGGCTCCCATCCTAGAGATCTGTCTACAACTGTCTCCACCTTTGCTCTTATCAGAGTCCCTGCTACTCCAGAGTGGTCCAGGAGAGAGCGAATGTTGTGAACCAGGTCTGAACCCAACACATATGTGTGTGCATGTATGTGTGCATGTAGGAGCCAGGTGGCCCCTGCTGTAGAAAGCTCTGAACTGCAAGAACAGGCTGGCATTTGAGACTCAAATGACCACTTCCTTGTCTGGATTTGTGAACAACTCTCATCTCTCTGAGTCTCTGTTTCTCATCTACAGAATGAGATTGAAGACATTCCACTATCATCCAAGGCGAAGAGCCAGGAATGGAGCATATCCTTTGGACCCAGAGATCCCTGCACATTGAAAAATAAATAATCAAAGAAAAGAAGAAATATAATACTAGAAGGTCATGATCGCGGTTATAAAGCCACTTCCACTGAGTAGATGTCCACTCACAGTGACCCTGTAGGACAGAGTAGAACTGCCTCATAGGGGTTCCCAGGCCGTCCATCTATACGGAAATGGACCGCCACAGCCCTCTACTATGGAGTGGCTGGTAGGTTCGAACTGCCCACCTTTTACTGAGTAACCCACCTTAAACACAGCACCACTGGAGCTCTCCTGACTGCATTTGGGGTTTTAATAAACCTGGACTCCTTCAGTTGACTGAATCTTAGCATCAAGAATATGCACAGACATGGGCTTGGTTGGTCCCTGTTGGAGCCTTCAGCTTTGTAAGGGAATGAGGCCACAATCCAAGGAGCTTGACATGCTCAGTTCGAGTGTGCAAAAGCGTGGGGCTCAGTGAGGACAGAAGCAATCAGGAAGGGCTACCTGCTGGAGGAGAGCAGAGGCCAGGAGCTGCTTCTTAAGGGAGTGTGGGATTTGTAGAAACAAAGTGCTAAGGACCGGTTTGTGAAGTGAGGCCCAGCTTACTCTGAAAGGGTCCTGGGCAGCAAAGAGGTGCTTAGCTGTCAGCAGGAAGCTTGTTTTTATTTCCCTAAATTTCATAATAAGTTGAGGCTGCGGAGTGAGGGAGACAAGCCAAGGTCCCAATTCTACACAAGCCCTGGGAAATTAATCCTCTTCCATCTCCCTTTCATACTCTGGGACAGATGGAAGCACATTCAGCTGGCCTTAAAGCCAGATAGACCATGTCTGTCAACCCCTGCTTCCTTGCCCAGAAATCCCCGCCTCCTCTGGCTTTGGCGTGACTACAACACAGCTTGTTGAGTGCGGTCTTAGGTGTCTCTGTCAACACTCCCTTATTTCCCATCGACCAGAACAAGCTAATGCTTTGGAGGACAGAGAACACGACTTGTCTCCAAGACCTTCCAGTCGCCTGGCTTAATTTAATTCCTGATATGTATTATTTTCATCTTCTCATGAGACAGAAGGTCTATTGGTCCTTACTTTGGAAGTTGATACTTCCATTCAGGAAGGGATGGGGTTGGACATCTTTCGCTCCAGCCTCCATCTTTGCAGAAGACCGCAAGGCAGGGTCATTGTGGAGACTGATGGTGTTCATTGGACAGAGCAGAGTTGACATGTAGTTGGTAGAGTGTACACGTGGACCACAAATCCTGTGTGTGTGACTCCCACTAATCCATGTGACATCTCATGGAAACCAGCAAACATCCCATGCCTTGTTTTCAGCAAAGGGAAGGGACGGATAGTTTGGTCTGTCTGTCTCTACACAAGAGGGTCTTTCTCCTTCTCCTCCAGGCTCCCTCCCCATCTCAGGACACATTTACCACAGGATCCACCTCTGCTCTGAATGTTGGCTGGACGGAAGGCACTGAACTACTGGTTACAAGCGTCCCTGGCTGTGTAGCTGGCTTTCTGTTGACATCTTCAGCTTGAAAATGTCCTCAATAAAACCAGCCTGGGATGGGAGAGCAAATCTTCAGTAACACTTAGCTCACGAGTCAAACCAGACAGCGTGTGACACTATTGGTTCCATGTGGGGAATCTGGTTTTTAAATCGATTTGGAACTCCATTTACAACATTTCTTCTGGGTGGAAAGTTGGGTTCCACCTATGAGAAGGTGAGGCAGGGTTCACCAATGTCAACTGTTAAGAGCTGGGAATAACACACTAGAGGAGGACTACATGGACACTGGGGACTAGATTAAGAAACTAAGAAACCAGTTCAGGAAACAAAAGGGTAGTGCAGAGCCAAACCAATTTGGGTGCAAATCTCAGTGCAAACACTGAAAAGCAAGTTACTTATTCTCTCTGGACCTTGACTTCCTTAAGGAAAGAGAGAAAGGAAAGAAGGAAGGAGGGAGAGATTTACAAAAAAAAAATGAAATCAAATGTTCTCTTCTCCAATACCACGCTTCATGTAAAGTTACCTCACTGATTTCCAGAGGGATGTACGTGTATTTGTGTGTGTGGTCACACTTGCGGCCAACCATTGTTAACCTGCCCATTTGCATCTATTGACAAAGTTTCTTCCCCATTTGTTAAATATTCATTATCTTGGAACCCCAGAACCGTCCTCTTTACCCCCTAGGCTTCAGTTTCAGCAGCCATCAAATCTCAGTAATAAATAGCAGTGTTTCCTCAAGGAGTCAGAATGCAGAAAGGAACAGAACAGGAGTGTGGAACCTTAGCCACGGATCTAGTCAGGGACAATCCCTACTCCGCTGTGAGTTACTGTCCTCATTAAGTCATTCAACACGTGTTACTTGACCTTTCCAATTCTTACTTTTTCCATCTGTAAAATGGATCACAACCCATAGCCTACACCCTAAGGGTGAGGATTGCTTAAAGTGATATAAGCGAAGGTGTGTGGAGCACTAGCCTCCCCTCGGCAGTTTCCCTTCGTATATGCCCAGAGCACAGTTGACAAGCGAGGATCATGGGCACAGCCCATTCTCAGGAGGAATGTTGAGTAGCTTACTTCATCTTCTCTGGGGATTTACTCTCTGAGCTTGTTGGTGAAACATGGACTGTGGAGTCAAGCAGGACTGGGTTTAGAACTCTTGACGTCTCTGAGTAACATAAATGGTTTGTGGTTGGCTACTAACCTAAAGGTTGAGGGTTCAAACCCACCTAATGGCACTGCAAAAGGAAAGCCTGGGGAATCTGCTTCCATTAACATGACTGTCAGGAAAACTCTAAGGAACAGTTCTACTTTGTAATGCATGGGTTGCCATGAGTTGAAATTGACTCAATGGGTTTGCCTGGCTTCGTTGTTGTCTTGACTATGACCACTTTGGACAAGTCCCCAAATGTCTCTGGACCTCAATTTCCCCACTTATAAAGTGGAGTTAATCACCATCTCTATGCTTGAGAATGGACCAGGCATGTAGGCAGCATCCGCATCCCATGACCAGCTCCTACCACTGTTGCTTGATCAGACTTCCATTATCTGTCAGAATTATGGGTAAGCAGCAATTGAGTGAAAATAAGAGGGGGAAAAAAAAAAAAAAGCCTAGATGTCCTGTTTGGTTACAAATGAGTCACTGAAACACATGACACCATCCCTTGGCACGATTTAGAGAACATGGTGAAATTTTAAATGAAGTTTGGCTAAAGACAGCGATTAACAGCTCGTGTAGGCCCTTTTTCCTCCTTGAAAGCCACAGACATCTAGCCAAATAGATTAAATTATCATCATATTGCATTGACACCCAGTGCTGTTCCCATTAAATGCAGGAATTAGCTAGCAAACATGCGATAAAACCCCTTTAGAGAGCTTCTCACTTCTCACCCTCCTCCCTGCTTTCCCAATCAAAAGACGCCCCCAAGCTTCCCTGCAGTCATCAAAGACCTCCACAAGTTTCCTCCAAACCATTCTTTAGGAGGTTGGAGTTTCTACAGAATGGAAAAACTGCCTTTACAATGATATAAATAGGACCAATTTAGATATCTTTATTGCCATGGCTCCACCGAGGACTGGAGGACAAAATAAAGAGATTCCTGAGACTTCCTTTAAACATTACTTCACAAGCTCTTCTTTTGAGAGCAAATGGATTTCAATTAGGCCAAGCCTGTGAACAGGAAGCATGGAATTTATGCCTTAAATTTTCCCCATTCACCAGTGATTCAGGTTTGTGTATGCCGCCAACGAATCTTTGTGCTGGCAATGTTAATGTATCAGAGCCATGGTTTGATTTCACAAAGACAAGCTCCCCATTCACTGTTGACTTTCCAGGTGTGCTCCAGCACAAAGGCCTGGATGTTTGGGTAATTTCTCATTGAAACCCAGAGTCAGTCACAGAGCCTGGGAGGCCCTCCTGCCCGCCATGTTTGTCCCACTCTTGGCCTGAGCAGCTTTTGCTGTAGGGGAAAGACTCATGGAGGTCAATGCCAGAACTCTTGGGTCACCAGTTAGTTGAGGTGGCCTTGGGTAAGGTGCCTCATGTGCTTCACAAGGTTGCTCTGGGGATTAAATGGAGTGTGAAATTATGTTAGGGCCTAAATAGCTTAACCCAGGTGAAAGGTCTTCTTCTTTCTGCCCACTCTGTTCTGTCTGATGGCTTCTCTGATGTTTTTGTTAGGATTCTTGTTGTTGTTGTTAAGTGTCATTGAGTCAGTGCTAACTCATAGTAACCCTGTATAGAGTTTGCAAGGAACAGCTGGTGGGTTTGAACTTCTAACCTTGTAGTTCACAGTCCAGTGCTGATCCTACAGCGCCACCAGCCAAGAATTGAGGAACTTCTAGAAATGTTCTTCTGTTCATAGGGCCAAACTTTAGATTTTATCACCTAGAGAGTTTTCTGAAGCTTTTGTTCACGCCTCATCTGCATTCTTAGCCTCATGGTGTTATGGGAGTGAACTAAAGGAACTCCTGAGGGGACAGGACATGAAGAAGACAGCCCTCCAACTTCCAAGGAAGGCTGAGAGACTCCCAGGTGGCTTGAAGGATATCATCCTAAGAATTGGGTCCATCATAATAAAATTCATAATTCTGCTGTCATTTAGGAAGGGGCAAGGAAAGGTCTGGGTTCTATCCCGGGAGCAATGACTGTCTTTGCTAGAGCCCTTGGGAAGACAAGGTCAGTGACGGGGGAAGGTGTGTCGCATGTGACTGGAAGTGCAGAGAATTCTGACCCTCTGAAAGTGCTAAACTAACAGGCTCTTGCTGCTGGATAGCAGTGTCTGTGGTAACATGTCTAAAACCTTTCTGGGGTAAGAGTGAGGGTTGTGGAGAACAAAGATCACTAATGGAGTTCTGGGGTGGCACTGTGGGATAATGCATTGAATCACCTGGCTGGCTTGAACTGCAAGGTCAGCAGTTCAAATTCACCAGCCGCTCCTTGGAAAGCCTCTACAAGGTCGCTATGAGTCAGAACTGACTCCAAGGCGTTTACCAACAACAGTGTTAAAAACAGTTGATAATTTAAGCATTTGAAATGCACTGTGCCATTTAATCTTCATAAAATCCCTGTCAAATACTTATTTTAATTCTCTGTGCCCAGCTTAGAGAAGAAAACAACAGTTCAGAGCAGTAAAATGACCTTCCCAGGGTCCCATAACCCAGGCCAGATGGAGTCTGAAGATGGACCTTGGCCAAACTCTACACTGGCCCTCTGACCCAGCCAGTGGTTGTATTAGTGACCAGCGTGGCTGCAATCCAGACTTCAAGAGGTGGCTGTGTGGGCAGGAGGTCACACTAAGCCAAGGGTGGCCCTGCTGGGCCCTCAGGCCCTTCCCACCAGGACGCCCCCTTTGAATTGTGTCCCCTGCCAAGGGTTGACAGGAACAGAGATGAATGAGCTGCTTACAGGGATGTGTGGACCAGCTGGCCCTCAGCTGTAAAGGGCTGAGCCTTGTGAAATCCAATCACACTCATTTTATCAAGGTTTGAGGTAGAAGGTCAAGTTGGGAGGCTACGAATCAATTAACTCTGTTAGTGTGAACCTGAATGCTGAAGTGGTTCAGGAATGCGCTAATCCTGTTTTCCTGCTGCCCCTGTACAGACCAACAATCCCTGTTCAGCCCTGGATCATCTGGGAGGGAGGCAGAAAGGAGGAAATAGGGTCAGTTTACAGCCACATGACCAAACAGCACTTCTTCAAGGATTCCGTGGCACACTCCTTGTTTTCCATGCTACGGTTAGGTCCCTGGCCAATGCATCTCATCTGACACTGTGCTGTGCACTTGAGTGCTGCTAAGATGCTGAACAAGATCGAGAGAGGTTTCCAGACTACGATGGACTAGGAACAATAGTCAGCCAATGAAAATGCCATGGATCACCCTGCTGTGCACACAAGGCTACGTATGAGTCAGATACCAACTGAACAACAGCTCACAGCAGTGGGCGGTTGAGAGCAAAGGTAGGAAGTTCATAGACCTTTCACAGTTTTTGAACTAGACCTTAAAACCCATTGCCTTGGAGTCAGTTTGGGACCAGAGTGACCCTTTGCAGCAGAGCAGAATTACCCCATGGGGTTCCCAAGGCAAGATGCAATCTTCACTGGCTCGGAATTGCCACATATTTCTTCTGTAGCAGCTGGTATGCTTAAAGCCCTGACCTTCCGGCTAGCAGATGACTCTTACCTTTTTCTACTTTTCTGTTTATAGATGTGAAAATGTGAGTTCTAGAGAAAGAAAATGCTATATCAAGAGATAAACATGTATTTAAAAAGGCACACGACTGGTCTCCAAGTCCCAATTTAGGATCCTCGTGTTCTGCTTTATCTACTCCTCAACAGTGGCCCAAGGCCCTCCCTGATCATGTCAAGGTCCCTGGACCATAAACTTGTTCACAGCCAGAGTCTGTGTGTCTTTTCTACTCAGAGGCCTGCACAACACAGCTCTGATACCGACTCCCTTGGAGCTCTCCTGTTGTACTCATTTCCAGGGCCAGGCTGTCTGAAAACAAATCAGACAGACAGTTTCTGGGCCAGAAGGGGAGTGAGTGGGCTGGTGTCATGGATGACTGGCTGGAGGAGGGTGTTAGGAGGGTCAAGGCGGGGGTGGGTGGGGGGGGTGGGGTGGGGGGGGGTGAAGAACCCCCATAATGATAAGCTTGTTTTCCCAATTAGGCCAGAGACTCCTTGAGGGCGGAGACTAGGTCTTCCTCAGACACAGAGCTCAAATCCTGTGGGTGCCTCAGAACAATGTGGCTGATAGAGTTGCTCCAGACCAGACTGCTAGACGCCGGCTCCAGGGAACCTGCGGGTTCAGCCCATGGGTTTTCTAAAGGGAAAAGCTTTAAGCTCTGTTTGGGTCACATAAGCCCAGATTCAAATTCTGGTTCTTTGGCTGTCTTGGTCTCTGTTGGGGCAAGAACTTGGCTGCTCTGAGCCTCAGTTTCTCCATCTGTGAAATGAGGCTGAGGAGGCTCCCTGCAGAGCAATGTGGGTCCAGGAAGCAAGTGCCTGGTGAGAACTGATGGTGGCTGAGGTAGGGCCCATGCTCACCTTTGCAGCCGCCAGCATGGGTTCTGATGGAATCTGGGCTTGAGTATGGCAGAGGTGAGGCAAAGCTGGGGTCCCCAGGTACCCCACACTCCTATCCCTTATTGGGAGCAAAACCCTTCACAAGGGAACTAAGGCTTCACCAGGAATTAATCGTTGGAACAATTTAAAGAGACATTCATGACCTCTGACACCTGTGGGCATACAGGCATGTTGGGGAGGGGATGCCATCTCCAGAGACCTTCAAGTCAAAGAAATTGGATTTCCCCTACTGTGCTCTCTCTCTCATACACAACATCCTATGAAGGGAGGGCAAGTATGAGAGCATGTCTGCGTTCTACTCTGTCCGAGACCCACATGGATTATGGGGTGCGTTGTAAGGCGATGGAGCAGAAGAGAACTGGAGTCCACGTCAGGAGCTGAGCTTCAAGTCTCCATCCTGTGTCCAGCCAGCTCAGTGGCCTTGAAGCAGTCATTGTAAACTAACAAGGCAGGACAGAGCACTGGTGGTCAGAGGTGGGATTAGCAGCAGGGTGCTTCGAAACTCCCCAGAAACAGAAACTTCAGGACATGAGTGTCAGTGGAGCACTCCACAATAAAGCAGGGCCACAGTGTGGTACCCCTTCACCATTCCTGGGTGGGCAGAACTCCAGGGTAGAAGCTCTTGAAAGGTCTAGTTAGCTCCACACATCCTTGAGTCTCTGAATTCTCAAGCAGAGAAGCCAGCCCTCTGTCTCTCTGACCAGGTTTCCTCTGTCTTGGGTTATCAGTGAAGGCTCTTTGGACAGAAACAATGGAGACTGAAACTGAATTCCTTGGGGCACCCAAAGAACTGAAGGAAGAGGAGAACCTCTGAGGGTCTCAGTAGCTCTGGATGCCTCCCAAGAGGGAGCTGGTGGACACTGTCTTCAGTGTGCCTGAGCCCTTCCACAGAGCCACCAATCTCCTGGGCTCTTAGTTCAGTTCCAAATCCCCAGAAGAGCATGTGATTGGCTCAGCTGTGGTGTGGTCAGGTGTCAATCTGCGCTCCAATCATCTTTAGCTAGGGCTGTGGGACCTGCCTACTTGTGTATCTTGATGAGTTCTGGAAAAAGGGAAGTTAGTCATTGTATTATGAATGTATAATGAATGTTCCCAACTATATTGCCCATTCCTGGAAGGCAAAAGCCATGTCTGAAATTTTCATATTTTCAAATGCCTCTCTCTCACCTCCAAAATAGAGGCATGGGGCTTCCAGAGATTTGGTTAGGAGATATGAGACCCTTTCTTCCTCTGTTTCCATAACTGCAGAAACCTACAAATTAAAGCGTGATGCCAGCAGAGCCCGTTAATCTATTTTACAGACAGACCAGTCAAAACACACACACTCCTGGAAGCCAGTGTGGTTTGGAATGAGAAAGAAATGATTGCCAGACTAACGTCTGGTGAACACAAGAACACATCAGGACAGTTACCAACCGGCATCTACAAAGGGAATCAAGTTTATTATGTGAATGCTTATGACTTGGAAATGTTCTTTATTTATTAATGATCATTAATAAATAAAGTATTCAAAGCATTCTAATTTTCTCTTGCTCTCAAAAAATTAACTTCCCCCATTTCTCCAATTTCTAGAAATTGCTACCTTTTGGATAATGTGTATATAATTACTGAACATTCCCGGTTTCCACCCAAACTCACTCTTTGTTAGGCTGGCTGACTTTGCCTGCTTGCTGTCATATGCCGGGGGAACTTTAAAAAAAAAACAAGAACCTGTTACGATGGATGAAATTAAATGGGAGACAAGACTTACATTTTGCCATTGCCCTCTCTTCCCTTCTTCTTCCTCCCCTCTCCACAACAGCAGAATTTTGAAAAAATAAAAATAAGGGAGAGACGGGAAGTATGAATTGTCTCTGATTTGTTGGAACTGCTTTACCAGAATGCACAGGATCTGCATTCTGCTGGTAGAACTTAATAAAACGCCCACAGCAAACTTGAGGCAGCATTGTTCTCGTCAATTACAGCGGAGGCCTCGGGTTTCTCCTCTTTAATTGCCGTGAGCAGAGAAGCTTTACTCTGTGGTAGTGCACCCAAGCATGTATGGAGTTTAATGAATCATACTAACTCCACACTCCAAGCAATTAGGTAAATCTAGCTGTTAGTTAGTGAGGCATAAAATAAATTTAATCTCTCTTCTAAAAAATCAATTATAGTGCTGTAATGTATAATTCAATTTGGGTCATGCTACATAAATTTTCTGTTTTTAGTATGTTTTTAAACGGGTTGTTATTAGGTTTTGCAAGCCGGGTGCATGTGTGAGTTTGTGAGTGAGCGTGTGTGAGAAGACTGGCGCTCCAAGGAAAAGGGTGGCTGTAATTAAGTCTAGCATTACTCAGGAAATTATGTTTTGAAGACTCTTTGTCTATAGATTCAATGAGTCTTACTTGAACACCTACTGTGTGCTGAGTCTCATACAGAGAGAAAGGCATACTAAATGCCTGCCCTCAAAGAACTTACAGTCTCATGGATCATGCATGACGAAACCAAATAGAAAATTAAGCTCAGGTAAGAGGTATCAGGAAAAGACGGTGATATTTCGAATCTGGGGTCTGTTTTTCACTTCACTGCTGACTTGCTGTTTAACCTAAAGCAAATAACAACCTGTCTGAGCCTCAGTTTTGTCATCTGTTAAATGGGCACGATAGCTCCACTATTCCAGGGTTTGTGAAGCAGCATGGTGTGATGCTTCCTGGGAGTATGTGCTGAGCATCTTTCACATGCAGCCTGGCTGAAGGGAAGTGGGCATGAAGAGTTCACCTTCCCAACTCGTTGTAAACCCTGGTAGGCAGGGATTATGTCTTCCCTTCTTTGACATTTTCCTTGGAACCCAGCTCTAGTCTGGCAAACAGATTTTGAGAGGTGGGTGGTACAGGTATACAAGCACCTGAGGGTGGGCATTTGAGGAGTTTACCAAAGAGGGGCTTCAATAAAAGCAATTGGGGGGGGGGGCACTTTGCAGCAGGCACTTTCTAAAACATCATCTCTGATCCTCTGAACAACCCTACCTGGCTATCCAAAATTACAGGTGAGGATGCTGCCACACAGAGAGGTTTGGTCACTTACCTAAAGTCACACAGCAAGGGAGTAACAGGCTAGGGATTTGAACCCAGGTTTGGCTGTTCTCTTGACTTTTTCTGGTGGGGTAGATGAGGCCTACATTGTGTAGATGATAAGCCTGCAGGAACCTGCAACTCATTCAAGAGCTTTTACTGAGGTTCTGAGCCCAGAAACTCCCTCCCAGTGAAGCCTCCAGAAAGCTCTCTACCCATCCACCCCCATCTCCCCCTCCCTCTGCCCATTTGATTTTGTTAATGGAATTCTTAGGAAAAATTACACACCGTTACATTTCTCTGCTAATCTCCCAGCAACAGCCATGGTACCGAACATTATTAAAATAGTTAAGGCTCCATCCCAGCTGTCTAGTTCCAATTTTCTTGTTTCCAGGGGGTGCTCAGTAAAGTGGTGATCAGGCTTACCTACTGGGTTTTCCTACATCATGATGATTGCGCCACAATGGAATCCAGAGCTCCCGACATGGTACTAGGCTGGGCGCGGTGTCCAGGGGCGGTGTTTAGGGGCAGGGGAGAGTGCACAAGATGGTTGGGGGCTGTGAAAAATGGGGTTCTCCAACTGAATTCTGCAGGTCTGCTGGGAGGCCCTGTGCAGACCCTGTTCCCCCTCCCTCCTGCAGCTCCCTCAGAGTGGATCCTGTGTGACTCTGGGGATGCACTCATCCCTGGCTGGGCAGGGAAATGGAGGCTCGGTGCACACACGCAGTGTTACTGCCTAATAAGTCACGATCTGCTCCGCTCCATCCGCTGACTACTTTGCAGAGCCTATGGGTCATTAAAAAAACAACAACACTAAAGTAGCGTGTGAAGTCGCTCTCACAAAATGATTCCCATCACAAAATAAGCCTTTAATTAGCAGAACGTCTCACCCAGCTGAAGCACAACTTTCACAGACGTAGACCCAGCGATGTTAATTATGAAATGAATTTGCACATGCATGATTTATAGGTCTTTGACTTTAAGGAGGGAAAACAAAATCGGCTGCGGACTTTATTTATGCTTTCTGCCCTCTGAGAGAATTCACGAGAGAGAGATAGTGTGGCCGGTTTCAGTGTTTCTTGGAAGCTTAATGTCCCTTTCAGTGGCTTTTATGCTTTGCTTACATCAATCAGCTAAATATTTATTGAATCCTTAATTGCCCATCATAGAAGTAAGGGGAAGGATGGGGCTTCTGGATGAGTCTCGGTTCCTGGGACTGTTTAGATGAGTTATGTGCTCTGGAGGGACCTTGTAGAACGGAGAGAGGGTCTGCCTTCCCCTTTGGCGTTCCTGAGTGGCTCAAACAGTTAAGCACTCGACTACTGTATGAGAGATTGATGGCTGTTGAACCCATCCAGACCACTTTGGAAGAAAGGTCTGACAATGTGTTGCTATTGTTAAGTGCTGTTGAGTTGGTTTTGACCCATAGCGATACTGTTTAGGGTTTTTGAGGAGCAGCTGGTAAGCTTGAACCACCAACCTTGTGGTTCAAACCAACTTTGCAGTTCAGCGCATTAACACACAGCACCACTACAACCATAAGGTCACACCAAAGTTACATAGCAAGTCAAAGGCCATTCCCCAGCCCTGACCCTGATCTCACGACTAGGGGATTCCATTACACCCCAGCCAGCAATGACAACACCTTGCTAGACACTGGTCCAATAAGGACGTATTGAGTCTGCATTCTAGTGGGACACACCCACACACCCATTCCAGTCATCCTGTCAAGATGAAATAGGTAAAATAACAAGATGAGCAGAGTGCTTAGAACAGGGAGGCATCAGAACAATCCAGAAGCTCTGGAGGAGGTGGCCTTCAGTTAAGCCCAGGGAATTTGGATAGGCAGAGAGGCATTGGGAGCTCTGGCATGTGGGCCAGGCATGTTGCAAAGGCAGGAAGAAAGCAGAATCAGTAAAGCTTTGGCCTACATATGTTTGTTTTCTATGAGCATATGTTTTCCACATACATTACCCACATATGAAGTGCCCCATTTCCTCTGGGTAGATGAACCACTACTGAATGGTCTCCTTGGTACAGATGAAGACAGACTAAGAAGAAGGAGAGAAAGACCATTTCTGAATGGTTAGCCACAGAAAACCTTATGACTAACAATGGAACATTGTGAGATATAGTGAAGGAAGAGGAGTCCCTCAGGTTGGACGGTACTCAAAATCTGACTGGGGAATACCTGGCTCCTCAAAGCAGAGTTGGCCATATTGATGTGAATGGAGTAAAGCTTTCAGGACCTTCCTTTGCTGATGGGGAACAACTCAAAATGAGGAGAAATAGCTGCAAACATCCATCAATAATCAGAACATACAATGCATGAAGTATGAATTCTAGGAAAATTGGAAGTTGCCAAAAATGAAATGGAACACATGAAGATTGATATCCTAGGCATCAGTGAGATGAAACAAACTGCTATTGGCTGTTTTGATTCTGACAATCACATGATTTACTATGCCGGTAACATCAAATTGAAGAGGAATAACATCACATTACTCATCAAAAAGAACATTTCAAGATCTATCTTGAAGTACAACTCTGCCTATGATAGGATAATATCCATACATCTACAAAAAGACCAGTTAATACCACTATTATTCAAATTTATGCACCAACTACTAAAGCCGGTGATAATGAAGTTGAAGAATTCTACCAAATTCTTTAGTTTAAAATTGATGAAATATGCAATTAAGATGTAGTGATAATTACTGGTGATTGGAATACAAAGATTGGAAACAAAGCAGAAGGATCAGTAGTTGGAAAATATGACCTTGGTGATAGAAATGATGCTGGAGATCACATGATAGAATTTTGTAAGAATGACTTTTTCATTGCAAATACCTTCTTTCAACAACATAAAAGGCAGCTATATGCATGAATGTCACCAGATCAATACACAGAAATCAAACTGACTACATAGAGAAGCTCAGTATCATCAGCTAAAACAAGGCTGGGGCAGACTGTGAAACAGACCATCAATTGCTCATATGTAAGTTCAGGCTGCAGCTAAAGAAAATTAAAATAAGTCGACGAGAACCCAATTACAACCTTGAGTATATCTCACTCAATTTAGAGACTACTTCAAGGACAGATTTGATATGTTAGACACTAATGACTAAAAACCAGAAAAGTTGTGGAATGACATCAAAAACATCCCATAGGAAGAAAGCAAAAGGTCACTAGAAAAGCAAGCAAGAAAGAAAAGGCAAAAATGGATGCAAGAAGAAACTCTGAAAGCTGCTCTTGAAATTAGAGAAGCTAAAGCAACTGGAAGAAATGGAGGAAGTAAAAGAGTTGAAAAGAAAATTTCAAAGGGCAGTTTGAGAAGGTAAGGTCAAGTATTTTAGTGAAATATGCAAAGATCCTGAGTTAGAAAACCAAAAGGAAGAATGATCTCAGCACTCATCAAGCTGAATGAAAAGAAAAAATTCAAGCCTTAACTCACAATATTAAAGGATTCAATGGGCAAAATGTTGACTGATGCAGGAGGCAGCAAAAGAAGATGGAAGGAGTACACAAAGTCACTGTACTAAAAAGAACTGTTCGATGCACAACCATTTCAAGAGATATCATATGATTAAGAATCAATGGGCTGAGGAGAACAAACAAGATGGCAGATAGGGTGGAAGTGCATTGAGGTGCTTCGTCAGCAACAACACAGAATACCAGACCAAGCAGGCTCAGGGGAGGATCCCAGAACTCTGAACCACATATAAAGGAATATTTAGAAGGTTGGAAAGCTTACAGCTAGGGGAATTTGTAGCAAAGGCAAGAAATTCATTGCTTTCTAATTCAAGACACTCAGCTGCTCCCTAAGCCATCATCTTGGGAGAGACCAAGCAGGGGAAGGATCAGAGCAGCCATGGATACCTGACAGAATCACGGAGATACAGGTGTGGATGTTCTTTTTTTTTTGGTATCTGTTCATTGGTCTCTTGCTGTTTACACACCTCCATTCTGGTGACTAGAGGTGGTGCGAGTGGACACCCCACCCCCATCCCTGGAGGGTTCTATTATGCATGTGCACAGATCTCCTAGAAATTTAAAGTGACTGTTTCCATTAAAAACAAATGGCAGTGTAAAATGGCCACAGCTGGCCCTGAACTGTTTATCACTAGGAAAAAGGCCTGAACAGGGATTGTGGAGTGGGACAGGCAGACTAAAAAGGAAATAGGCCGAAAATTAAATCCTGAGTTATGTCACAATGACCAACAGTGGCATCTTGAAATTTCTCAGGAAGAAGAGCAAAAAGGGAAGCCCATCTCCTGATCACATCTACCTGAAGGCAATCAGAAAGCATAAAAAATACCAAAATACACACCCATCTAAGTATTAAGGCCACAGATAACTCCTGAATATGCCCAAAATACAGAAACAGATGACCATATCAGTACATGTCCAGAAACGAGATGAAATGACTGAGGCAAATGAGCTGGAAGTAGACCTACACTCCATACTGGAAGATGAGCAGGCTTTGGAAATGCCTGAGAAGGAATTCAGAAAAATGATTATAAAATGTATACAAACACTATACAATGGAGTTGAGAAAAATAAGGAAGACGTCAAGAAAGTGCTACAGGAACAATCAAATAAGATAGATACAGCTTTGGAAACAATTCAAAACCTACAGAAAGAGCTCAAAATGATTAATAATAGAATATCAAAAATGGACAATACACTGAAAGGGCAAAGGAGCAGAATTGAAGAGATAGAAGCCAGAACTAGTGAGCTAGAAGATAAATCTCTCAACACTACTAAGATAGAAGAACAAAGATAAAAAAGGATAAAAAAAATCTGAAGAAAGCCTAAGATTCATGTTGGACAACATGAAAAGGAATAACTTAAGAATTATTGGCATTCCAGAACAAGAAGAATTACACAAGTCCACAGAGGAGACAGCTGAAGAGTTTCTGGAAGAAAATTTCTCTAACATCCTAAAAAAAAAAAAAGATAAGCATTCAAGAATCTCAGCGAACCCCAGCAAGGATAGGCCCTAAAAGACAATCACCAAGACATATAATAATCAAGCTCTACAAAATCAACGATAAGGACAGAATCCTGAAAGCAGCTAGGGAAAAGAGAAGTGTAACATACAAAGGCAAGCAAATCAGATTAAGCTCGGATCTCTCAACAGAAACCACGCAGGCAAGATGGCAATGGGAAGACATATATAAAACCCTGAAAGGAAAAAATGGTCAACCAAGAATCCTCTACCCAGCAAAGCTGTCAATCAAATATGACATTGTAATCAAAACATTCCAGGACAAACAGAAGTTAAGGTATTTTACCAAAGCCAACCCTGCTATGAAAACATCCTAAAAGAAGTTCTGTGGACTGAGAACCAAGAAGAACAGACAACAACCAGAGAATGATGTATGTGGCAGCATCACCCTGAACTCACTCAGCAAATGGAAAAGTCAAGAACAGAATAAAATTATATAAGAACAGAGGATCTGGGAGGGCAGTCTATGATCAAAACAATTACAATGTGAGAAAAGGTAAACACAGAGGAACAGAGATCCAGGTGGTGAGAAGGCCAGAGAGATTACAGGATAAAATAGACTGTCTTAAATGGAGGGACGAGTTAATGGAATATAAGGTAAGCACAAAAGTGAGGTTGGGGTTGGGGGGTTAGTTCACGTGTTGGGGAGGGCAATACAAGAAGGGGGAGGAGGTGGAAGAACAAGATAGATAGGGGAACACTGAGACAGGTTTGCAGGGGCTGAGTGGGACAGGGTAAATAGTGCTGCGTGTTCAACCTTGGAACCACAGGACTCTGTGATACGGAGATCTAGGCACAGTTTGAAGTGAGGAAATAATACTAAAATTGACTGCCTTATGAATATTGGTTTCCCTTGCTTACTATTGTAAAATAGACACTTGAGTGGGATAGAAAGGAATGTTGGGAAACATGATTACAGAAAACTTGTAAGCCCGTCTTCAGCCTATAACTGATTGGAATACCTAAAAACGGTTCTAGAACTTGCCTAGTGAAATAGGCCTCTTTCAAAGCCTTTACAGAGTATAGGATCATAGGTGGAAACCTGAGTCCCATCCAGGATTTTATAAGGTAGGACATTCCCACCAGCAAGGACAAGTAGACCAGCCTGGAACAGCTAGAGCAACAGAAGATACATCTTCAAAGAAAGATCATCAGGAAAAACCCCAAACAAAAATGTCAGCATGACTGGCTACTACAAGAATAAGCAAGCTGTTCACTAGGAAGCCATCAAGGCAAGCAATAAAGTTTCTTCAGGACAAACTTCCCTCCAAGACTGAAACTCAAAGGGAACACATGAACAGGCATGTAAGCTTTCTGGCAACCACATTGGTCTACTGGTGAGTGGAAAGGCAGCAATGAAGAAATGGGCTGAGTTCAACCACAGTCCACTGACTCCCATTGACCTGGACATGAAAGAGAGAAGAGGAAGGGTGGGTTGGTCCAAAGTGTGGTGAGACCTGGGGACACTTGAGCCCATGGACAAGGACATAGCCACAGAGGGCTAGAGCTGAGAGTGAAGCATCAAGCTGATATGAAGTGAGGGGAGATGCAGAAGAACACCCAAAGTTGCAGACAGTACCCATTTGACCTAGCCTAGATGGCTTGATAATTAGAACTCGAGTAGAGGAAGATTACAAAAAAAAAAAAGTTTTTTTGCTGTTGTTGTTGATAAAGGAAACAAGGGTAAATTGCTACAATTTGATGAATGTGACCTATACTCATGGAGGTAGTAACTCTAAATACCAACAGAGAGGGAAGGAGTCTTCACATCAAGTTTCAATGCTACCCCCTCTGTACACAGGGTAGATAGGGACTGGCAACTTAGACATTGGTTACCTAAAATGGGGGTGGGAGGTAGGGGGTGATAAAGGCACAAAGTGACTGGCTTACAAGTTTTCAAGAGGGAGTTTAGTTTAAGAGTATGGGGGTTGGGGAGAAAGAGTCCACACTGAATAGCTTTCATCTTGTCTAGATGGGTCTGGTGAAGAGATGGGGATAAGATTCATATGATTCAATTGTGAATAATTGTTATTATGACCCCCCAAAAATAGAAAATAGGAATAAAACTCTTTATGTGACTAACAACAACAATAAAATGAATCAGTGAGCTGAAGATAAAAGTTCAATCTGCTCTGAAGGCATTGTCTAAATCAAGACTCCAGGAATAGATGAAATTCCAATTGAAATGTTTCAACAAACTGATGCAGTGCTGGAGGCACTCACTCATATTTCAATGCCAAGAAATGTGGGTTCAAACATAACAATGCTTGTGAGGGTGGTGCAAGGGTGGGCAGCATTTTGTTTTGTTGTTCACAGGGTTGCTATGAGTCAGAACCAACTCAACAGCACCTAACAACAATATGTGAGGGGCACTAGAAATGTGTTGTTGTTAGATGCTGTTGGGTAGGTTCCAACCCATAGCAACCTTATACACAACAGAACGAAACACTGCCCAATCCTGCACTATCCTCACAATCATTGTTATTCTTGAGCCCACTGTTGCTGCCACTGTGCCAATCCATCTCATTGCGAGGCAGGGGAGGGGGGATCTGCCTCTTTTTCTCTGATCTTCTACTCACTTCATCAAGCATGATGTTCTTCTCCAGGGACTGGTCCCTCATGATAACATGTCCAAAATATAAGAGACGGAGTCTCACCATCCTGACTTCTAAGGAGCATCTGGCTGCACTTCTTCCAATACAGATTTGTTTGTTCTTCTAGAAGTTTATGGGACTTGTAGTATTCTTCTCTAACACCATAACTCAAACGTATCAGTTCCTCTATGGTCTTCCTTATTCATTGTCCAAGTTCCACATGCCTATGAGGTCATTGAAAATACCATGGCTTGGGTCAGGCACACCTTAATTCTCAAACTCTTTCCTCTTGAACACCTTAAAGAGGTCTTGTGCAGCAGATTTGCCTAATAAAATACATCGTTTGCATTGGTTTGGAATATAGCAGTGAGCAAAACACTCTAAGGACCCTGTCCTTGTAACGTATCTTTAATTTACTACAATATACTTCACAAGGGCAGGGCCCTTAGAGTGGTCAGCCAAAACTTCTTTGACACCCAGTCCTTTCACTGAAAGATGTGGTCTATTTCCCTCCCTTGAATCTGGGTGACCTTAGTGATGGGTTTGACCAATAGAAAGACTCAGAAATAACATTCTGAGGCTAGATCAAAAGAAGTCTTGCAGCTTCCACCCAGACCTCTTGAAATATTTTCTCTAGGAGCCCTGAGTCTCCATGTAGAATGTCTGACTCCAGTCAAGTTGGAGAGGTCATGCATAGATACTCCAACACAGCAGAGTTCAATCTACCGGCTACTTCTGCCAAAGCACCAGAGAGGTGAAGGAAACCATCCCGAAGACTGAAACCCTAGCCACAAGCTGAATTCTACAGAGTCACCTCCATTCACAGCGTGTGAAACAGAAGAGCCACCCAGCTAAGCCTTGCCTACATTTCTCTGACACAAAGTTGGGAGATATAAACACAATGTGCATTGTTTTAAGCCATTAAGTTCTTAGGAAATTTGTTATATTGCAATAGATAACAAGCACACTTGTATTGTAGTGGGGAAAGGCAGACAGACTGACAGAAAACAACAAACAAATGATGAGAACATCCAGAGGTACTAAATGCTACAATTAAGTGAAAATAAACTAAATAAGAAAATAAAGTGGGCAGGGAATGTGTGTGTGTGTGTGTGTGTGTGCGATACCCAGGGAAGCACTCACTGAGAAGATGGCATTTGATCAAAGACCCAAGGAATGTGTTTATCTAGAAGATGAATATTTCAGGGTCCAGAGTAAACAGCTAGTGCAAAGGCCCTGAGGTGGGAGCATGCCTGTGTATGGGTTCATACACAGAACAGCAAGGAGCCAGTAGGGCTTCTTGAAATGGAAGGAGTAATCATCTGGATAGAGAAAATCGTAACCATAGCAACCTTACTTACCAAGAATAATCTATTTTCCCTGGAAGATTAAAGAATGAACTCTTGTCTTTGGGTCTCCTAACCCCACTATAACAACAGCATCCCCATTCTTTAAACTGGAAAACTGAGTTCCAGAAAGTGATAGATCCAAGGGCCCTCAACTTAGGTGAGAGATCCCAGTGAGAAGCCATTCATTCTATGACTTGGTGACCAATCTTTTCAGGCCCATTCATTCCCACACCCCAACTCCAATGTTCTCCCCTGGGGACATTTTCTGCCTCTGGCTGCTCAGACAGCCACACCAATTCTGCCTTTAAAGAGCTGCTCTCAGATGGGCTCACAATGAACGATAGGGGAGACTGAATTTTAAGGTCATCTGATGCACCTAGAGATCAAGGATGGGGTTGGCTTTGGGAACATAAGAAGTCAGAAGCTGGACCTCTACCGATCATGCGGAAGGAGCATCCTCTTAGGAGGCACCGCTCATCACTGCTGACAGTTAGTGAGTCAGGCTGCCCAGCCGGCTTGATTTCATTAATCCTGACCCCTTTGAGGTCAGTGCTGTAATGTCCCCATTTCACAGATGAGGAAACTGAGTTACAGAGAGGTTAAATACCTTATCTAGGGATCAAATTGACAACAGCAACTCGAAATGTTAGCTAGCAAGCTTAGGAGGCGGTGAGTTTAGGCTAATAAGAGAAGAATCATTCATAAAAGGGGGAAGTCTTGGCTACCTAATGATGATATAACAGAAATACCTCAAGGGATGACTTTGTTGTTGTTGTTATGTGCTATGGCGTTGGTTCTAACTCATAGCGACCCTGTACAGGGTTTCTGAGGCTGTAAATCTTTACAGGAGCAGAAATCCTCATCTTTCTCTCACAGAACAGCTGGTCGTTTCGAACTGCTGACTGTGAGATTAGCAGCCTGATTCGTAACCACTATGCTATCAGAGTTCCTTTAGCAAACAGAAATGTATTCTCTAACAGCCTAGTAGACTAGAAGTCCAAATTCAGGGTACCAGTTCCAGGGAAAGGTTTTCTTCTTCTGTCTTCTGGGTTAGGAGGTTCCCAGCACAGGGACTCTGGGTCCAAACAACATGCTGTTTTCCCAGCTCTTCGGTCTGAGGTCCCTCTGACTCCTGCTCACCTTGTCAGTCTCATTCATATTTCAAAAGAGACTGACTGAAGACACAACTTAATCCTGTACATTGCACACTGCTTCATTGACATGCTGTTGTTAAGGGCTGTCGAGTCACTTCAGACTCACAGTGATGCTGTATAGCATTTCTGAGGAGCAGCTGGTGAATTTGAACTGCCAACCTTGTGGTTCAAACCGACCTTGAGGTCTAGTGCTTATCCTGTGGTGTCACTCCAGGACTCCTTTCTGCCTTAGTAACATCACTGTGGTTCGGATTTCCAACACAAAGGATAATTATATCAGATCACTAAATGGAGGCTAATTATCTAACTTTGAGAACCATGGCCTGGCCAAGTTGACAATTCCGTTCAGAGCAGACAATGGGAATGGTTTCACAACTTGAAGAATCTAATCACTGTTACAGAATTGTACATCTGCAAAATTGTTTGATTGCTGTGTGGTTAGCCATGTATATTTTCAAAACCAACAACAAATACATCATTTAAAAACAACAGACTTGCCCAGGGTCTTCCGGTGAGAAGGCAGAGATGGGTACCAGAGTCTGCAGTTCAGAGCTGAGGGCCCTGAACTTGTTTCCTAATATTAAAACCACATTCCAACTGTAAAGTGAGACGTTTCATTAATGGTGGAATTTCAGTCACCACTGCTAACAGTAGACGGCATTCTCTACCTTCCTAGGCAGGTCTGACTGTACCCATTGGAAGGCAGAACAAGGAAGCAGGGTAGACACCTGCAGGATTATGTGGTTGAGGGTATGGGAGCTCTGAGTCAGCCCCATGGAAAGCCAGCGCCATTCAACCCAAACAGCAATAGAGGAGTGGGATGGTGGGCAATGGGTGGACACAATTCAGTCTTCTGTGGACCCCTTCTCCACAAGAGCATAATGGGAGAGAGAGAGAGACTGGCGATTGTGTTTCAAATCTTTGTTACTAACACTTTGTAATTATCAAGGATGATAATAACATAACTGACATTTATTGAACTCTTATTCTGCGCCAGCCTTTCAACACCTAGTTCATTAACTCCTCATAGTAAGCTGAGGCATAGTTGTATCTACTTTATGAAGGCCACTGTGGCTCAGAGAGGTTAAGTAACCTGCCCAGGGTCACACAGCTATTAAGAAGAATGGATCTTGGTTCTTTACAATTCCAAGGCCCATGTTCTTAACCACTTCATTATATGCAGAACACCAAATAAAAGCATGACCTTCTCCTAGGTGTCTACATTTTACTGTAAACAAGCTTTTGAAATATAATCTAACGGTGGAATTCCAGGCATCAGCACTTAGAACTCACAATGACACGGATAGAACACTTCATGTGTATTTGGACACTGTCTCCTTTGAGTCTCACAAGAGACCCTTGAAGGTGACATCAATGTTTCCACTTGACAAGTAGGAAAACCAAGAGTCTCAGGTCCTGGAAGAGTGTCTCAAAGAGAGCCAATTGTGAAGCGGAGACTTGACTTCCAGCTGACTGCCTGTAGCTGGGACTCACTGAACTAGCAGCCTCTGCCCTTTGCAAACAGAGACTTGCGCTGAATTCCATTACAGGGGTGGGTTAGCACTCCCAGCTCACACTACCGCTGTTACCACTTGCAATGCTCTAAGGAGCCCTGGTGGCACTTTGGTTAAGGGATGGGCTGCTAACTCCGAAGACTGGCAGTTCAATCCCATGCAGCAGCTCCAGTGTCCAACAACAACAAAGCTCTGACCATAAATACAAGTGTGTAATGACCACGTGTGGTGCGGCGGATGAAGAATTGGGCCGCTAACTGTATGCTGGTTCAAACCCACGGCAATAGGTTGGTTTGTTTGTTTGTTTGTTTGTTTGTTTGTTTGTTTGTTTGTTGAACAGAGGACAACTCCCTGGTTAAACAAAACCTGTATGGTGGGAATGCAGGTCCTTTTGAGAAGCTCTCCCCTCTGGGGGTATGAAGCTCTTCAAAGCTAAGGGTTCGAGGCAAATTTGTTCTCACCTGACAGCTGGGCAAACTAGGGTCTGGAGGGGTGGAGGAAGGGGTGAGACTAGAGGTATGGCTTCCTGCTTGCTTTGTGCTGCGGTACTTGTAAACCATGAACTTGTCTTGCTTATGTGACTTTTAAAAACTTTTTGATAAAAGAGGAAAAGAGAAATGGGCAAAGATCATGATGTAGCAAGTCAAAGTTCACTCCAAAGGTGATTGGTCTCATCAATAAATCAAAATATAAATTAAAACTGTTGCCTGCCAGTGGACACCCGTGGGTGTCAGAATAGAATTGTACTACATAGGGTTTCAGGAGCTCTGGTAGCGTAGTGGTTACGAATTGGGCTGTGAACCGCAAGGTCAGCAGTTCGAAACTACCAGCTGTTCCGTGGGAGAAAGAGGAGGCTTTCTGCTCCCGTAAAGATTTATGGCCTCGGAAACCCTGTACAGGGTCGCTATGAGTCAGAATCGACTCCACGGCACATAACAACAACAACATAGAGTTTTCAATGGCCAATTTTCAGGATCGATCAGCAGACATTTCTTCTAAGGTGCTTCTGGATGGACTCAAACCTCCAACACTGTGGTTAGCAGTTCAACAGGCCAATCATTTGCACTCCTCAGGGACTCCGTTAGTAATTGTTGCTAGGTGCAGTCAAGTCACTTCTGACTCAGTGATCCAAGTCACTTCTGACTCAGTGATCCAAGTCACTTCTGACTCAGTGATCCTCTGCACAACAGAATGAACTGCTATGCGATTCTCACAATTGTTATGTTTGGTTGCTGCAGATTTGCGTAATGCAATACGTCATTTGATTTTTTGACTGCTGCTTCCATGAGTGTTGATT
The DNA here is from genome assembly GCF_000296735.1 of Chrysochloris asiatica. Lineage (NCBI taxonomy): Eukaryota > Metazoa > Chordata > Mammalia > Afrosoricida > Chrysochloridae > Chrysochloris > Chrysochloris asiatica. Next base: position 9,667,925 of record NW_006408610.1, on the reverse strand, counting down.
GTAGATCCAAGTAAAATGAAGTTTTTGACCAACATCAATCTTTTCTCCATTTATCATGATGTTGTTTATTGGTCCAGTTGTGAGGATTTTTGTTTTCTTTACATTGAGGTGCAATCCATACTGAAGACTGTAGTCTTTTATCTTTATCAGTAAGTATTTCAGTTCTGGTGTAGTGCTGTGGGTTAATGCGCTGAACTGCAAGGTCGGTTTGAACCGCAAGGTCGTTGGTCCAAGTTCACCAGCTGCTCCTCTGAAATCCTATATAGGGTCACTATGAATTGGAACTGACTCGGTGGCACTAACAACACCAATTACAGCAATAACTTTGCTTCCAGAAAGCAAGATTATTGATGAGCCATCCTCTAATCCTGATGCCACAGTCTTCTCAATATAATCCAGTTTTTTGGATTTTGTGCTCAGCATACAAACAGAATAAGTATGGTGAAAGGATACAAACATGGCACACATCTTTCCTGATTTTAAACCATTTACGGTCCCCTTGTTCTATTCAAACAACTGCCTTCTTGGTACACAAGTACACAGCTTTCTGGTATTCTCTGCATTCAGCCAAGATCCATATGATGTCAGCAATAGCTCTGAATCTGAATCTGCCTTGAATTTCTGGCTCCTCCCTGTTGATGTACGGTCTCAGCCCTTTTACAATGACCTTCAGCAAAATTTTACTTGCATGTGACATTAATGATATCGTTAGATGAGTTCTGTATTTTGTTGGGTCACCTTCTTTGGAATGATCACAAAAATGGATCTCTTCCAATTGGTTGGCCAAGTAGCTGTCTTCTGAGTCTCTTGGTATATATAGCTCAGTGAACCCCTCCAGAGTCACATGAATTTGTTGAAACATTTCAAACATAGTAAATGCTTTAAAAATATCAGCTGACTGATTGAGTGATGAATAAATGTAATCTTCAAAGTCAGCCAAGCTCTTTTCTGCTGGGAAGCCCTCCACAGCACCGCTTACTCTGGGCTGTGGGATCCCCTGCTTTCTCTGCCTCCATTCCCTTTCTGTCCTGCCCACATTTGGGTTCCTTCCTCCTCAGCAAATGGCCCTGGGCACCAGGCCTTGACCTCCTTGGGGACAAATTTAGGCTCAGTCTCAAATGGGGAGGACCTTAACCGTTAGGAGTCTCACCAGACACGGGCACGGTAGAACTTGTTATATACACAATACAGGTTCCCAAATCACAATCCTTCCACGTCACAGATGAAGAGACTGAGGCCTAGAGCAGAGCAGTCATTTTTCTTAGGTAACACAGCCAGTCAGTCTAGTCTGGTGTTTACACAGAAACAGGCAGGTAAGATAAGCACAGAACTGCTAACCACAAGGTCGGTGGTTCAAGCCCACAGGCTGCTCCTCGGACGAACTCAAAGGCACTTAACAACACAACAAGGCAGCTGAGTTTCTCTGTGGACTGGTCGCTCTCACCCTTTGCTATGCATATGGGAAGCAAGTCACCAAGACTTCTCCCTGAGGTTTCAGGGCCCAGTAAAGATGGGGTTCAGGGCCTTCGATTTTCTTTTCTGTCTCCTGGAGGCAACAGTTTCCCACCGCTGAATTGCTCTGGCAAGGGAGCTGGATTTAATATTCATGAACCAGCCAGGCATGAGTGATGAGCTGACTTGTGTTGGAGGAGGAGGAATAATTGAATAAGGTATTTACATAACAAGTTAATGCTGTTGCCTGCTGGGCTCCTTTGTAGCCCCCACTTCACTCCCCAATTCTGCTGTTGCCCAATTTGTGATTTTCCTCCCTTCCCATGGCCAAGGTGGAAATGTAGCTTTGGATCCAGAGCAGCTGAAACCAACATGTAAATGACAAATACTATGATTGCTGTTGGTCTGCACCTCCAGCGACCATACGGAACTGAGGAGAACTGCCTCATAGGGACTGAGAACTGCCTCATAGGGTTCCCTAGGCTGAAATCTTTAAGGGACAAGTTCCTTAACTCTTTTCTCCCTTGGAGCAGCTGGTGGGTTTGAACCACTGACCTTTTGGTTAGCATCCAAATGCTTAACCATTGCGCTGTGAGGGCTACTTACCATGTCAATAGGGAAAGAATTGTAGTGTCTGGGAGAAGCCCATAATAGAGCTGATTGGTAGCCCATGCAAGGCTCTGAATCCTCAAATAACAAACAAACAAAACCCTTCTGCAGACTGAGAGCCCATAGGTGAGGCAGAAAGGTGGAGCCGCACACAGGTAAACAGATGATGTGGGTTTCTGATCTGGTCCTGCCTGCCATGACCTCTCAGAGGAACCCCATTTCTAGGTCTGTTTCCAAATCAGTAATGATAGTAGGCAGGGCACCATACCATTAAAAAGAGAAGTTATTTTTTTGTGGCTGCAGAAGCCAGATAAGTCATTGCTCCCACACCTACCCGTGGGCTGCCTTCAGGGTGACTCCTGGTCAGTACTCACTTGGGTCCTGGAACCAAAGGTTATTAGCTCATAATCACCTTGTTCACGGCTACCTGAGAGGTGTGCAAGGCGTCTGACCCGGGGCAGGAGGAGTGCCAGCCAAGTCCTTCTGGCTGGAGTTAAAAGGTTTCAGCAGCTTCTCCCTGAAGGTGAACTAAAAGGGGAGGAGGCATTAACTGTTGGGATGCCAGTCCCACCATCCCACTGCAAATGTATTGAAGTCAGCATGATCAATGTCTCTGATGTGGTGGATGGTGCCCTGTTAGGGCCAGATATAGTTGATTCTTGCCCAGAATACCAAGACGCTAAACGGCACACATTATACATCGTTTTATTTGTGTGAGCATACACTGTTACATGACCTGAGTTCAGGTCCTCATCTGTAAAACAGGATCACAGTGCCCATCACATGACTTGGATGAGGATTCAATGAGTTGCTCTGTGTCACATGCTTAAAACAGAACCATTCCTGTGGTTTCTTCTAGAAAAATCGTGGAGTATGATATTGAGGTGCTATTCTAGCCTCTTCTCTATGACTAATTGCTAAACCTTGGGTGACTTCCATGGCTCTGAGCTTTACTTAGTCTTCTCATCTATATAATGGGGGTAATGAGGCCTACCTTTCAGGTTTGTTGGGAGGATTCAGTGACAGACATCTATGTAGAAGGTGCCTAGCACATAGTAGGTATTCAGTTAGGACATTCAAAGATATGGGAGTAGGACTATGAAGATCTCTCGTAAGATTGGGGCTCCAGATGCTGGGAAGAGAGGACCCAGGAGTCCACAGCCAAGCCAAACCCATAAGTGTGGAGTTCATTTGAATTCATGGCAACCACGTGTATTTCAGAGTAGACCCAAGCTCCATGGCTCTGACCGTTAGGAAGGAAACCATCAGGTCTTTATGTTTCTTCCTCAGCACTTCTGGGTAGATTTGACCTGCAAACCTTTCAGTTAGCAAGTGAGTGCTTCACCATTTACCCCATCTAGGGACTCCAAGGGCCCATGACCCACTCACTGGTCAATCCCAACTCATGGTGACCTTATAGGATACAGTAGAAATGCCTCAGTCTGTACATCTTTCTGAGAGCAGACAGACTCATCTGTCTCTCTCTCTCTCTCTCTCTCTTTTTTTTTTTCATCTGTCTCTTGAAGAGTTGCTGGTGGGTTCAAATTGCTGACCTGTGGGTCACAGCCCAATAAGTAACCCACTATGCCCCGGGATCCTAGGGGCGAAGACCATCATCCTCAAATGGCGAAAGAGTGGAATTATCCGGAGTGAGGGAGGCTGGTATTCTGGGCATTTCAGGAGGGCAGAATGAGGTCCAATGACTGAATGTTGCAACCAGAAGTATTTGAACCCAAGGCAAAGGAGAAGTCAAGTGTTCAATGGCCAGCAAGGTCAGGGTGCTTGGTGTGTCCAAGCAGAGACTGATTTGCATGGGCATCCATGAGGCCATGAGTTAGGAGGGTACCGGGTTGCCTTTGTTACTTCTCCTCTGGCCAGTGCGGTGTTAGGCTCAGCGTCATGCTCCGCAGTCAGGAAGTGGCCTCGGTGTCCTGCCTTCATCCCGGTCCTCCTGTGGGCAAGGAGAATCTTCCCTGCACACTTTGGAACATGTCCTGTCTTTCTGTCAGATGCAGGGGTGTCCATGCTCTGTAGACTGCCCTGACCACCTCTCAAGCTTGCGTCCTGTTGTACCCTGACCTCAGAGCTGGCTGGACAAAGGATCAAAACTAGAGCCTGAGCTCCTGATGCTGACTCCAGTTCTGGTTTGTCCCATGGCATCAGACACACCCCAAAGACTCCTATGGGTCCCCGCTAGACAGCACTCACACGTGCTCTTACTTGACACCCTTTTGTAGAATGTGTATGTGAGTGGTGTGTGTGGGAAGATTGAACTCCTCATCTCTTTCCTCCAAGGTGTCTGTAGATACCCACCCCCCATAACCACAGTGTCCACAGGTGTCAGGGGCTGGGACCTGTCCTTTAAGTTCCTCCAAGGGACAAATTCTGACAAAGCTTTCATTCCCATTGTGAAGGGTTTTCCTCACTTAGGGTGCACAGAGGACCCAGCTTTTCCTTACCCCCTCTCCTCATTCAGGAGCAGACTACAGCAGAACCCAGGCTGGAAGCAAAATGTGTGGACAGGAGTGTGACCCTCCGGTGTTCCTGCCTGAGATGACCTCACTGTCCCTACTAATCTCCACCCTAGGACCTTGTCCTTCTGTGGCCTAGAGCAGGGGAACAGAGAGGGCTGGAGGGCTTTATGTGGGGGAGGAGGGGGTTGCTGGAGCAAGGGGAGGGGGAAGGTCTTCATAGAACCTAGTCTGCAGGTTATACAGTTAGGGGCACCTGGGTTCTCAATACCTGAAGGGCTTCCTGACTTGGGGTCCTGGGCGGACCAGGGGAAGCAAGACTGAGTGGTTAGGCACTTAGGGAGAGCAAAGGAAACCTCTTGGAGCCCACTCCCCCGCCTCCCCAGCCCCGGCCTCTCTCCTCCCCAACCCTGGAGCTCAGCAGACAGGTAAGCAAGATAAAATCCAGCTTGAGGAAGTGCTGGGCCTATTGAAGCCATACAGGAGCTCTCTCTGTGGGGGACTCTGGGAAGCTGAGCAGCATGCACCCATGAAGCCCTGGCCCCCTCCCTCTGGACAATGAGAAGGACAGGTCAGCAGTGGGCAGGGAGCACACGAGGACAGGGAACAGAGCTGCACTGGCCCTCTGGACCTTCCACACTCATCCTCTCGCTTCCCCAGTCTTCATTCCATTTTACAGATGAGGAAACTGAGGCTGGCAGAGGCGCAAATACTCTGACAATGAGCTAGAGCTGGGATCCAAACCCAGGCTCACCTCTCTCCAAAGTCATGTGCTTTCTAGGGCTGCCTGGGAGTTAGAACACCCCTCCCCACTCCCACCCACCTGACCCCAAACTGTCACTCCCAGTTTTCCCCTCCCCTCTTATCTTTCCTGAAGTGAATATCATTATTAATATTATTTGCCTAATTAACACATTGGCTGGATGACAGAAAACATGCAAACAGGTTTTGCCAAGGAGACTGTGTCTGATTAAAACTGCAGCCTGTCTAATTAGATGGAGATTTCTTCATTAGTTACCCCATTTTAAATGAGCTGGCTCCCTCCCCGGCCCCCTTCCCTCTGCCCTTCCCCACCAGCTCCCCTTCCCCACTGTCAGGAGGCCCTGTGTCCAGGGAGGCCCTAAGTCCTCACAGTTCTGCCTCCCACATTCTGCTGGCACTCTTTCCTTCTGAGTCAGCTGATGGCAGGACTGATGCCCCCAGTGGGTAGTCACACTCAAGGCCTGGTTTGCAGCAGGACCTTCCAGGGTTTCTAACTGTGTCTTCAGAAACCCCTGATGAGGCAAAATAAAAACACGGATCCTGGCCTGTGGATACAACGAACAGCAAGGGGCACATTTATGAACAGGAACGAGAAGGACATTAAATAGCACTGGTTGAAGGAGCCCTGGTGGCATAGTGGTAAAACACTTGACTGTCAACCTAAAAGGTTGGTGGTGTGAACATGCCAGGGGCTAAGGAAGAAAGATGAGGCAGTCTGCTTCCTTAAAGATTTACAGCTTTGGAAAGCCTTGTGGGGCACCTTACTCTGACCTACTTTGTCGCTGTGGGTGGGACAACTCAATGGCAATGGGTCTGTGTGTTTGGGGGTGTTTTAGCCAAGTACTTCATAGACCTTTATTTCTACCCCATCTTTGTGAATGAAGTTCCCACCACTTTACAGATGAAACAGCAGAGACTCCGTGCCTGGCAAGGGGCAGACGCTGCCCGACATCCCGTTTTGGGGATCCCCTGTTTGGTTTCAGTAGAAGTCTTTTCACTTCCCACATTTCTTCCTGTGCCCCAGCCAAGGCAGATAGCCCGGAAACAGGAAGTGCTGATTGATGGATATCAGCAGGGTAAGGCCATCGCTGAACATCAATTCCCCTTATTGGGGTCAGACTAAGCCTTGGGCCTGGTTCCTTTGAGGACCCCAGGAATGTGTCGTGGGATAGATAAGAGGGGTCAAGATGGGAGGAGTGGTACTGGGTACTGGCACTGTGACAAATGAGGTCAAGTTCCAATAGGGCTGGGTACATGGCCTGGGAGGAGACAGTTGGCATTGGATGATGGGAAAGGATGGAGTGGAGAGAATAACTTTTTAGTGTCTATTCTGTGCCAGGAATTGCACAAGCTACTTTGAATGCTCACACTCATTAATCTTTCCGGCAAGGTGTCTTCATCATCTCCCCATTTTATAGATGAGGAAACTGAGGCCCTCAGAGATTCAGACATGTGGGCAAGATCAGAGAGAGTCAGTAAATGGCCCAGCTGTTTCATGGGCAGCAGGAGCAGACTTGTTGAGGTGGTTGCTGAAGGAACAGGAGCACAAAGGGCTATGATTAGAGGGGGCAGACTTCAACTCAGGGCAACACAGAAGTTCCCAACCCCCATGCTCTCTGATGTGGAGTGGCTGCCCCAGGAGGGAGGGGCCTCCTGGCAGTCAGAGATGAGCAAGGAGTGGGTCCCAGCATCCCAGGGGTAGGAGCTGGCCTCCGAAGGTTGCCTCCCTCTGACGTGCTATTCACCCCACCAGGAAGTACTGAATGTCTGCTATGTGTCAGGCAATCTGGGGTCCATGGTGAGAGGACAAGCATGACCCCTGCCTTGTGGAACTCCATCGAGTGGAGAAGTGTGGCCCTCAGTTTTCCCATCTCCCTACGCTCTCAGAAGTGCCACCTGCTCAGCTGGGCCCGGTTCATTGTTAAGGGCTTCTCCTCTAGTCTTTCAGGACCTAGGACTCCTGTCACTAACTGGCAGGACCTGTCCATCCACAACCCACTCACAGTGACTCCAGGACAAAGTCGAGCTTACAGTTTCCAAGGCTGTAAATCCGTAGGGAAGCAGACTGCTACATCTTTCACTCTCTAAGTCACTGGTGGGTTCAAACCACCAACCTTTTGGTTCGCAGCTGAGCACTTTAACTGCTGTGCCACCAGGGCTCCTGGACCTACTCCCAAACCAAACCTACTGACATCGAGTTAGTTCTGACTCATAGCAACCCTATATAGCAGGGGTTTTCTGTCAAAATTTATAACATCATTTGTGGTCCATACAAAATTATCAGCTTAAAAATTGCTATATTTGGTCAAACATTTAATTAATTCACCCCTAATGTGATGGGTAGGACTTCTGGTGTGGCCCTGTGGGTTAATGCACTGGACTGCAAAGTTGGTTTGAACCATAAGGTTGGTGGTTCAAACTCACCATTTGCTCCTTGGAAACCACACCCAGGGTCGCTATGGGTCGGAACCGACTCAACAACACTTAACAACAACAGCAGATGTGATGGATTGGACTTCTGGTGTGGCGCTGCGCATTAATAAGCTAGACTGCAAAGTTGGTTTGAATCTCAAGGTCTGTGGTTCAGGCTTACCAGTTGCTCCTCAGAAACTCCATACAGGGTCGCTATGGGTCAGAACCGGCTTGATGGCACTTAACAACAACAGTGTGATGGTTTAAACTGTGATTGCCTTGGCCAGGCCAGACCCAATGATTTCATAGGCTTTATATGTCTCTGGTAGCGTAGTGGTTACGAATTGGGCTGCGACCCTTAAGGTCAGTGGTTCGAAACTACCAGCTGCTCCGCGGGAGAAAGATGAGGCTTTCTACTCCCGTAAAGATTTACACCCTCGGAAACCCTATACAGGGTTGCTATGGGTCGGAACCGACTCGATGGCACATAACAACAACAACAACATATGTCTCACAGCCCAGACGTTCCCCATGCCTGCTACACAGGGTTTCCAAGACGAAATATTTACCGGCGCAGACAGCCTTATGTTTCTCCTGTAGAGCAACTGACAGGTTTTGAACCATCAACTTTTCAATTAGCAGCTCAACGCTTAACCCACAGTGACCCAGCTGATGATGGCAGAAAAGAGAAGTTCTAGGCGGGACAATCAGCTTCCCCCTTTTCTTCTCTGCGAGCCCTCAAAGGAGGATGTTGAACAGTTAATCACCCAGGAAACTCGGAGTGACACTTTCTGGGTGTGCCCAGTGGGAGATAAGGTGACCTGGAGGTGCTGGGGACTGAGACGTGGAGGCGGCCAGTTAGTTAGTGGAGAAGCCTTGACTCAAGTCCAGTCTTCACACTCAGTACACTGCTCTGCCCGATCAACCAGTTAGCTAGTGGGGATTACCATGTCTAGAGCTATTCTCCATGGGATATCAAGAGCTGGTTTTTTTGAAGTAGATTCCCAGACCTTTCTTCCAAGGCCCTTCTATGTGTATCCAAACCTCCGACCTTTTGGTTAGCGGCTGAGAACCTTAGGAGCTGAGCACATGAACCTTTTGCACCACTCTGCCCACTAGGGATTAAGTCAAGAGAGCGCTGGTTTGGGATTCGGATATTAGCTCTGTGACTTCTTACCAGTGAACTATGGAAACAATGTTTCAAGAGATGGTTCCAAAGATTAAATAATCAAGGAGCTCTGGTAGCGTAGTGGTTACGAGTCTGGCTGCAAACCTGCAAGGTCAGCAGTTCGAAACTACCAGCTGTTCCATGGGAGAAAGAGGAGGCTTTCTGCTCCCGTAAAGATGTACAGCCCCAGAAACCCTATACAGGGTCACTACGAGTCGGAACCGACTCCACGGCACACAACAACAATTACTCACAAAGTACCTAGTATGAGCACACGGGGCAATTCCATTACGCTGCTGTTCCAATGCAGGCGTCTGAATTGGTAGATGGTCTTCTGAGTTGAGGGCAATGTCTTCATCACTGTGGGTGGGTGAACACTGACTCGAACCTAGGATGGCTCAAGTCCCCAGAATCCCTAGCTGCGTCAGACTCATCCCACGGGCCTGGCAAAACCTCAGTGTGGTCCTCTGACAAAGGGGCACAGGCCCAGTGCTCCCTGAGATTGTCAGCAGCCTGTTGGCCAATCCTAGCAGGAAGCTGAAGACTCACAGGAGCATGATCAGAGGCAGGAAAGACAAGCCTCATTAGCCAGCGCCAGTGCTGTGGGCCCTGTCACCATGGCAGCCAGCCCTCACTGCAGACCAGGTGGTTTTTATTACCAAACTTGGAAAACTTTACTGAGGCACCAACAATGAATCTTTATTCTGTTGTTAATAGCGTGTCTCTTATTAGCATGTATCTTTCCCCCTTCTTAATAACTTTTGCATTTCCAAGCCACATTTATAATGAAGTCATTAATCCCTTACTGGAATTTCTTGTTTTTCTGAAGCTGTGAACCAGAGGCCCTGTCTGGCTGGTGTGAATGGAAGAGCGAATGCCCCAGTAAATTGCTCTGGGAATGTCATCCTAATTATTGGATTCCAACCCAGCAGAGTGCTGATAAGCTCTGGGTTTGGAGACGCCCTATCTCGGAGGAGCTCAAAGCCTGTGCAAGACCTCTCTTGCCCTCTGTGACTTCTAGGCTAACTAATTAGTCTCGGAGGCTGATAGAGCTGGTGGCTGGGAGGAGCAGGTCGCTCAAGGGTCCTGGTAGGCAGGGCCAAAGGGTCAGGAATGTCCCCGTGTGTGTTTCCAGAGAGACAACCTTAGCTTGTCTGTTCTTTCCTTGTATTCCTCCTCCTCAGTGTAAGCATTGGGGTCCAGTCTGCAAAATGGGGAGTAGGGAGAATGTTCCTTATTTATCTCTGACTTCCTTCCATTTGTAGTATATTGGGGTTCTCCCAATGATGGGCCTTCAGGTAGCCCAAAGGTCCAGGTAGAGAAAGCCAGGCCTCTGAGCTCCTGGCTCCACGACGTGCTCTGAAACAGAATTGAGAGCATAGTGAGGATTCGCTTCTATATGTCCATCGACTCTTGGCCCCTACAGTTGGCTTCTAGAGGCGGCAATGTGGCCAGACTTTGAGTGTGAGCACAGGATAGCACCCCACAGACACAACCAGGAGCCCAGTGCCTACTTTTCAGGTGCCATTGGGATCCAACATGGAGCCAAGAGATGGGTGTCGTCACAGGTGCAGGTGGGGAAGGGGTTACATGGCCTTGGGGGTTCTGCAGAGTCCTGCTATTCATCACTATGATTTGACATTGCCATAGGACCAATGAGAAAGTTGGACAGTGAGTAAGGAAGACCATAGAAGAATTGATGCAATTCCGTTATGGTGTTGGAGGAGAATATTGAAAGTATTATGGGCTGCCAAAAGAATTGACAGATCTGTGTTGGAAGAAGTGCAGCCAGAGTGCTCCTTGGAAGCCAGGATGGTCAGACTTCATCTTTCATACTTCAGGGATATTGTCAGGAGGGATTAGTCACTGAGGAAGGACACCATATTTGGTAAAGTGAAGGGTGGGAGAAAAAGAAGAAGACCCCCAACAAGATAGATTGGCAGAGTGGCAGTAGCAGTGAGCTCAGGCATAGCAATGATTGTGAGGTTAGCACAGGACCAGACAGTGTTTCATTCTGGTGTGCATAGGGTTGCTATGAGTCGGTGCTGACTTGATGGCCCCTAACAACAACAACAATAGGATCAGCCAGCTTGAAGATCTAGAACATGGCGGTGGGGCGGGGACATGTCCCGCCATTGGCCCGTACGAGGCCCTTGAAATGATTTGGTCTGTCTCTGCCAAGGCAACAGCAGTTTCAGCTATCACATTGTTGTTGTTTTTGTTGAATGCCAACCCATAGCGACCCTGTATAGTGTTTCCAAAGAGTGGCTGGTGAGCTCGAACTGCCCACCTTGAGGTTCAACCCACAGCGCCACACAGGACTCCAGCCATCACATTAAGGGTAGGTTAATTAATGAAATTTTTAAACAAGTATAGCAGGCTAATTTTTAAGAAGATAATTTTGCCTGGTCACAAATGATGTTAATAAAAGGTTCCTCATCCCTGGTCTAGAGGATGGGCAAGCACCTAAAAACATAAATTCCATGCTCCTTTTCTGCTCTCCCCTAGCCACCAGCTCCTCTTTGGCCCAACCCTAAAGTAACCCCCTTAATCTTTTACTTAAGACCCTTCAGTGATGGAATAATGATGGAGACAGGAGAGATAAAACTGTAAAACTCTTAGAAGAAAACAAAGGAAAATCTTCAGAATCTTGGATTAGACATGACACCAAAAGCATGAGCAACAAACGAGAAAGATAGAATGAACTTAAAAACAACAACAACAAAAAAAACCTTTCTTTTGTGCATCAAGGACCAGTATCAAGAAAGTGAAGAAAGCAACCTGTAGAATGGGAGAAAGATTTGGAAATCATAAATGTTTCTGGTAAAGGTCTAGTGTCCAGAATATACAAAGAACTCCTACAACTCAACAACAAAAAGACAAGCAATGCAATAAAAAATGAGCAAAGGACTTGAAAAGACATTTCTCCAGAGAAGAATACAAATGGCCAATAATCACACAAAAAGATGCTCGACATTATTAGCCATTGTTGTTCTTAAGTGCCTTAGAGACAGTTCTCACTTCTAGCCACCTTATATAGGGTTTCCAAGGAGTGACTGGTGGGTTTGAACCACCAACCTGGCAGTTGGCAGTCCAGTGCTTATTCTACAGCTCTACACCAGGTCACTAAGAGAAATGCAATTCATGACCACATGACGTACTACCTTACCCCCCCACTAGGATGGCTTCTACCAAAAGAAGAAGAACAACAAATATTGACAGGTGTTTACAAGGGTATGGAGAAACTGGAATCCTGTCCACTTGGGGGAAGAATTACAAATTAATGTTGTTGTTGTTGTCAGGTGCCATCGAGTCGGAACCGACTCATAGCGACCCCATGCACAGCAGAACAAAACAATGTC
>NW_006408610.1:9649708-9654498 GCF_000296735.1 Chrysochloris asiatica | reverse complement strand
AAGTATGAGTATTCCAGAACACTTAATTGTACTTCTGAGAAATCTGTACCTAGACCAAGAAGCAGTTGTTCGAACAGAACATGGGAACACTGAACGAACAAATTAATGTAGCCACTGTAAAAAAGAGTTTGGCAGTTTCTCAAAAAATTAAATATAGAATTATAGCCATTCTACTCCTGGGTGTATACTCAAAAGACTTGAAAACAGATATTCAAATGGGTACTTGTCCACCAATGTTTATTGCAGCGTCAATTACGATAGCCAAAAGGTAGAAACAACCAAGTGTCCATCAACAGCTGAATGGATAAAATATGACATAAATACATAATGGAATATTATTCAGTCAGAAAGAGAATCTAAGTTCTGGTACATGGTATGACATGGAAGAAACTTGAAAACATTATACTGAGTGAAATTAATCAGACACAAAAGGGCAAATCTTTTATGGGTCCACTTATATTAAAGATCTAGAACCGGCAAAGGCCTAGATACAAAAGTATTAGTGGCTACCAGGAGCTGGGAAGGGTCATGGCTTAATGGGTATTGAGTTTCTGTTTGTTGAGATGATAAAGCTTTGATAAATGGGTACAATATTGTGAGCATAATTAATGCCATGGAATTGTATACTTACACATCGCAAAAATGACGTTTTCTGTTATGTATATTTTGTAACACAAAACCACCCTTTGTTGATGCTCCACTGCCCTCAAGAAAATCACCATGACTTCCCAGCCTTCACTGGCTCCTGCTTACCTCTCCAGAGTCATTTCAGTCCCTCACGACATGCTTTTTTCTCACCCTTTCAGATCACAGCCTGGTTTTTCTCACTTCATTTTTTAAAACAAACAAACAAACAAACTTTTGATTACACTTTGAATGAAAGTTCATAGAGCAAATTAACTTTCCCTTTAGCAATTTACCCATACTTGGTTTCATGACGTTGATTGAAACTCTTCAGTATAGCAGTATTTCCTCCCTGGGTTCTCCATTTCCATTTGCCCTTTTTCTTTCCTGCCGCCTGAGCTTTGTTTGGGGGCAGATGCTGCCCTTTTGGTTATATATGGTGGATTGTTCTAAGGAGGACATTCCTCCTTGTTGTAATTGGTCACTTTTTAAGCCGGTGTATTGTTTGGCTGAAAGTTGGTCCATGGTGTGTGAGTTCAGTTCCGAGTTTGGAGCGTGTCTAAGGCTATAAACTCCAAGGTTCCACCAGGCTCTATCAGACTAGTCCATCTGGTCTTTTTTAGGATTTTGAGTTCTGTTCTACAGTTTTCTCTCAGTCTGTGTAGGCTCTCAGATGTTGATCCCAATCAGAGTGGACAGTAATAGTAGCTGGGCACCATCTAGTTCTTTGGGTCTTAGGGTCATGGTGACTACAGGGACCATTAGTCCTTTGCACGGTTCCCTTCTGTCTTCGCTTTTCTTCACTCTTCTTTGCTCCAGCTGGGGAAAGTTGCATGCTAGATGGCTGCTCATGAACTACTACAGTTGCTACTCACCAAAACAGTTTGTGGCATTGTCTTTGTGGATTATGTTATGTCAGTTGACCTAGATGTCCCCTGAGACTATGGTCCTAAGTCCCCAAGCCCAGTGACTCATTCCTTCAAGGTGTTTGGTTATGGCTAAGAATTTTTCATAACTTTTTTGATTATATACTGTGCTATATATATGGATATATTTATAGCGTATATAAATACATGTGTAGAAATAGCTTCTGCCAAACCTATGTACATTTGTGGGCACATTCCCATTTGACTACCCACATCTGTTTAGCTTGCATGTCTGTTTATGTATCCACTCATGTTGTGGTTGTTAAGCGCCATCCAGTTGGTTCTGACTCATAGTGACCCTGTACAGGATTGCTGAAGATCAGGTTTCAGAAGTTGGTTTGAACTGCTGACCTTGTGGTTTGCAGTCCAGTGCTGATCCCACAGGTCCAGGAGACCACTCATCGGTTAGTGTTATTACTGTTATTGCAGGATCGTGACTATAATAGTGTCTACTCTTAGTCTCTTCCCAGTGTCTTCCTTCGTCTTAGCCATATTGTGCTGACCTCCTCCTTATTGTATATTTATTGCCTTTTCCATCACCCTGGTCAATATGTGTCTACTATCTAGTGATTTGTCCCTCCCTTACCCCCCCATAGCTGGAAACCCTTGAAGAATCTTTCTTTTTGTGTATAAACTTTTTCTTGACTTTTTATAATGGTTGTTGTTGTTATGTGCCGTGGAGTCGGTTCTGACTCATAGCGACCCTGTACAGGGTTTCCGGGGCTATAAATCTTTACAGGAGCAGAAAGCCCCCTCTTTCTCCAACGGAAAAGCTGGTAGTTTCGAACTGCCGGTCTTAAGGTTAGGAGCTCGATTCGTAACCACTGCGCTACCAGAGCTCCTTTTTTATAATGGTGGTCTCATACAAATTTGTCCTTTTGTGACTGACTTATTTCGCACAGCATCATGTCCTCCAGTCTCACTAGGGTTATAAGATGTTTCAAGGATTCATGGTTATTCTTTAATGCATAGACTTTCATTGTGAGTATGCGCCAGTTTGTTCATTCATTCATGTGTTAATGGGCACTTAGGTTGTTTCCATCTTTCGGTTATTGTGGATAATGCTGCTATAAACGTAGTGTGCATGTAACAGCTCTTGATTCTCCGGGATATATGCTTAGTAGTGGCACTGCTGGGGCATATGATATGTATATATCTCCTTCCATGTTTTAAAGGAAGCACCATACGGTTTTCTATAGTGAGAGTACCATTTCACAATCCCACCAGCAGTGTATGAGGGTACTAGTCTCTCCATACCCTAGCCAGCACTTGTTGTCCCCTGCCCTTTTCAACTTTGTTATTAATACTGGTGTCAGATGATATCTTTTTGCTGTTTTGATTTGCATCTTTCTAATGGTCCTCAGAAGACAGATGAGGATTTCTGCTCCTGTAAAGATTTATAGCTATGAGTCAGAACCAACTCCACGGCACATAACAACAACAACAACAATGGCTAATGATTGTGAGCATTTCTTCATGTGTTTATTAACCACCTGAACATCTTCTTTGGTGCCATGTTTGTCCTCTGTCCATTTTTAAATTGGATTGCTTGTGTTTTTGTTATTGACATTTTGACGTTTTCTATAAATTTTAGAAATCATTCCCTTGTACAATATGTAGTTCACATATTATTTATCTGTCCATCCATCCAACAGATACCTACTGACCATCTGCCATGTGTAGCCTATGATAAGGCAATATTGAGCCCCTGAAATTAACAGTCCCTTTCCTAATAGTTCACAGTCTAGCAGGGGTGTTAGATGTCAACCACAGCAAATGACTTACATGCATAATTTTCTAATGAGTAGTGATTAGTTTGTCAGAGCGGTTGTAACAGAACGATCACAAGAGAGTGGCTTTAAGGAACAGAAATTTATTTCCTCACAGTTTGTTGTTGTTGCTAAGGTCCATCGAGTCAGTTCTGATGCATAGCGACCAAGTATAAAGTTTCCAAGGAGTGGCGGGTTGGAATCGCAGACTTTGCTGTAAACATCCAGTGCTAATCCTACAGCACCACACCAGGACAGTATAGGAGGCTAGAAGCCTGAATTTGAGGCACCAGTTCCTGGGGAAGGCTCTGTCTCTCCCTGTGGGCTTTGGGGGCAAGTCCTTCTCTCTTCTCAGTATCTGTTCCTGGCTCCTTGGTGATCTTCATGTAGCCTGGCATCTGTTGTCTTCCATCTCTGCTTGTCTGCTTTTGTGCCTAATCTGCTCTTTGCACGTCTCAAAAATGATTGGCTTAAAACACACCCTACACTGATATGGCTTCATTAACATAAGCAAGAACACGCTATTCCCAAATGAGATCGCATCCGCAAGTCTAGGAATTAGGATTCCAGGACACTTTTGTGCGGGCACATTTCAACCCAAAACCAGTGGTATGAAGGGAGAGTCAGGGACATGGGGGTGTAGAACAGTGGGCCGAGATGAGCTCTCTGGAGCAGGACCTGAATCACAAGTAGACACTAACCAGGACAAGGTGGGGAGATATGCATACTTGGCAAAAGGAACAGCCCCTGCAAAGTCCCTGGCATGGTAGAGAACAGGACAAAACCCAAGGGGGTGGAGGTCAAGTGTGGGGAGAGGGGCAGGGTGAGTTTAGAGAGAGAGGTGGGGGTTTGGTGCTGGACCACGAGGCCATGGTTAGGATATTATCTGAAGAGCTTCAAGCAAAGGATTTCATGATTCTAGGGATATACATGTCTCCCCTTTGCCCATGCTATTTCTCTTCCTGGTACCTCTTTCCTGGCCTAGAAGCATGAGACCATCTGTCAAGGTTCTGCAAAGGTAACAGCTCCTGAGAATCCTTTCCTGATGTCCCAGGGAGCAGAGGACACGCCCTCACCCTCAGAGTCCTAAACCCTCAGCGCTCTTACACCAGTCTGGTTGTGAAGCTGCGACAGCCCTCACCGCATCTGGCTCCAGTTTCTCTCTTTCAGTGACCATCTCGCCAGCCTTGGAGCTCCTGGAACCCCCTGGAAAGACTGGGGTTAATGCATCGTCTTAACTCCTGGTTCCTAGGACAGCATTTGGTGCATGTCAGTAACTCAGTCAGTCTCTGAGGAGTGTGTGAGGTTGTTACTATTGCTCCTGTACATGGGATGGCAGTTCCTTTTTTCCTTAAATGTTTTATTGTGAATTATGTGATAGTTTACATGGGAGAACATTAGTTTTACATTCATTCTATCGTATATCATCTCATTCCCATGGTTACAATCCCCTCCATGCAATCCTTCCCCC
>NW_006408610.1:9630916-9648339 GCF_000296735.1 Chrysochloris asiatica | reverse complement strand
AAACCAAGATTCAAAAGACAACCAAGCATCTTAATATTATTTCCCCCTTTTCCACATTCCAACCATGGCTCGATCTCTGTATCCCAGAACCCTGTTGTTCTCAAGTTGGGGATGGCTGTTTCTTAAAGAGCCTTGGAAACAGGACAAATCCTACTAGACATCGTCTGCAGAGGCGACTGTTGAAATCTTGTGTCTACTCTGGGATCCAGCAGTCTCTTTTTTCTTGTTTTAACAGATTTTTTTCTTTAGGCCTCTTTTGGGTGTTGGCCCCTCATATTTTTGCACCTCCCCAGTCGAAATGAAGTACTGGTGTGCACTGTGGGTTAATGCACCGGACTGCTAAGTTGGTGGTTCAAGCTCACCAGCCGCTCCTCGGAAACCCTATATAGGGTCGCTATGAGTCAAAACCAACTCTACAGCACTCAACAAAAACAAAACTCAAGATACCCAAGGAATCACTTGGTTTTACTGTCTGCCTTCCTACCAGCACCCCACCAGCACACACACACACACACACACACACACACACACACACCCAAATGCACACACGAATGCATCTTGGATTGTCATGAGGATATCTTGAGCCTACTGACAAACCAGGCCAACCTGACTCCATCCAGCATGTGCCAGGTTTGGGCGACCTCAGTGGCACCTACCTTGATGGCCTCTATGTGGAGGACATGGTTCACCACCACCTCCACTGATAGGCAGTAATGACGCTCTGAGGTGCCAAAGGGATGCTGCAATTAACCAACAATGAAACCACATGGCTTTCTGCCCAGAAAAGAGAGATTGTTCCTGTTTTGTATTCACATACTGTTGGTCACCTGGGTCCCAGAACAGCTGTCTGACCACCTCATGACAACAGCAGCCCAGTGTCCACTCTAGTCCTCTGTCGTCCACCCTGAATGCATGGATTTGAGCTGCGGAACCACAGGCTGAAGGCTGACCCTGCTGGTTTCTCATTGCCCCTTTGGAAGTCACACATTCATGTAGTTCCCCCTGGCACAACTTCATACAAGCTAACCCAGGCTCATTTGACCACAAGATGGCCAAGCATGCTTAGAACGATCTGGATCCTCACACAGACATGATTGAAACCCCGACTGCACTCTAGAATGTAGGATTCTTTTCAAAAAATTAATGATTTTGAGTGTGCATACACTTTTGAGGGTTTTTTTCACTCTACACTGTAAGCATATGCACACTATTGCTGTCGTCATAGGCATCCATTCTAACAGCTCCCTTATAGTCCATTAAGTAGCTGCTCTACTTCCACTAAGCACTCCCCTATGGAAGGCATCCAGCTTGTTTCCACATTGTTACTGTTAAAATAATGTGCATGGAGAATTCGCCATAGATGAGATTGTTCATAGATACTTTTAGAAGAATAACCAGATTAGGAAATATGAATCTTTGAAAGACTTTTGATCCATGGAGCTTAATTTTCCACCCAACTGGTCTGTGACCACTCATACAGGTACCAAGATTAATGGTGGGTGGACCCCAGGTCCTCAATTGTGATAGTCTGGCTAGATGATTAAACGAGTTTCCATCAAGTCAACTCTGACTCATGTAGACCATGCTGTGTACGTCAGAGGATAACTGTCCTCCGTAGGGTTTTCTATGGCTGATTTTTTAGAAATAGATTATATCCTGGCTTTCTTCTGAGGCATATCTGGATGAATGGACTCAAACCTACAACCCTTTGGTTAGCAGCTCAGCTAACTATTATTCACCATTTGCACCACCTAGGGACTCTGCTAGAGGATTGCTTTCCCTTAATGAGGCTGAGAATTATTCTCCTAGCTCCAGGCTTTATAAAGACTGCAAAAGGAATTGACTAGGGGCTGGATACAGACCATGGGATCAATTGCATAGAGTTTTAAACCAAACATTGAAGCATTTAAGTATAAACCTGGATCTAAAATAACAAATTGTATAGTAGCTGTAGTTCTATGTGATTGTGGTGGAGGTGGTGTGTTCTGACTCATAGCGACACAGTACAGGGTTTCTGAGGCTGCAAATCTTTACAGGAGCAGAAAGCCTCATCTTTCTCTTGTAGCCTGTTTTGTTGTTGTTAAGTGCTGTCGAGTCAGTTCCTGACTCATAGTGACCCTGACTCTGAGGAGTGGCTGGTGAGTTTGAACCACTAACCTTGCAGTTCAAACCAACCTTGTGGTCCAGTGTTTATCCTCCAGCGCCACTCAAGAACTCTGTAGCACATGCTAGAGGCCTGATAATTGCCTATTGGTATTGTAATTACCAGTATCTCCTTCTCAAAATTTCCTCCCCAATGCCCCTGCAATAATTGTTCATCTTGGCGTATATTATTTGACAGCTTACAGATGACTTTCATTTGCATTAACCCTCTTAGTTCTCACACTGATAAGGGAAGAGACTTAACTTTATTTTCCTTCTCTCTAGCAGCCTCATCTATGAAATGGGAAGAATTCCACCTCTCACCTTCCTCACAAGCCTGCAGCTAGAATCACACACAAAGGTCTTGGTTAAATTGCATTGTAAGCTCTAAAACACAGGATAAATGGAAGCATGTGGACATTTGGAGCTGCCCTTTGAGCCTGCACTTTTACAAAGCTCAATCTTGCATCTGACGGTATAATTGGATTTCCCAGCCACAAGCTGCAGCCCTGTCCTCCGTCAGTGGTCTTGTACTTGAAGGTGGTATTGCAGCTGGAGCAGGAAGGAGCACAGGAGTCCAATCTGGATTTATCCCTTGGTGACTTCAGGCACGTTTCTTAATCTCTCTGAGACTTAACTTCCTCATGTTTAAAATCAGGGTGGTCTTGTCTATCTCACAGAGCTATGATTCAGGAAAAAGACTAACCTACTTGTTCAACATAAAGAGGCAGACCCCCAGGGAGATGGATTGGCACAGTGGCAGCAGCAGTAGGCTCGAACACAGCAACGATTGCAAAGTTGGCACAGGACTGGGCAGTGTTTTGTTCTGTTGTGCATAGGGTTGCTGTGAGTCGGTACCATGACAGCACCTAACAACAATTTATTCAACAAATACTCAGTAAACATCTGCTGTAAGCCAGACACAATTATACCAAAACCCACTGCCGTTAAGTTGATTCTGATTCACAGCAACCTCATGAGTGTTAGAGTCAAGCTGGGCTCCATAGGTTTTTCAGCAGGCCTTTCTTCTGAGTGAATTCAATTAGCAGGGACAGGATTCTAGGCAGTGGCTGCTAAACAGTCAAGGTCTCTGGCCGATGGTGTGGAGGAGATGGGTCAGAACCATGCAGTTGGGGTGCTTTCTGTATGGGATACAGTTTGACTCCATACAGTTTCAGTAAGTCAGGGCGTCCCCAGGGTGAATCCATAAGCTCAGGAGTCACAATGACTTAATGGCAGTGAGTTAGTGGGTTTTTACGCCATCAAGACCGATTTTTTTTTTTTTTTTTTTTTTCTTTTTCTACCACGTGGGCTTCACATGGCAATAGGCAAAGACTGAGGATGCTTTCCGGGACCCATTTTTAAAGAAACATTTTTCAGATGTTCTTCAAAAGACATGGCCTCAAATCTCATTAGCCCAAATTGAGTCACATGATCATTCTTAAACTCATCACCATCTAAGGGAATGGAATTATGACAATTGGCCAATCAAAAGACCTTGCACCCCAGCTCCTCCAACCCCTTCCCTACAATTCCTAAGGCACATGGCCATGGGATTCCTGTACAAATGAATGGATGAATAAAATTACTGGTACACAATTTGTTACATATACATTTACTGAAATCAAAAGAAAGAGAGAAAGAGAAAGAAAACAGCTGGGACAGGGCCAAGCATACAGTAGGTGCTCCATGTAGATTACGTGAACGGGAAGAGCACATTCTAGTCTTTCCAACTAGCCAAGGATAAATAAATAAAAGTTACCGACACAGTCCCTCCAAAGATATGCCCAATTAATTTCCGGCGCTTGCAGAAGGCATATCAGCAATCAGAGTACAGCACACACCGCTTCTGAAGGAGGAGCGTCTGGAGCTTGGAAACTTTGCCAGCCCCTCATGAATTACCCAATTACACTGTGTTTCTGATCTTTTTTCACTACCCCAAACCGACTGCTCTTCTAGTCTTGCTTTTTTTTTTTTTTTAAATGTTACTCAGAAACAGTAGAGCAAATTATGCATTTTTGAGACACCTGTTTGCAATCACATTTCCTTTTATGGAGCTATTTGGGAGCTTGTTTTCAGCAGCTACCTACCTAGGAAGCCAAAATGGCAGGGCTAACACCTGCACAGAACATTCTGTATCTCAAAGCATGCGTTGCCCTCTCTTCCTTTGCATAATGAGAACAGTGCATCACCCTTACCTGCCTGACAGGGTCTCAGGTGCAGGAACAGCCCAGCTCCTGGCCCCGTGACCTCAGGGGGATACTAGTCCTCTCTAGGGGTCAGCCTGCCCCTGGTTGCTCCAGGTGACAGGGTGGTACTGAGAATCCCATCTTAGGCAAGCAAAGCAATATCTTAGAAGGCAGGGGTTGTTGGTTGTGAGGTTCATCTCAGAGATTCACTTAATCATCCACTCAACAAATACTCATGGAGTACTTAGTCTATGCCCAACACTGTGTTAGAAAGCAGAGGTACAACACTGCAGTGTGGACTCATCCTCCTCAGAACCTAAAATCCAATAATCTTCCCGATATATGATTACATGTGGTGGAAAATCTGTTTAGTTTGCAACATCTGAACTGGTCCAGTCCATTGCCAGGGGGAAATAACAGGAGTGATATCAATTAGACTTACCGAGCTGAACATCTCAAATGCACTTGGAGTCTAGGCAAAGGGGCAAAACTGCCTTTACTGTTTTTTGTTTTTTTTTAAGTTTTTATTGTGAATTATGTGATAGTTTACATGGGAGAACATTAGCTTTACATTCATCTTGTTGTATATCGTTTCATTGCCATGGTTACAATCCCCTCCATGCTTCATCAAACAACCAAAGGGTATACCCTGCAAGCCTGCCCCTCTCCCCCACCCCCCAAGTCATCAGACACAGCCCCTCTCCCTCTCTGGATCAAGAGTCCCCAGCCACTCCATCTCTCCATGTCATCGTCTCTGCCTCCATCTCTGGTGTCACTGCTTCTCTGGGTAGGGTCCCGCACTCCGCTCTTCTCCCTTGATGGTCCCAGGAACCTCCGCTCCTGGACTGCAAAGTCAACCACTCCCTTCCTTTTACTACAAAATGTCTACCTTTACATTTCCAACCCTCACAGTCAGTCCTGATAGCAATTATTCACTATTGTACCACAAGAGTCTGATCCCCATCTCCTTTCATCAGCCCTGTCCAGGCAGATTGGATACTGCTCAGTGGAGATTATTCCTTCCTCTGTGCCCTCTGGATCTAGGCTCCCTCTTGAAAGCTTGTAGGCCAGTCACTTCTTGCCTTTGTAGCACCCCCATTTTGGGCAGCCAATGTCCAAGTTGTCCATCCCCAAACTGCCTTAACTCTTACACTTGATTTTTTCACACCCTTTTCTCTCAGGTCCCTGGGTGGTGCAAATCGTTTGCACCCATTACTCATCTAAAGGTTGGTAGTTCGAACTCACCCAGTGGCACCATGGAAGAAAGGTCTGCTGATCTGCTTCTGTAAATGAAAAAGCCAAAAAGACTCTACTGTTTTTGTTAGTGCCATTAAGTCTGTTCCAACTCATAGCAACCCTGTACAGGGTTTTTGATGCTTTAAATCTTCGTGGGAGCAGAAAATCTCATCTTTCCTGGAAGGAGCAGCTAGCGAGTTCAGACCTTGTGGTTCTTAGTCCTATACTTACCATGGTGCTATCATGCTCCCAAGAAAACCTGTTGTTTTATTGTTGTTAAGTGCCATTGAGTCAGTTATAGCACATAGCAACCCTGCATAGGGTTTCTGAAGGGTAGCTGGTGAATTTGAACTGCTAACCTTGTGGTTTACAGTCCAGTGCTGATCCTACAGCACCACTCCAGGAGTGGTTCGATTCCATATCACATGGGTTCACCTTGAGCCTGTCTCAAAGAAGTTCTAGCCACTATTCTCTACTTGTGTTAGATTAGTCTTTGCTGACATCTGATTTGATCATCTCTTTGTGCCTAACAGGATGGGTGTGTGATACAACAAGTGTTGTTGTTAGATGTGTAGTCATTTCTAACTCATAGCAACCCTATGTACAACAGAATGTCGCACCATTTTCATAATTATTATCCTTGAACTCACTGCGACTGCCACGGTGTCACTTCATCTCACTGAGAGTCTTTCCTCCACTTTACCAAACATGATGTCTTTCTTGAGGGATTGGTCTTCCTGACAACATGCCCAAAGAACGGGAGATGACGTCTTGCCATCCTGGCTTCTGAGAAGCATTCTGGATGTACTTCTTCCAACACAGATTTGTTTGTTCTTCTGGCGATCCATAGTACTCTCAATATTCTTCTCCAACACTTTAACTCACATGCACTGATTCTTCTATGGTCTTTGTCCAACTTTCACATGCGTATGAGACGATTAAAAATGCCATGATTTGGGTCAGGCACACCTTAGTCCTGAAATTGACATATTGTCTCTTTCATACTCAAAAGAGGTCTTTTGCAGCAGATATGCCTAATGCAATACGTCATTAGCTTTCTTGACTGCTGCTTCCATGTTTAGTAAAATACTAATTGTAGAATCTACATCAGGATTTGACAAACACATTCTTAAAGCTCGGTAGTAAATGTTTTCCAGATTGCACGTTACTGTCAGATCTTATCAAATCAGCAGCTACAACATGAAAGCAGCCTTCGACCAGTGGACATGACTGTCCCAAGTGAAACTTCATTTGTGGACAGTGACATTTGAAGTTCATTTCATACTCTTGTGCAACAAAGCCTAATTTTTTTTCTGGGTTTTTTGTTTTTGTTTTTTTCGGTTTTAGTCTAATGTAGGTCCTTAGCTTGCATGCCATTAAATATAAAAACAAGATAGACGTGGCCCCCTGGTCCTAGTTTTCTGACCCTTGATCTAGCTGGCTGGGATATTGGTGTTCTTTCAACTTTTCTGTGTATTTGAATTTCCCATATAAAAGACTCAACATTTCTCTTTCACAAAGTCAATCTTTTCACTTTACTTTGGTGTTTTGTTTTTGTTGTTGTTTTTTAAAACTTTTTATTTTGATCTGGGTGAAAGTTTGCAGAGCAAATTGTTTTGTTTTTAAAACCTTTTATTGTGAATTGGTTGAAGGTTTACGGAGCAAATCAATTTTCCATTCAACAATTCACACACATTTTATTTCACGTCATTAATTGCAATCCCTAGGATGTAACATCTCTTATCTCACATCTCTGTATTTCCTGTTTCCATTCCTCCTTCTTTCTACCCCTTCTTGTCTTCTGAAGTTTGTTCTTGGGTAAATACTGTTCTTCTGATCTCAAATGGTTGATTATCCTAAGTTGTGAGTATCTCCTTGGTGTTGTTGTTCATTCCTAAAAATATAATGACACAAATCACTTTCACACTCAGTCAGTGGTCTCCCTCACTGCCTGGACTACTTGGGAGATGTCATTAGCTGAGTGGCATGTGCCCACCTCAAGCTCTTTTAGGAAGGAAGAAGAAGAGAATGAATATGAGGGCATTTTGTTGTTTTTTCCATTTAAAAAAAAAAAAAAGTTTTTGTCATCATGAAATCTTTAACTCTTATCTAGCTAAATATGTCAGTCTTTTCCTTCCTGGTTTGTAATTTTGTTCCCTGTTAAAGTAAGCTTTTCCTACCCTGATATCTCACAGAGATTCTCATCTCTATTGTAGATGAGCTGAAATTTACCTGAATGTGTGATGAGAGCTGGAGACTGGACAGCATAGCTCACACCTGGGCAAGCTCGTCTGAAGTTCCGAGTCCATCCTTTCCCCAAGATTGGGAGGTTCATCTTAGTCATCTGCTTAGTGAACTCCCCTCATGGGTGGGCCTATTTCCAGCCTCAATCTATTCCCCTGGTCCATTTGTCCATACTGGGACACTTCTTCTTGTCTCCCCCCCATCTTCCCCACCCTATCCAGTGGGCCACTAGGGAGATGTGATGGCCTTCCTGGCTCTTCCAGTCGTCTTTCTGGCCCACCCCAAGCAGACTCCGGTCCTCCGGGTTCGGATTCATCTCAGGGAAGGTCCTGATTATACAACCCTTTCTCATAATATAACTTGGATGCTTCATTCACTGGGTGATACGGCTGTTGCTTTCCTTGGTCTTACTGAGCCCTACATGCCATCAGGAGGAGAACCACCATAAGGTGAGGAGGGAAAAGAGACTCCTTCACGGCACCAAGGAAGGAAGGAGCCCCTCCCCTCCTGTGAGGCTTCAGGAAACCATGGTGATTGATTCATCCTGAGGTGCAGAAGCCCCGCTTCTTGTCCCTGTCTGCCTTTCCCCACAGAAGGTGCTAGGGAGGTGGCTTTCTAAGGTCCCAGTCTCTTCATCTGTGGAATGGAGAAGCAAGCCTGGATCCTTCTTTCTTAGACTCAGCCAGTCCTCCAGTCTCAGCACTTTTTCAGCAACTGAGCTCTCACCTTACAGTCTACCCAGCTGTTCTCAGATCGCAAACCTCCCAGCAGCCCTTCACCTCTGTGCGTGGTCTCTGAGTTCCCTTCATCTTATTGAATTCCCCTTCCCTCCTGGGCTTGTCCAGCAAGAACCACATTGTTTAGGTTCAGGCCTCTGCTCCCTGCTGCCTGTAATGGGGTGAATTATTGTTGTAGCTCTTAGTGTCATCTCAGACTCATAGAGACCCTATTTACAACAGAACGAACCACTACCCAGTTCTGCCCTGTCCTCACAATTCTTACTATATTTGAATCCATTGTTGCCACCAATGTGTCAATTGGTCTTGTTGAGAATCTTTCCTCTGGTCCTCTATTTTACCAAGCATAATGTCCTTCTCCAGAGACTGGTCCTTTTTGATAATATGCCCAAAATACTTGAGACAAAGTCTCACTCTCTTCACTTCTAAAGAACATTCTGGCTGTACTTTTTCCAAAATAGATTTGCTCATTCTTGTGGCAGCAAAGGTAACATTCTTTGCTAATATAATTCATCAATTCTTCTTTGGTCTTCTTTAATCAATGCCCAGCTTTCAGAGGCATATCAGGTGATTAAAGACACCACAGTTCGGTCAGGCACACCTTAGTTTTCAATGGACCATCCTGGCTTTTCAACACTGTAAAGAGCTCCTTTGCAGTCTATTTGTCCAATGTGTAGTTTTCCCCAAATTTGTGTTGATTTGCCCTGAGATGCAGAAGTCCAGCTTCTGGATTTCTGAACCCAGAGATGTTCTCCTGAACCTTTGTGGATATGATTAAGCTCATACTGGATTAGAGTGAACCCTACATCCAGTGAAAGTGCTCTTATAAGAGACAGAGAAGGACGCACACAGGAAGGCCACAGTCAAAGAATGCTAAGGAACCCCAAAAGCCGCCAGAAGCTGCAAGACGCAAGGAAGGATTCTGCCGTAGAGCCTTCAGAGGGAGCGAGACCCTACTGATACCTTGAGCCCAGGTTTCTGGCCTCCAGGACTGTGAGAACACATATTACTGTTGTTTTCAGTCACCCAGTTTGTGGTGACTTGCCCCCCCCCCCCCGATTAGGATCAGCAATGGACTGCTAATCACAAAAGGGGGCAGTTCAGACCCACCAGCTGCTCCTCAGAAACCCTACACAGGGTCACTATGGGTCAGAATCAATTCAACGGCACTTGACAGCCACAACCAGATTTTAGGAAGCTCATGTTCCCACGGCATCCCCATTCTTCCTCATCTGGAGAGTGCAATGAAGCCCTGGAACCTTCCATGAGACCCCTTCCCTCTCTGGGCCTCTGTTTCTCCATTTACTCTTTTGGGAAAATGCAGGTGACTAAAAACCACAGCCCTAAAACGGTCCTTATTGCAAACCTGAGCTTTCAGCAGCCCGCACTTTTCTGGAACCCTTTTGCCTGCAGACAAGCTGACTCCCTGAAATCATCAGATACTGGGAAGGGGGCAGGGAGTGTTCACGGACCCCCGAGGCAGTCTGAACTGGCCCCCTCCTCACATCACTGCATTCCTTCTGTTGAACCTTTAAATTAAAACAGGTGTCTGAGCCCCGAGAATGTTCTGGCAGGCTAGCTATGGCAAGCAAGGAAAGGCAGGGGAGGATTTATCCAGTTTCCTTACCCTTCCATGTAATTAGGCAATAGAGTTTCTGCCCACAAACCTCTTCCCCTGGAACTGCCAGACTCATCAAAACTCTGCTTTTTCATTGCAAAGAGAATACTAGAAGACAGAATCAGTCTCAGCCTGAGAGTGCATAGGGCTGCTTCCAGCCTCCACAATTTAGCTGTGGGTTCCAGATGCCCCATCCCACCCACTCATTGCCTTCCAGTGGGGTTCCCACAAGACCCACCCTATTTCCTAGGATTATCCCACATGTGGAATGCCAAGGTTTGGCCTCTGGAAGCCAGTCTGTGCAGGCTCCTGATTCGCCTGGGGTCTTTTGTGATGGCCTTTAAGACTGGACCCAGCGAACACTTGTCTTCAATCAAATCTCAAGATTCTTTCCAAGAGACAGAAGTGAGAGGTGTTGCTCTGGGGCTGAGTGTGACAGGAAATGCTCAGGCAGGTTCAGTACAGGTCCCTGGAGGCAGCAGGGGTAGAGGCGAGGCTGACGTGGGCCAGGGGTGTTCTGCTCAAGGGTTTTGTTTTTAGTGTAATGTTTTTGTAAATGTAGAACCTGGAGGGTTTGAGGAGACATGACTATGGTGGGGATTCAGCATTCTGCTCTACACTTAGTGAGTTGTAAGCCTTTGGTGAAAGTCATTTAACCATTCTATAAGCCTCAGTTGTCTCGTCTGTGAGATGGGAGTACGAAGAACACATCACCACACAGGGCTGCTGGGCTGGTTGGAAATTAGATCATGGGGCAGTAGCACTGATCTTGATGTTGATCTCGGCTCTTCTCCCATGTCCCCTAGTCTCCATCTCGGTTGTTCCCCCCCATGTCCCCTGATCTCTATCTCAGTCTTTTTATTTTCATTTTTCGGGGAACCAAAACTCTGAACAAGGAGCCTTAGCAGCGTAATGGTAATGTTCTTGACTGATAATGGAAAGGTTGGTGGTTCAAACTCACCCAGTAATTCTGGGGAAGAAAAATGTGGCAATCTGACCCTACAAAGATTATAGCCAAAAAGCCCTCTATAGTGCAGTTCCACTCTGTCACATGGGGCCACATGGGTCTAATCAACTTGGTGGCACTTAACAACAAACTCTGAAAACTTGACTTATTCTAGGTGTTCTGCAAGGGATGACGAAAAAGGAATGCTTTTGAGGTTCACAAATGAAAAAACAATCCTTCCTCCCAGTACAGCGTGGGAGAGTGGGGGGTGGGTTCCAAAGGTTCAGAGCATCCTCATCAGCATCACAGCTGTGTTCCATAATATGGAAAACCCAGAAGACATGGCTCCGAGCAGACACAGTACGCTGCCTACAAGCCAAAGACCCCATGTGCCTCAGGAAGTCGAGAGACAAAGTAGTTGTGAGCCAGGGGATATTGAACGTGTCATGCGCAGCCGAAAGAACCAACAGATCTGTGCTGGAAGAAGTGCAGCCAGAGTGCTCGTTGGAGGCCAGGATGGCCAAACTTCGTCTCTCATACTTTGGACATATTGTCAGAAAAAACCAGTTGCTGGAGACAGCTATCATGTTTGTCAAGGTTGAGGGTCAGAGAAAGAGAGGAAGACCCCCAGCAAGATGGATTGGCCAGGTGGCAGCATCGATGGGCTCATGGGTGACAACAATATTGACATTGGCCCAGGATCCGGCAGTGTTTCGTTCTGTTGTGCATAGGGTCGCTATGAGTCAGTACGGACTCGATATAACAACTGTGGAGTTTGGGGACACCCATAATGGCCTGGTCTCCAAGAGTCCTTCCTCAGTCCTTGTCACCATGAAAGCCTCAGAGTCCTAAAGTTCTTGGTTGGGAAGACAACACTCACAGCAGACCACATTTCCCACCACCCTGGAAGGATGAGACCTCAAAAGTCAGATTCCAGGTGATGAGCACCAACAGGAGCCAAATTTCTTATGCACCGTTTGTGTGGTCTCAGATCCATATCTGTTCAAGTTGAAATTATTTCACACAGAGCAAACTTTCAGGCAATGGGGGGCTCTTCTCAGTTTCTCTGCTGTCAGCAGGACCCATCATAGTACCTTCCTCCTAGGGTTATTGTGAGGATTAGAGAGCCACCTCAGTCCCAGGCACCATGGGAGTGTGGACTGTCACCTCGTTTGGCCCCATTTAAGTCCAATTCACTTCCTCCTGTGCAAGGAGTCCCTGTTGTTGTTAAGTGCCGTTGAGTCGGTGGGAGCAGAAAGTCTCATCTTTCTCCTGCAGAGCGGCTGGTAGTTTCGATCTGCTGACCTTAAGGTTTGCAGCCCGATTCATAACCACTATGCTACCAGAGCTCCTTTGTCCCTAGGTGGGGCAAATGACTGACATGCTTGATGGCTAACCAAAAGATTGGAGATTCTAGTCTACTTAGAGTTGCCTTAGAAGAAAGACCTGGAGATCTACCTCCAAAAACAACCGCCATTGAAAACCCTGATGCATAAGGAAGGGCTTGTCTAGGTTCTTCCTGCACAGGGGTATCCATGGGTGGAAGGGACAAGATGGAGCTCCAAGGTGAGCAAGGGACCACCTTGCCCAGGAAGGTATTTAGATACAATGAAGATACAACCTAAGAAACAGATACCTTGGAGTTTTTGAACCACAACCAGCCAGCATGGGGCAGGTGTGAAAGTGGAGGCAAGGTATAGGTAGGGAGATGCACAGTCAGGTCAGGGCTTCTGGAGGAGGAGACACCAAGCTGGCGATGATACGACCAAAGAAGTAGTCAGGAGCAAGACCAGGATTTTAGGAGCTCTGGTAGTGTAGTGGTTACGAATTGGGCTGCGAACCTTAAAGTCAGCAGTTCGAAACTACCAACTGTTCCATGGGAGAAAGGTGAAGCTTTCTGCTGCCGTAAAGATTTACAGTCTCGGAAACCCTGTACAGGGTTGCTATGAGTCGGAACTGACTCCATGGCTCATAAGAACAACAACAATCTTAAGGTCGGCAGTTCAAAACTACCAGCTGTTCCATGGGAGAAAGATGAGGCTTTCTGTTCCCGTAAAGATTTACAGCCTCAGGAACCCTATGCAGGGCAGCTATGAGTCAGAACCTACTCCACAGCACGTAATCACCACCACCATCAGTCTTCCGTGGCTGTGATCAGGATCAGCTCTTATAAATAGTCTGTATCCTTTCCCAGCTCTGGGTTCCTTCAATGTTCAGCTGACCCAGCCAAGTCTGTGTGTCTATTTAGACCCAAATCCTTCGCCTGGTCTCTCTTGTCCAAGCGCATTTCTTCTAGACTCATTCCCTGGGAATTCGGCTTGGTCATCACATTGCTCAGTGCAAGTTCCTCCAGTGACTCCAACCTGAGATTTAGCAGACCATTCAAAATATAAGTTCATAAGGGTGCCAAGTAAGGTCATTTTCAAAACTCAGTGACCATCTTCTTGGCCCATCATTCTAGAAAAGAAAGGGAATTCCTTTTTACCACCTGAGCTTTGAAAGGCTATAACCTTGGCTGGAGCACTCTTTAAGAAAAAGAATGTCAGAATGTCAGAGCAACGTGCTGTAAAATGATGTCGAATAAGAAGCAACAACAAAAAATTTAAAAACTGACGAATTCTATAAACATGACAAAATTCCAGGAAAAAAGTAACATTTTTCATAGTTCCTGCCTGACATGCCCCTAAGGTATTTTTTCTCTGTATTTTTAGCTGTATTCTCGTCAATCTCCTCTTGATCTGTCAAAATTTTTGCATTATCATGTTTTATGGAGACACTAGGAAAGGTTTGGTCTTCTCTATGACATTGCTGATTACATTTTTTAAATTGGTAATTTGGAGTCCTATGTGATATTTTAGGATAAGCACTGGACTACTAACCACAGGTCGGTGGTTCAAACCCACCAGCCACTCCTTGGAAATCCTATACAGGGTCACTATGAGTCAAAACTGACTCGATGGCACTTAACACCAACAACTGGTAATTTAGAGAAACTTCTTTCTGCTTCATAACTCATTGCTGTGAGATCATGCCAGTTTTAAGACTACTGCCAAATTTGAAGAAACCTCTATAAAAAACTGTTTAAGGTATATGAGCTGTAAATGTATTGTTGGAGTCCTGTTGTGACACTCTAAGATAAGCACTGGACTACTGGCCGCAGGATCGGCAGTTCTAATCTACCAGCAGCTCCTCAGAAATCCTATACAGGGTTGCTATGAGTAGGAACCAACTCAACAACCCTTAACAACAACAACAAATGCATTGTGTGTTCATAAGTATATACATGATTGTCAAACACATTTCAGACAGGAAAGAAGTTCTATTTTGGCCAGATAGCAGTAAGAACCAGATCTTCCACCTACAAGTATATATAGCTGATGACAAGAAGACTTTTCTTTAGAATAGCTTCTGACTTTAGAAATGCTTCTCCCCCACCATCCACAAGCAGAATTTGGTTTATCAAAATCTTTGTCATCAAATTGATTTGGATGCATAGCGATCCTATAGGACAGAGTAGAACTGTCCCAAAGGGTTTCCAAGGCTGGAAGGTGGAGGGCCAGAGAAAAAGAGGAAGACCCCTAGTGAGATGGATTTGCAAAGTGGCAGCATCAATGGGCTCAAGCATGTCAACAATAGTGAAGTTGGCCCAGGACTGGGCAGTGTTTTGTTCTGCTGTGCATATGATCTCTATGAGTCGGTACCGACTCGATGGCACCTAACAACAACAACAAACATTTGTGGAAGCAGACTGCTACATCTTTCTCCCACGGAGTTGTGGGTGGTGTTGAACTGCTAACCTTTCAGTTAGCAGTCAGCATGTAACCATGGCACCCAGCAACACTCTGCCTTCTTCTGATTTGTCTCACTTGGCTGCAGGCTGCATCTTCCTTGACCAGTTTGGGAACCTGGGTGAGTGTTGGCTTTCGGAGATCCTGCTGGGTAAATTGGGCACGTGAGACAACTACCTTTCAACAAGGAAGAAAAGAACCTTTCTTGTGGGCTTCTGAACACAGGGAAGGCTAGTGGAGGGGAGAATTCTTAGATACTGGAACTTTGCCAGGGCATGCCCACCAGCATCCTGGCCTGCCTATACCTGCCTTCTCCCTCAGAGTAGCTCGTCCAACTCCAGCCCTGCAGATGAAAACAGTCAAAGTGATTCTCCCAAGGACCCACCCTACATCTCCTCAGAAAGACTCAGGAGATCGCTAGCTATGGGGCAAAGGAGTCATGGCCTGAGGTACCAGCCCCCTCTGTTACCTTCTCAGCCTCCAAATTTGAAGATTGGTTTCTCAGTCTGCTCTTTTCTTTAAAAAGTAATAAGACCTTCTCACATGGGGGAAAGATGATTAAATTTCAAATTACTCTGCATGCCAGATAAGATTGAAATCTCAGGACTTGGGCGGGCCAGAGACTGCTCTGCTCACAGGAAACTCCAGCAGCAACATGATCATCAAGTTACAGGGTAACTGACATGGAACGGCGTGTTTAAAACGACATTACAGGGCAACAAACGCAGTCATTAGGGCATTTGTTACACTGTAAGGAGCTTTCCAGAACATGGAAATGACGAGCATCGTGATGTGATTGTGAACTCCGTGGGGGAAATCAAATCCACCCCCAACCCCCCCTTCTCCTCACATGAAAAAGGCAGAGGATGAAGGAAGGAGGAACAAGAGGCCTTTCAGGGTCTTTGTGAGTTGTGGAAAGTTATTAAACACTTTAATAATGCCGAGAGTTGTGGCTTCAGCTTAGGTTTGTGGGGGCTTTGATCAAGTCCAGCTTCATGGCAGGGCCTGCTTCCCCAGGGGAGACCCAGGGGAGAAAAACCACAAGGCTGGGGAAAAGCTGGTGAGTCCAGCCTCAGATTTCAAAAGCCGCACCGAGGCGAGGACGCATTGTAACCAGCTGGTGGTTCTCGTTTTTCTCTACTAAATGCCTGGAAGGCAGGGCCCAGGCGGCTTCCTGCATTCAAGCTTGTCACCAACTCAGATTGGAAGCAGGTATGTGTGTGCGAGAGAGAGAGAGAAGCAGGGAGTGGGTGTGTGTGTGTGTGTGTGTGTGTGCAGGGGCTGAGCACGAACAGCCCCCATTCCAGGGAGACAGGCCTAGATGTGGAGTCTTTACACACACAAAAATGAAAACGAGACTGTTGTTGGGTGCCATTGAGCCAATCCCAACTCACAGTGACCCCAAGTGACAAAGTAGAACCCCCATAAGGTTTGTTAGACTGTGATCTTTATAGGAGCCCTTTGATGGGTTTGAACTATCAATCCTTATGGCTAACAGGCAAGCCCTTAATCATTGTGCCACCAGATCTCCTCAAATGCTAGGCTACAAACTGGCTAATCTGGATATATGGTGCTAACTCTCCCAGATGAGAGTGACCACTGGGCATTGTGCTCACACTTGGACAACGAAATCTAATCAGGACAGTCCCTTTAGATTGAACTTAATATACTTAGAATCTTTAAGCCTCAGTTTGTCCATCTGTAACTTGAAGGGAAGGTAAAAAAAACAAAAAAAAAACAAAAAAAAAAAACAAAATACAACCCACTATCATAAATGTGCATAAGAAAATTGTTCACATGAGAACAATATACACATAGAAAAATTCTCATTTATTAGGTAAGGGTAGAGTTTATCACTTTATAACGCAATAAATACGAGAATTTTTCTTTGTGCATATTTTTCTGCGTGTATTTTTCCGTGTGCACATTTTCCATGTGTGCATTTTTTCTTGTGCACATTTGTGACAGTGGTGTTTTGTTGTTGTTGTTATTTTTCTGTGCCAAATTTTCATGTGGGCCTTGTTTGTGGTTTTTTTGTCTTGTTTTCAAAGTGCCAACGTTTGCTGTCTAGTGGGTTCTGACTCATAGCAACCCCGTAGGACAGAGTAGGGCTGCCCCGTAGGGTTTCTAAGGTTATAAATCCTTACGCAAGAAGATCACAACAACTTTCTTTCTCAGAGTGGCTGGTGGGCTCGAACCACCAAGCTTTGGGCTAGCAGCTAAGACACAGAGCTACTTCAAAATATCCTTTTCAGTGAGAAGCCTTCTCCAAGTGCTCATGGAAGTTGAGATTCCTGGTAGAACATTGAGCTCACCTTTGTTTTCTTTTACAACTTGCTGTTCAGTGAATTCCAACTCATGGTAATCCCATGTGTGTCAAAGTACAACTGTGCTCCATATGCTTTTCAATAGCTAATTTTGGGGAAGGAGATCACCAGGTCTTACTTCTGAGGTACCTCTGTGTGGATTCAAATCTCCGAGCTTTGAGTGCCAAATCATTTGCAACACCCAGGGACTCTTTTT
>NW_006408610.1:9625958-9627016 GCF_000296735.1 Chrysochloris asiatica | reverse complement strand
GGTGGCATAGCTTCCAGAATCACAGCAACTCAAAAGCCACCACAGTACGACAAGCTGACAGACGAGTGGTGACAATCTCTATTAACATAGTATAATCCTGCCACCACTTGTTGTCCGATTTGATGCATTAAACACCAATGATCAAAGACCAGAGAGCTGTGGGATGACATCAAGAACATCAGACAGGAAGAAAGTAAATGGTCATTAAGAAGACAAGAAAGAATGAAAGGCCCAAATGGATGTCAGAAGAGACTCTGAAACTTGCTCTCCAGCAAAGAGGTGCTAAAGCAATTGGAAGAAATGAGGAGGTAAAAGAGCTGGACAGAAAGTTTCAAAGATCAGCTTGAGAAGCCAAAGCCAAATATTTTAACAAAATGTGGAAAGACCTGGAGTTAGAAAACCAAAAGAAAAGAACAGGCTCGGCATTCCTCAAAATGAGGGAACTGAAGAAAAATTTAAGCCCCAACTTACAGTATTGTAGGAATCTATGGGCAAAATATTGAATGATGCAGAAAGCATCAAAAGAAGATGAACAGAATATACAGTTACTGTACCAGAAAGAGATGGTCGATGTTCAACCATTTCAAGAGGTAACATATGATCCAGAGCCAATGATACTAAAGGAAGAAGTCCAAGGTGCACTGAAGGCATTGACAAAAAACAAGGCACTGGGAATTGATGGAATACCAATTGAAATCTTTCAACAAACTGATGCAACAGTGGAGGTACTCATTCATCTGTGCCAAAAATTTGGAAGAGAGCTACCTGGCCAACCGACTTGAGGAGATCCATGTTTGTGCCTATTCCATAAAGAGATGACCCAACAGAATGCAGAAATCATTGGACACTATCATTAATATCCCATGCAAGTGAAATTTTGCTAAGGATAATACAAAAATGGCTGCAACCATACATTGACAGAGAACTTGCAGAGGTTCAAACCAGATTCCTAAGAGGACATGGAACAAGAGTTATCATTTCTTACATCAGATGCCTATTGGCTGAAAACAGAGAATACCAGAAAGATATTTACCTGTGCTTTATTGACAATGCCAAGG
>NW_006408610.1:9619919-9625858 GCF_000296735.1 Chrysochloris asiatica | reverse complement strand
GGGGGGGGTGTACACAAAAACACTCAGGAATATATAATAATTTTAACAACCAAAGGGCACATTCTGTAAACCTGCGTTCTACCTGCCAGCACTCAGTCTAGAGTCCTCGGCTGCTCCCACTCTCCATGTTCTCATTTCTGCCTTCATCTCTGGATAGGACCCCATACACTGCTTGTGATCTTCTCCCTTGATGGTCCTAGGGTTCTCTGTCCCTAGACTATAAGGTTAACTACTCCCCACTTTTTGTTACAAAACTTTTACCTTTACAGTGTGGCAGTTGCAATTAGTAAAGATAACAATTACTCACTATGGAATCATAAGAATCTCATCCCCATCTCTTTTCACCAGACCCATCTAGACAAGATGAAAACTTTTCAGTGGGGACTCTACCTTCCCCTGCACACTCTTAAATTAAACTCCCTCTTGAAAACTTGTAAACCAGTCACTTTGTACCTTTATAGTGTCCCCACTTTTTAGGTAGCCAACATCTAAGTTGCTCTCCCATATCAACCCTATATACAGAGGGGATAGGATTGATACTTGATGTGAAGACTCCTTCCCTCTCAGTTGGTATTTTGAGCTACAGCATCCATAAGTATAGGTCAAGTTCATCTAATTGTAGCAATTTACATTTGTTTCCTTTATCAAAAATTGTTTTTTTTTATTTTCCTCTAGTCAAGTTTTACAATCTTGCTTGCTGAAAATTAAGATTTAAAACACTTATTTTTGAAGATCAAAGAGCACAGCCTTTGGTATGGATTACATCTCAATGTAAAGAAAACAAAAATCCTCACCACTGAACCAATAAACAACATTCTGATCAATGGAGAAAAGGTTGAAGTTGTCAAGGACTTCATTCTTCTTGGATCAACTATCAACACTCGGAAGCAGCAGTCAAGAAATCAAATGATATATTGCATTAGGCAAATCTGCTGCACAAGACCTTTTTTTAAAGTATTGAAGAGCAAAGATGTCAGCTTGAGGACTAAGGTGCGCCTGACCCAAGACATGGTATTTTCAATAACCTCATATGCATGCCAAAGCTGGACAGTGAATAAAGAAGGCCATAGAATAATTGATGCTTTTGAGTTATGGTGTTGGAGGAGAATACTGAAAGTGCCACAGGCTGCCAAAAGAACCAATAGATCCATTTTGGAAGAAGTGCAGCCAGAGTACTCCTTGGAGGCTAGGATGGCCAAACTTCGTCTCTCATACTTCAGACATATTCAGGAGGGGCCAGTCACTGGAGAAGGATATCATGTTTGGTAAGATGGAGGGTCAGAGAAAAAGAGGAAAACTCCAATGAGATGGATTGGCCAAGGGCAGCATCGATGGACTCAAATGTGGCAACAGTAGTGAGGTTGGGCCAGGATTGGGCAGTGTTTCATTCTGCTGTGCATAAGGTGGATATGAGTCGGTATCGACTTGATGGCACCTAACAACAACAAGAAGTCAAATTCTGATCATCAAGCCATCGAGGCTAGGTCAAATGGGTACTATATGCAAGTTTGGGCGTTCTTGTGTGTCTCCCCTCACTTCATATCAGCTGGATGCTTCACTCTCAGCTCAAGTCCTCTGTGGCCATGTGCTTGTCCATGGGCTTAGGAGTTCCCAGGTCTCACCACATTTTGGATCAACGAGCCCTTCCTCTTTTCTCTCTCATCTCCAGATCAACGGGAGTCTATGGAACATTGTTGAACTCAGCCCGTTTCTTCATTGCTGCCTTTTCCCCTCACCAGTACACCAATATGGTCTCCAGAAAGCTTATGTGTTCCCTTTGAGTTTTAGTCTTGGAGGGACTGGAGGGGATTGTCCTGAAGGGACTTGATTGCTTGCCTTGATGGCTCCCTAGCGAACAACTTGCTTGTTCTTGTAGTAGCCAATCAGACTGCCATTTTTGTTTTTGATTTTTCCTGCTGGTCTTTGTTTCAAGAAGTATCTTCTGTTGCTCTAGTTGTTCCAGGCTGGTCTGCTTGTCCTTTCTAGTGGGAATGTCCCACCTCAGAAGGTTCTGGATGGGGCTCAGGTTTCCACCTAAGGTCCTATGCACTACAAAGGCTCCGCAAGAAGCCTATTTCACTGGGCAAGTTCTAGAACCCCTTTTAGGTATTCCAATCCATTATAGGCTGAAGACGGGCTTACAAGCTTTCTGTAATCATGTTTCCCAATATTCCTTTCTGTCCCACTCAAGTGTCTATTCTACAATATTAGGCAAGGGAAGCCAATAGTCCTAAGATAGTCGAGCGTCTTAACATTATTTCCCCTCTTCAGACTATGCTTCAATCCACCCAGGGACTCTTGTACTTCCCTTTAGACATCATTTATCACATGTGCACTTACTGGTCATTGACCCTGTACCCCAAGCAGCCCCAAGCCCCCCCTAGGACAGCAGCCACACAGGACCAGAACTAAGAGATATATGAGTGAATCCTGATCTCCAAAGACTATTCTTATTAAAAGTACAACTTTCATTTAGCACACTGAGAGAATCTCTTTTAATGAGATGATATAATCAGGAGTAGTCAGCACATTGATAATTAGCAAGGAAAAGGCATCATTTGTCATGCCTACTCCTTTATATTTGGCCTGGAGATGCATGACCTAGAGCAAGAATATAAAAGGAGGCTCCTAATCCACACGAACTCTTTCTCCTCCCAACTCAGCTCCACCCCATGCTCAGAGAAGTTTCATGTTCAGGTCTGTGGATACTCCGTGCTCCTTCTCCCCCAAACAGAGCACTTTGGTCAATCTTAGGTGGTGTGGTCTGAGCCCCAGGAAGACTTACTCAGGCCCAGAAAGCCAACTGCCGTTTAGGCCAGGAATTCTAGACTCCTGGGTTCCAGAATGCAGTTTACAGGGGAGGTGGGGCACAGGGCATGGTCCCTTTCCCCTGTGAACTCCTTGCTCCTGAGGAGGGGCATGGTCAGAGGAGACCCTGGTCTCAGGTGGTACAGATTAGATGGAGTGCAGAATGGATGTTCAGCCCACAGTCTGAGAACTGCAGAGCCCAGTATTCTTCTACTGCCCAGCTACCACTTTGGGCTAAGCTTGGCCCCTTACAGGTTTCCAAAGGTAGCCTCCTCCTTCTTACCGCCCACATTAGGAGGTAAGAACCCTTACTTTCCAACACCAGAGTAGCACTCCAGATCCAGGTCTTGCCTGGCACCAAGGATGGAGCTGGGGAAGGTGGGACGAGGACTAAGGGACAAATCAAGCTTTTCTACTGAACACTGACTTGGACTTTGAGTGTGTGTTCAGGACTGGCCAGTGTGGCCTAGAGTCCACTGTGATGATATGTGCCTAAGCAAATGGTCAGAGACTTATAGACCCTAAAGGGAAATGAGCATCTAATTTAGCTTTCTAGTACTGCTTTAGCGTAGTAGTTAGGAGTCGGGCTGCTACCCTCAAGGACAGCAGTTGGAAACCATCAGCTGGTCCGTGGGAGAATGATGAGGCTTTCTGCTCCCGTAAAGAGTAACGGCCTTGGAAGCTCTGTGCAGGCTCACTAAATACAGAACCGATTCCAAGGCACAAAACCATCACCAGTGCTGCTATAGCAGAAATACAAGTGTGCAACTTAAACAAACACAGAGGTGTCCTCTCAGTTCAGGAGGCTACAGTTCAGGGTACTTGCCCTGTGCCCCACCTCCCCTGTAGACTGCATTCTGGAACCCAGGAGTCTAGAATTCTCTGTCAGCTCTGAGGGAAAGTTATTGTCAGCATTCAACATCTGTAAGAAAGGTCCATATATCTGGGCATCAATCTTCGCCCTGGGTCAAGGAGGTTCTCAGTGCAGGGACCCCAAGTCCAAAGGATCCACTCCGCTCCTGGGTCTTCTATCTTGGTGGTAGGAGGTCCTTCCTCTGATCAGTTCTCTCTCTTTTAAATCTTGTAAGATAAAAGTTGCTGCAGGCCACACCCCAGGGAAATGCCTCTTACATAAGGTCAGGACTGTGAGCTAAGGAAGGCTATTCCACTCCACTGCCTCAATAACATAATGAACCTAGATCAATCCTCATTGTTATCGTCATTGTTAGGTGACATCCAGTTGGTTCTGACTCATAGCGACCCTATGCACACAGAACAAAACACTGCCCAGTCCTGGGCCAACCTCACTACTGTTGCCACGCTTGAGCCCATCGATGCTGCCACTTTGCCAATCCATGTCATTGGGGTCTTCCTCTTTTTCTCTGACTCTCCACCTTACCAAACGTGATATCCTTCTCCAGCGACTGGTCCCTCCTGACAATACCTCTGAAGTATAAGAGACGAAGTTTGGCCATCCTGGCTTCCAAGGAGCACTCTGGCTTTACTTCTTCAACACAGATCTGTTGGTTCTTTTGGCAGCCCATGGCACTTTCAGTATTCTCTTCCAATGCCATCAAATGCATCAGTTCTTCTACGGTCTTCCTTATGCATATGAGCTTATTGAAAATACCATAGCTTGGGTCAGGCACACCTTAGTCTTGAAGCTGGCATCTTTGCTCTTCAAAACTTTAAAAAGGTCTTGTGCACCAGATTTGCCTGATGCAACACATCATCTGATTTCTTGACTGCTGCTTCCATGAGTGTTCATGGTTGATTCAAGAAAAATGAAGCCCTTAACAGCTTAAATGTTTTCTCCATTGATAAGAATGTTGTTTACTGGTCCAGTGATGAGAATTTTAATTTTCTTTACACGGAGGTGCAATCCATACTGAAGGCTGTGCTCTCTGATCTTCATCAGTAAATATTTTAAGTCATCTTCACTTTCAGCAAGTAAGGTTGTATCATCAGCATATCATAGGTTGTTAATGAGTCTTCCTCCAATCCTGATGCCACTTTTTTCTTCATAGAACCCAGCTTCCCGGATTATTTGCTCAGCATACAGGTTGAATAAGCATGGTGAAAGAATACAACCCTGTCACACACCTTTCTGAATTTTAAACCATTCAGTGTTCCCATGTTCTATTCGAACGACTGCCTCTTGGTCCAAGTACAGATTCCTAATGAGCATAATTAAGTGTTCAGGAATACTCGTACTTCGCAATGCTGTCCATAGCTTGTCAAGATCCACATAATCAAAAGCATTTGCATAGTCAATAAATCACAGGTAAACATTTTTCTGATATTCTCTGCTTTCAGTCAAGATCCATCAGACATCAGCAATGATATCCCTCATTCTATGGCCTCTTCTGAATCTGGCTTGAACCTCTGGAAGTTTTCTGTCAATGTATGCTTGCAGCCATTTCTGTATCATCTTCAGTAAAGCTTTACTCACATAGGACATCAAAGAGATTCTCCGATGATTTCTGCATTCCGTTGGGTCACCTCTCTTTAGAATGGGCACACATACAGATCTCTTCCAATCAGTCGGCCAGATAATTGTCTTCCAAATTTCTTGGCATAGATGAGTGAGTTCCTCCTGTGCCACCTCACTTTCTTGAAAGATTTCAAGTTTTATTCCATCAATTCCTAGTGCCTTGCTCTTTGCCAATTCCTTCAATGCACCTTGGACTTCCTCCTTCAGTATCGCTGGCTCTTGATCATATGGTACCTCTTGAAATGGTTGAACATTAACCATTTCCTTTTGGTACAGTGATTCTGTGTATTCCTTCCATCTTCTTTTGATGCGTTCTGCATCATACAATAATTTGCCCAGAGAATCCTCAAATACTGAAAGTTGAGGCTTGAATTTTTTCTTCAGTTTCCCCAGCTTGAAAAATGCTGAGTGTGTTCTTCCTTTTTAGTTTTCTGATTCCAGATCTTTGCACATTTGGTTGTAATATTTGGCTTTGTCTTCTTGAGCTGATCTTTGAAATTTTCTGTTCAGCTCTTGGACCTCCTCATTTCTTCCATTTGCTCTAGCATCTCTACACTGGAGAGCAAGTTTCAGTGTCTCTTCTGACATCCATTTTGATCTTTTCCTACTTTCTTGTCTTCTTAATGACTTTTTGCTT
>NW_006408610.1:9591581-9617484 GCF_000296735.1 Chrysochloris asiatica | reverse complement strand
GATATGCAGATGATACAACCTTGCTTGTTCAAAGAGAAGAGGACTTAAAATATTTACTGATGAAGATCAAAGACCACAGCCTTCTGTATGGAAATGTAAAGAAAATTAAAATTCTCACCACTGGACCAATAAACACCATCCATATAAATGAAGAAAAGATAGAAGTTGTCAAAGATTTCATTTTGCTCAGAGGGATCATCAACATTCATGGAAGCAGCAGCCAAGAAATCAAACGATGTATTTACATTAGGCAAATCTGCTGCACAAGACCTCTTTAAAATGTTCAAGAGCAATGATGTCAGTTTGAGGACTAAGGTGCGCCTGACCCAAGCCATGGTATTTTCAGTAACCTCCTATGTATGTGAAAGTTAGACAATGAAGAAGGAAGACCGTAGAAGAACTGAAGCATTTGAGTTACGGTGTTGGAGGAGAATATTGAAAATACCATGACTGCAAGAACAAACAGATCTGTGTTGGACTTTATCTATCGTTCAGGCGTATTATCAGAAGGGATGTAAAGAAGCATATCAGGTTTGGTAGAGCGGAGGGTCAGAGAAAGAGGAAGACCTCCAATGAGATGGATTGGCACAGTGGCAACAGCAATAGGTGCAGGCATAGCAACAATTGTGGCGTTGGCATGGGACCTGGCGGTGTTCCGTTCTGTTGTGCATAGAGTTGCTATGAGTTGGTACTGACTGGATGTCATCTAACAACAACAATCCTGCCTCATTGACACATAGAGATCAAGATTTACAACAC
Organism: Chrysochloris asiatica; assembly: GCF_000296735.1. Lineage (NCBI taxonomy): Eukaryota > Metazoa > Chordata > Mammalia > Afrosoricida > Chrysochloridae > Chrysochloris > Chrysochloris asiatica. Next base: position 9,616,725 of record NW_006408610.1, on the reverse strand, counting down.
AGTCGACGTGAAGGAGACTCATAACAGATCACATCTTAGGGAATGATTATATCATTATGTAACTACCAAATTACATCATTACATAACTGCCAAACCACATCATTTCATCACTGCCAAACCACCAAGAGCCATGGCCTAGCCAAGTTGACGCCTATCTTGGGTGGGCACAACTTGGTCCATGACATCATCTTCTGGGTGAAGCCCATGTTTCTAGGTAGGAGCAGGAGAGTGGTGGCTTTACTCATAGCCCGATCCTGCCCAGCCTCAGAGCTCTCAACTTTAATAAATCAGGGCTCCTGGAGCTTGCTTATGTGGACACCATGAGGAAACTTTCATTGAGTGCGTAGTACTTTACCTTCACATAGGAGGGGTTCACAGGTGATGACGAAATACAGGTGCCAGTGGCTAGATCCCAGTAGTCCTGACCAAAGTGTGTCTCTTCTGTGCAATGGGATTTATGTTCCAGACCAAACTTGTGTGCACACGTGTGGGACCCTTGGTCACCGCCTAGCTTCCTGTCATAGAGATAAAAGACCATGTAAAATATCCTATAAATTACACTTAGGCTCTGGATCAAAGAGCTCCACTGCGGCCGTCTGTAGCAGGAGCTACTAGGCCAGGAAGGATGGTACTGACAGGGATATTCCAGAACTTCCATCTGCACACACAATGGGTCTTACTCACAAGCGGCATACATAGCACCTGGCAGGCTCTACTCGGTCCCTGACAAGGTAGTAGGAGCTCAGTAAATGTGTGGACTGATTGTAGGAAGGCCTTCCAGACCCTGTTTGGGTCCTCGTGGATTCTTGCTTTGCATATACATCTAATGAGTTTGTTCAAGGGTTGGCTATCTGTTAGCCTATGAGAATTGAAGACGGAGTGTGGGTAGGGGGCTCTGAAGGCCAGTACATTGATAGCAGGGAGAGAGGGCAGCCAGGACAACCAGCAGCCTGGGCAGACATGGCAACATTTGACTTGGGAGTGGTCCTTTATTCTAAACCATGGAGCTGTTGGTGGAATAGCAGGAGGTTCACAGCTGAAAGCCAGTCTGGGAAATGGGATGAGAGAAAACCTAGGTCCACAGGCTCCAGGGGTGTGGGAGAGATGCCCCCCCACTTCCTCATTCTGCTTCAGTAGCAAAACCCCAGAGGAAGATGACAGGAGACGGCAGCCCGGTCCAGGACTGCTCTCAAGTGGGTAAGCAACGCTTCTTGAGAGGCCCTGCACGGCTGCACCCAGAGTAACAGACTCGGAGGGTAGCTGGGGGCTGCTGGACAGTCAGAAAAGCCAGTGTGCAGGACTGTGGAAGAGACTCCACTTGGGGCTCAGGCGCTCAATAGACTGCAAACCACTCCTCCTTGTTAGTTTCATGAGCAAATGAACTGACTCTTCTAGGGACCGTTCAAAGGCTACTTACATGTAACTCAACACCCTCAAGGGAATGAGAGGTCCTCAGAATGGTACAATTTTTATTATTTCACCTCTTTTAAATTATTTTTCTACTCTATTTCCCCTGGAAAATGGGAATAAATAGAATCGGTTGGTCATGGGATTTCAGCCACTCAAGCAGACCAACATCCCCAAACTACGAAGGGCAGTAAGGATATCAAACTCAGATATCCAAGACATTCTTTACTATAGACTAATTAATACCCAGGATCCTCTAATTGCAACTTGCTAGAGCCCTGGTATGGTGTTATAGGGTAAGTACTGAATTGGTAACCACAAGGTCAGCAGTTCAAACCTACCAGCAGCTCTTGGAACTCCTACACAGGGGTTGCTATGAGTGGGAACTGACATTATGGCACACAATGATAGAGCAAGAAAAATGAGTACTGGTGGCAAAATGGGTTAAGCACTGGACTTCTAACAGAAAGGTCAGCTGTTTGAACCCATCAGCTACTCCAGGGAAGAAAGCTAAGGCCGTGTGCTGCTATAAGGATTTAGTCTTGGAAATACTATGGAGGAGATCTAATTTGTCCTCTAGGTTCACTCCGAGTTGGAAGGGACTTAGTAGCAGTGGGTTTGGTCTGGGCTTTGTTTGGAGCAGGAAAAAGGAGTCCTTCATGGTCCAAGTGCCTGGCTGCTAACTGACACATTGGCAGTTGGTTCCCACCCAGAGGTTCTGTGGAAGAAAGTCCTGGCCATCTGCTTCCCATAAAGATTACAGCTAAGATGACCCTATGAGTTAGTTCTCCTCAGTCACATGGGGTCAATATGAGTTAAAATTCACTTGATGGCACCTAATAGCAACAAAGCAGGAAAAGAATGGTATCTTAGAATGTTTTCCATATGAAATAGCTAATATTGCACTACGGGAAATGGTCTTTAAGTTGAGAACGGTTCATTACCGAACAGTTGAGAGTCCTTCCCTTCTCTCCAGGCTAACAGAGGCCTGAGTGGGTTGGGGGTGTTATGGGTTTATGGGACTTGGGTTGTTGTTGTTGTTAAGTGCTGTTGAATCGATTCTCATTCATAGTTGTCCCTGTATAGGATTTCCAAGGAGCCGCTGGTGGGTTTGAAACACCAACTTTTTGGTTAGCAGTCCAGTGCTTATACTATAGCACCACATCAGGACTTGAATAAGTAACTTTCTGAGTCTTTAGTTTCCACATCTGCAACCTGGTGTTGTCCAAACTCTGGCCCTGAGAATGGACCAGGATAGGAATACCTTGCAGGTTGCTCCAGGGGCTGTATGGAGAATTCAGTGCGATTCAAGTACATGAAATACATACTGGAGGCCTTCTACAGAGGAGGCTCTAGTGAGGTGAATTGGATGGGAAGGTGGTGGAGGAGAAGTGAGGACTAGCCCTATCCTCATGTGCTGAAATAGCTTCCACTTCCTACTGGACTAGCCAGCTGCTGCCTGAAACCCTACCATCAAAGCTTCCTCCCTTTAGCCTGAAGCTTTGATCCCAATTAAAATGCTAATTATCTCCAAGGGTTCCACTTAAAAAACTTTTTTTTTTTTTGCTCATCTGACATTATCTCTAAATGTGTAGGGAGATCTGAGGATCAAGGATGGTGAGGAGGACCTGCCGCCTCCAGCACACCTGTTTCTCTAATTGTGTCCCCATCGTGCCCCCATCCGACCCTTGTTTTATGAACGCTGCTCTCCCACCACACTTGCAGCCACTATTCCTATTTCAGCTGTCTTTGGCCTTGTCCTTCCTGGACCTGAAATGCCCTCCTGGGTCCTCTTGACCCCACCTTCCAAGACCTAGCTCAAATCCCAGCTCCTCTAGTTCTCTCTCTCCTCCCTCTCCACCCCCATGACAATCTCTAGCCCCACATACTTTAGCCCTTAATGAAGGATGAAATTGGATTCCAAGGAACAGCTGGTGAGGTTGAACCATCGACCTTGCAGTTTAAATCAACTTTGCAGTTCAGTGCTTTATCCTACAGGGCCACGCCAGGACTCTGAATAGTGTGATGATATATTAAAGGGCGAGTCCTGGTGTGGCACTGTAGGGTAAGCACTCGATTGCAAGGTTGGCTTGAACCACAAGGTCAGTGGTTCAAATTCACCAGCTGCTCCTCAGAAACCCTATACAGGATCACTATGTGTCAGAACTGACTCGACAGTACTTTAACAACAACAGTATATAATGGAGTTGTGGTGTGGCTCTGTAGGATCAGCAATGGACTGTTAACTACAAGGTTGGTAGTTCAAACCCAACAGTCATTCCTTGGAATATATAGAGTTGCTATGAGTCAGAACCAACTAATGGCACTTAACAACAACAGTAACCATATAGTAGACGGGTTCTTGTAGTGTAGTGGATTACAAGTTGAGTTGGGCAGCTAACCAAAAGGTTAGCAGTTTGACCCTACCAGTCGCTCCTTGGGAGAAAGATGAGGCCTTCTGTTCCCATCAGGATTTACAACCTCGGAAACCCTGTACTCAACAGCACACAACAACACCTAGGTAACAATGAGTTGCTGTCAAATTGATGTCAACTCATAGTGACTCAAAAGGTTTTCAGTGGCTGATTTTTGAGAAGCAGATCTCCAGGTCTTTCTTCTGAGGTACTTCTGGGTTGATTCAAACCACTAACCTTTTGTGTCCCAGAAATATTAGCTGCAAGCTCTTGCTCACTCGTCCACTTTTTCTAATAACTCCATGAGGTAGACCGAGCACCATCATCCCAACTGGACAGATAGACAACAGAAGTCCAGGTAGGTAAGGAAACTCAAGGTCACATGACAATGTGGGTCTTCCTGGTCCCCAATTCACTTGATTTCCAGGCTGGTGGCCCAGCTGGTCCCTACCTGGCTCATGCTACTGGGTCTCCCAGACTCTAGAACTCTCCTTGGGAAGGAGCTGTCTAGGAACTTTCAGCCACTTTGCGGGGTCATCTACTGACAAGAAAGGAGATGAGCTAGAGGGTCTCCAGAGTGAAAAATCAACAGCCCCAAAGACAAGGCTCTTATCTGGGAACTGATTAAACTGTGACTTTTACTTCATGTCACTCACAAGATTCCCTGTGTCCCTGGGTTTTGTTGGAGTGGATTTAACCCTGGATTTTCTCTGCAATTTAGCTGCTGACAGGTTAGGAAGTGGGCAGTTGTCACCTCCAAAGGGAGGGAGCCTGGGGTAGAAAGAAATCAGCATGCAAGTGTCTGTCCTCCTACTTTTACAGGTGGGGAAACTGAGGCCAGAACGTACCCTCTAACAGGAACTAATATGGGCAGGGTCAGGACAGAACAGGAAAAATACATGAATGCCTACGGGGTTCATTCAATTCGACGTCATTTATGTTCAAACTCTGTGCAAAACCTGGGAGCCAGTCGAGGTGCTCTTAACCCACCAGGAGTTATGGGAGTATTTCCAGAGCAAGTGTTGCTCCAGGCTGAGGTTTGGAGACCACATGGCAGAGTTACCTAGAGGTTCTCAACCTGGGCACTATTGGCATTTTGGGGATGGAAAAGGATTTTGGTGGGGAAGGACTGTCCTGTGCATGTCAGGATGTTTAATAACACCCTTCTCCTTTATTTTAGATGTCAATAGTAATCCTGTCCCAGTCAGGACAACCAAAAATAGCTCTAGATATTGACGAATGTGCCCTTTGTTAGAAAAAGGCCCTCAAATTCAAATGTACTTTATGTTGTTGGTACTGTTAAGTGCTGTGAAATTGATTCAGAGATTGTAAATCTTTTTTATTTTTAAGTTTTTATTGTGAATTATGTGATAGTTTACATGGGAGAACATTAGCTTTACATTCATCCGACCTTACTTCGTTTCATTGCAATGATTACAATTCCCTGCATGTATCATCAAACAGCCAAAGGGTGCACTCCGCAAGCCTGCCTCCTGGCTGTCAACACACAGACCCTCTCACTCCCACAGTCCAGAGTTCCCAATCACTCCATCTCTTTGTGTCATCGGCTCTGCCTTCATCTCTGGTGCCCCTGCTTCTCTGGATAGGGTCCCACACTCCACTCTTCTCCCTTGATGGTCCCAGGGTCCTCAGCTCATGGACTGCAAGATCAGCCACTCCCCTCCTTTTGTTACAAAACATCTACCTTTACCTTTCCAATACTTACAATCAGTCCTGATAGCAATTGTTCACTATTGAACCACAAGAGTCTTATTCCCATCACCTTTCACCAGCCCAGTCCAGACAGGCTGGAAACCACTCAGTGATGATTCTACCTTTCCCTTTACCCTCTGAAACTAGGCTCCCTCTTGAAAGTTTGTAAGCCAGAGACTGTAAATCCTTGCAGAGCAGAAAGCCTCATTTTTTTTTTTTTCTCGAGGAGCAGCTGGTGAGCTCAAACTGCTGACCAAAGTCCTGTGCTTAACCTACAAAGCCACTAAGCTCCCTAAATATGTTTTATAGAGACCTCTTTATTAAGTCTTAGACAGGAAAAGACAAAAATACAAATCTTCCAGATAAAGGAGGCCATCAGAATGAGGCCATATGATGTCCAGATTCACAGTCTAGTGGCTAAATTATAAAATATAGAAAACGAATTCCTCACACACCATGACTGGTGGTAAATCAAGTCGTCATAGGGGCAGGCGGGACTTTGGAAGCAGGAGAGGGGCTATGATTGGGATCTGTGCACTATTACAGATGAGCAAAATTTACAGGATTGCTTCTGGGGCTCACGATTCATGACCATGTGATCTTGGCACCACAATTTCCATTCAAGGCATGCCCTGCAAGTCCCAGAGGGCAAGTCTGTCCATCCCTGGGCTGACTAGGGAATCCACTTTCAAAGGCGCTCTGCCTGAGGGCAGAGGTTTTTACATTGCCAGTTAGTCCTCAGAAGTAACACAACAGAGGCTGAAGTTACGTTAAAACTCAAAATGGACTTAGGGAGTCCTGGTGTGGCGCTGTAGAATAAACAGTGAACCTCAAGGTTGGTTTGAACCACAAGGTTGGCAGTTCAAACTCACCAGCCACTCCTCGGAAACAACAACAACTATAAACAGTTGTTGTGAAGTGCCGTTGAGTCAGTTCCAACCCATAGCGACCCTGTATAGGGTTTCCAAGGAGTGGCTGGTGAGCTTGAACCAGCAACCTTGCTGTTCAAACAGCTTTGCAGCCTGGCGCATTAACCCGCAGCGCCACACTAGGACTCCCTATAAACGGTGATGGTGGTGGTTATGTGCTATGGAGTCGGTTAAGACCCACAGCGACCCTGTACAGGTTTCCAAGGCTGTAAATCTTTATGGGAGCAGAAAGCTTCAACTTTCTCCCACGGAGTTGCTGGTAATTTCAAACTGCGACCTTGAGGTTAGCAGACCAATTTGTAACCACTACACTACCTGAGCTCCTTCCTATAAACGGTTGTTGTTGTTGTTAGGTGCCATCAAGTTGGTACCGACCCACAGTGACCTTATGCACAGCAGAACAAAACACTGCCCGATCCTGGGCCAACCTCGCTACTGTTGCCACCCTTGAGTCCATCGATGCTGCCACTTGGCCAATCCATCTCGTTGGGGGTCTTCCTCTTTTTCTCTGACCCTCCACCTTGCCAAACATGATATCCTTCTCCAGCGACTGCTCCTTTCTGACAATATGTCTGAAATATGAGAGACAAAGTTTGGCCATTTTGGCCTCTAAGGAGCACTCTGGCTGCACTTCTTCCAAAACGGATCTATTGGTTCTTTTGGCAGTCCATGGCACTTTCAATATTCTCCTCCAACACAACTCAAAGGCATCAATTCTTCTATGGTCTTCCTTATTCACTGTCCAGCTTTCACATGCATATGAGGTGATTGAAAATACCATGGCTTGGGTCAGGCACACCTTAGTCTTCAAGCTGACATCTTTGCTCTTCAACACTTCAACACTTTAAAAAGGTCTTCTGTAGCAAATTTGCCTAAAGCAATACGTCATTTGATCTCTTGACTGCGGCTTCCGTGAGTGTTGATAGTTGATCCAAGAATGAAGTCCTTGACAACTTCAATCTTTTCTCCATTGATAAGAATGTTGTTTATTGGTCCAGTGGTGAGGATTTTTGTTTTCTTTACATTGAGATATAATCCATATGGAGGGCTGTGCTCTTTGATCTTCATAAGTAAATGTTTTAAGTCCTCTTCACTTTCAGCAAGCAAGGTTGTATCATCTGCATATTGCAGGTTGTTAATGAGTCTTCCCCCAATCCTGATGCCACATTTTTCTTCATAGAACCCAGCTTCTCGGATTATTTGCTCAGCATACAGGTTGAATAACAATGATGAAAGAACATAACTTTGTGGCACACCTGTCTTAATTTTAAACCATTCAGTGTTCCCATGTTCTGTTTGAACAACTGCCTCTTGGTCCAGGTACAGATTCCTCATGAGCACAATTAAATGGTAGCATTCTACAAATCGAGTGCTCAGAATTTAAAGCTCTAAGACATCTAGCAGGTAGGGCGGAATCTCCCCTCCTTGAGAACCACTAAACAGAGAAAGGAAGGATATAGATACCAAACAGAAGGAATCACATCAGACATAGGAGAAGATCTGGCACGTTTAGGAGAGTTTACCATTTACTACTGTGGTGCTGTGGGTTAATATGCTGGACTTCAAAGGTGGTTTGAACTGCAAGGTCAGAGGTTCAAGCCTATCAGCCGCTCCTTGGAAATCCTTTATGGGTCGATATGGGAATCAACTCGATGGTACTTAAAAACAACAACAATCATTTCCTACAGTACAGGTGAGGCATTTCTTCCAGGATATGAGGGGTAAAGGAGGCGAGAGACACATTTGACAGACACATTCAGGGCCCGAGTGAAATACTTCGTGTGTTAAATTCAGGCTTGTGAAAATTGTTATAGAAATTACAGTCTGGCTTCCACTGGACACCGGTTTCTTTTATCATTCATGTCAGAGGGTAGAGCTTTTGTGGGGACCCTAGGACAGCACATAGTTTGAGTAGGAGAGGCTATACTTTTACCTTCCATCCCTCACATCACACCACACCCCTTCCTGACTCAGTCAGTGTGAACTAAATGCTGATTTCTTCAAGCGATGAGGCAACATGAGGTGTGGACTGGAGGTAAGACAGGGTAGAAAGGGGGTTTACAGTAAAACTTGCAAAAGCTGGAACCAGTATAAGGCAGAAACCTGCCAGAGTAAGACAACTCAAATCTTTTCCACTAATAAAGAGGACTAGAAAAATGGTAACAGTATACCTTGCCAAAAGCACCAAACTTACGAGTCCCAAAAAACAAGCCAATCCTGGGCTTCAGGAAAGATGGGGGACTATGCAGACACACACACACACATAGACGTTCTACAAACAAATGACAAAATGCAACAGATACAGATGCCAATCCTGGTACCCTGAGCTTCTGAAGAAAGGCTAGAGAAGTGTATTGGATTGACAAAGAGGAGAAGCTGAGCTGGGATGGTAAAAAAGGAGACAGATGGGGAGCTGTCAGCTGGACTGACTCAGCAAGACCATCTTGAACTTTTGCTAGCAGCGTTGGATCCAAGCAGAGGCCCAATGGCATGGAGACACACCAGTGGCTGGCGAAGAGAAAGATGAGCTTCTCTCTTGTTCCTCACACTTCCCTGGTTACCAAAGGTGTGGCCAGCCCCCACCCTCATCCACTCCCAGCACAAGCCCTCTTCTGCCAGAGGTTGGAGCTGTGCCCTTGTGAGTCTAGCATGGGGTATACCGCCCCAGTGTCTGAAGGCAGGTAGACTTGGTTTCTTCAGACCAGCAGAACATGGGAAGCTGGTCTCTGGCCAGCCCTAGACTGGCAGGAACCCTCATAACCCTGCCCCCAGCTGCCTTCTGGGCCTCAAAAAGTTCCTTCTGGGAGCAAAGACCATGACCCCAGCCACTTGCACAAACTGCTTCCAGATTGGGTGCACTGAGGTTTGGCAACACCTAGGGCTATGTAAAATAATCTCTGGACTGAACCACAAGCTCAGCGGGTAGAGCTCACCAGCTGCTCTGTGGGAGAAAGATGAAGCTTTCTGCTCCCCCAAAGATACGCAGCCTCAGAAACCCTATACTGGGTCTTGATGAGTGGGAACCAACTCCACAGTACTTAGCAACAACAACACCAGTCATGGGTACAGGAACTCCATCTAGGGCCAGAGACACACCACCCTCCCATACCTCCCACTCTCACCTTGCGTGCTTCTTGGCTGACAGGAGCCGCCCAGTTTTCTCCTCTGTGTGTGTCTGGGCTTTGCCTTAGTTATTTCTTTGTTGTGGTTTCCTCCTTTTTCTTCACTTTTCCTTCCCTTGTTGTTTTATCCTTTCTTTCTGTGCTTACTTTTACCCTTCTCTTTCTTTTTGCTCTTTTCCTTCTTCTACTTTCTCTTTTTCTTTTTTTCTTTTTTTTTTTTTACCACTCTCTTCTCTCTCTTTCTTCTTCCCTCTCCCTAGTTGTGCTTAGTGTTTTTTCTTTCTTTGTATTTTCTCGCTTATTTTCTTCTGCCACAATTTTATTTTCCATTCTCTTTTCTCTCTTTTTAACTATTGTATCATTTTTTCTTGCTAACACTTACTTATTTTATTTATTAATTTTGTTGTTTGTTTGGTTGCAATCGCTCTTCCCCTCCCCCCTCCCGTTGTGTGTGTATGTGTGTTTCTTCTTGCACCAGATGACAGGAAACAGCCACCATGCCCATACAGCCCAGACACAACGGTACCCTCTGCAATCCCACACATTGGCCAAGAGTCAATGCCACCTGATCAATGATAAGACAACAGCCAACACTGGCCAAACCCACTCTGAATTGAGCTACACAAATAGTGACTACAGAGCTGAGCACACCACCCCCAGGAGGCAGATGGTGAGTGCCTAAGAACACACCAACAAGCATAATCAATTAAATGCAAATACAATAAGACCACAATGTTTCAAAGAGAGCAGACAGGTTCAGTTCACATGAAGAAACAAGACAGAGAGGCTCAAACAAGTGATCAAAATGCAGAGGCAGAAAATGTTTCTGAGGAAGAAAAGGCATTGTAACTACCTTCATAAAGAATTCAAATGAATGGTATTTAGGTAACAGATTGAGAGAAAGATTCAGAAAGCTACAGATGAAAGCAAGGAGAACACAGGGGAGGGGGGAAACAACTTTAGAAGAATTCTAAAACCACTACAAGAACAAATGGACACAGTACATGAAAAATTAGAAACAATCCAAAATCCGCAAATAGAAATCCAGAAGATTTCAAAAATTGGTAACATATTGAAAGGGTACAGGAGTAGATTTGAATCAATGGAGGGTCAACTTTGTGAGCTGGAAGACAAAATCAGAAAAGAGAAGAAAATTCAAAGATTTATGTGGAACACCATCAAGAGTAATAACTTACAGATGATTGGGAAGAAGAAAGGACCGGAAAAAAAAGAACAGAGATTATAAAAGCTGAGAAGATGAGCATTAAAGAAGCTGGAAGATCCCTAAACAGGATAGACCCCAAAAGAAAATGACCAAGACATACCATAATCAGACTTTCCAAAGCCAAAGCCAAGAAAAGAATCCTGAGAGCAGCTCAGGGAAAACAAAAGCTACCTACAAAAGAGAACCAATAAGACTAAGCTCTGATTTCACAGTAGAAACCATGCAAACAAGAAGGCAATGGGATGACGTATGTGAACCTCTGAAAGATAGAAAAAAATGACCGAACAAAAATGATAGACTCAGTAAAAGTGTCCCTCAAATATAGTGGCAAAACTAAGACATTAATTGTTGTTGTTGTTGTTGTTAAGTGCCATCGAGTCGGTTCCGACCCATAGCGACCCTGTACAGGGTTTCCGATACCCAAAAATGAAAGGAATTTGTAATAACCAGAACAACTTTACAAAAAAGTACTTATCAGAGTTATTTGAACAAAGAACCAACAAGAGCAGACATCAATTTGAGATTAACAACATGATACCACCCAGAAGTCAACCCAGTGAACAAACCTATAAGACTAATAGGGAACCAGTGACCTCAACTTATAATGTAGACAACTAAGAAGCAAAAAGGGAATAGTGTAGTCACAGAACTTCCAAATGACATGGAAGTCAAGTAGATTCCAGGTGAAAACAGACATTAAAACTGGGAAGAAAAGAAATGACAGGATAACGTCAAAGAAAATTAATACACCTTCATCAAAATGTACAAGAGGGAAATCATAAATAAACATTAAAACAATAGCAACAAAGAAAATAACAAGAAAGCCCCAAAACAATATGAACTCTGTACAGAAAAATTATGAGGAACAAAGAAACAAGTAACACCACAAAAAAACTCAGGAAAATGCAGCAATCAATTCATACCTATCAATAATTACACTGAATGTCACTGGATTAAATGTACCAGTCAAGAGACAGACAGTAGCAAAATGGAAAAGAAAAGCAATCCTTTAATATGCTAGCTACAAGAGACACACCTTACCCACAAAGACAAAAGTAGCTAAAAATTAAAGGATGGAAATTAAACTCACTGTAATAAAAAATGAGCAGCAGTGGCAATATTAATTTCCGATAAGATAGACTTTAAGGTATAAACCAGCATAAGAGACAAAGAAGAACATTATATAATGATTAAAGGGTCAATTGAAGAAAAGGACATCGCCATATAAATTCTATGCTCACATTGAAAGTGCCTCAAGATACATAAATCAAGCTGTAATCGAATTGAAGAAAGAAACAGACAATGCAGCAATAATAGTAAGAAAATTTGATACATCATTTTTGATGAAGGACCTAACAACTAGAGAGAAATTTATCAAAAACACAGAAAAATAAAACAGCACAACCAACCAACTTAACCTCATAAACATACATGGAGCGCTCAACCCAACAACAGCACGACATACACTCCTTTGCAATGCACATGGAACATTCTCCAAAATAGGTCATCTATTAGGTCACAAAGCAAGTGTCAAATGTTTCAGTTAAAAAATGAACAGAGGATGTGAACACACTTCACTAAAGAAGACATTCAGTTGGCCAACTAACTGAAGAAATGCTCTCAATCATTAGCCATTAGCCATTAGCCATTGAAATATTATCTTCCCCCAGCATTAATAGTTAATAGTTATTGGTGGTGATTATGTGCCGTGGAGTAGGTTCGGACTCATAGCAACCCTGTACAGGGTTTCCAAGGCTGTAAATCTTTACGGGAGCAGAAAGCATCATCTTTCTGCTATGGAACAGCTGGTAGTTTTGAACTGCTGACCTTGAGGTTAGCAGCCCAATTCGTAACCACTACACTACCAGAGCTCTGTAATAATAGTTATTAGGAAGTAACAAATGGGGCAAGGTTGAAAAGTGACTGAAACTCTCATACACCGCTGGTAGAATTATAAAATGGTGCAACTACTGTGGGAAATGAGTCCGTATTTTTGCAAATCGTTGGAAATGGAAATACCACATGGCCCAGCAATCCGTCTACTTGGTATGTATCCTACATGACATGACTAGCTATATGCCCATCCATGTTCATCACAGCACTTATTCACAACCACAAGAAAATGGAGCCAGCCTAAGTGCCCACCGATGGAAGAATGGATAAACAAATTTTGGTACATACACACAATGGAATACTATGCAATCTTGAAGAATATCTGTGAAATACCTTTTAACATAGATGAACCTGTGGGACATTGTTGTTGTTAAGTGCCGTCGAATTAGTTTCAATCCATAGTGACCCTGTATGGGGTTTCTGAGGAACAGCTGGTAGACTTGAACCTCTGACTTTGCAGTTCAAATTGTCCCTGCAGTCTAGAGCAGTAACCCACAGTGCCACACCAGGATTCCTGTGGGACATTATACTGAGTGAAATTATTAAGTCACAAAAGGACAAAAATTGTATAAGCCCACTAGTGTAAAATGTCAAGAAAAATGTTCGTACTAAAAGAAACATTCTTCGATGGTTGCCAGGGGTAGGAGGTAAGGAGGGAAGGGTAGAGGGTAGACGCGTGTTAACTTCGGTGATAGTGAAGGCAGTATGCAAAATAGGGAGGTTGGCAGAGATGATAAAGGCAGGGGAAGTCACAGGGAGGAGAAAGAGTTAAAGGAAACAGAAACAAATCCTGTTATCCGTACAATCCTGCAGTAGCCATGATGTCTGGGTAGACACCTGGATAGATACACTGACTGAACGGGTGTGGGAGGGCAAGTGGGAATCTAGCCACAAATAGATAAATCTTTGACAGAGGATATTTGTACGTGGGTATTTACCTTTGCTGCAAACACACCTATGAATGTGAGAAAGCATTTTGTTGCTGTTGTTTTTAAGTGCTGTCGAGTCAGCTCTAACTCATAGCAAACCACCAACCTTGTGGTTAGCAGTCCACAGCTTATCACACAGCGCCATAACTTCTTAGACATTGTCAAACCCTTGAGGTCATGATTTGCTGGCTCTGAGGGGCTCAGAACCATAGGCTCAGGGAAACCATGGTAAACTGGCATTGTTGTTGTTGTTATGTGCCGTGGAGTCGGTTCTGACTCATAGCGACCCTATACAGGGTTTCTGAGGCTGTAAATCTTTATGGGAGCAGAAAGCCTCATCTTTCTCCCGCAAAACAGCTGGTAGTTTCGAACTGCTGACTGTGAGGTTAGCAGCCCAGTTCATAACCACTACGCTACCAGAGCTCCTTAAACTGGCATTAGCAGTCCACAAAGACAATGTTCCACATTCTACTTTGGTGACTGGTAACTGGGATCTTAGAAGCTCCTGAGCAGCCATCTAAGTGCAACCATTGGTCTCTCTTTTTCGGGAGGAAAGAAGAGTGAGGAAAATTGAAAACTCTTGGAAACCATTAATGTAACCGGTCACGGAAACATCAGTTTCCCTGACCCTGAGATCAGAAAAACTAGATGGTGTCCAGCCACCACGACTAACTGCTTTGAAAGGGATCATGTTATAAGTTCCTGAATAGAGTGGGAGACATTTTGGAACAAAACTCAAAACAAAAAAGACCAGTCTTACAGGTCAGAGAGAGACGGGTAGGGTCTGAGACTAAGGCCTGTAGGAAGGCTTCAGGTCTAGAACTGAACTTACCCTCATGACTCAATTTTCAGCCAAGCAATAAGTAGGCATAAAGGGGGGACAACAACACCAGTCAGGTATGCCCACCATGGAATGGTTAATCATTCAAGATCAAAAGGGAATCATTTACCTAAGGACAAAATTCATTAGAGTGGGAAAGGAGAAAAAAACACAAGACTCACAGGGAGGAAGTGGGATAAGAGATATTACATTAAGAAAACTGTGATCAAGATGAAACGAAGCATCTGATTTGTTGGATGTAAAACTGATGATCTGCTCTATAAACGTTCACACAAAGTTAAACACACACAAACAAAACAAGGTAATCCCTGCGGGTTCTGGCTCTCACAGACTTCACTGCCCAATTTACCCAGGAACCAGGAAATCGGTTGACTTCTACTCATTGAGACGTTAGATTCCCGCCTCAATCAAAACATCCATTGGAAAAAATGGACACATGAGACTCTTGTTTAGCTCAGTAGAAGATTAGCCAATAGAGCCCTTTAAAGGGTGTCTGCTAGAATCCACGTGAAATGGCATTTACTATACAAGAGACCAGTTTGCTCACAATGTTTCCAAATAAAGTCATTGCATGAAGTGACTTAGCCCATATTAGTCTGTACCTAATCCCTGGCCCAAAGACACTTAACTATTTTGGTCTAGACCACACTTGATCATCACAGACATCAAATCCGTCTCTCCTCCTATTTACAGATGGATGCAGCTGCTGTGTTTGCATGCCCTGTTCCTTAATATAAACAAGACTGATTTCCTAACTTTCTTTGGGGAATTCCTCCTCGGCTCCCATGTTTATTTATGAAGCTGGTTTGGAAATACAGCAGGCATTGCTGTAATTTCTGGAGGTCAGCTGAAGACTATTTGGGTGAGGAAAGTGGGAGACAGGTCAGGAGCCCTCATTTTAGCCATCAAGCCTGGCCCCACCTCAGTCAAGGATCAGATAGCCCTTTACAAGAATCTCTATGTAACTTATTATCTTTCTTCGGTTGCTTCATTTTGCTTTGGCTTCCAGGACTCAGAATCCAGTTAGATCTTATTTCAGGTTCCTTAAAAGTTCTTTCTCCCAGTTCTTTAAATGGCTTGGGAAGCCTCTTTCTGGTTTGGTTTGGTCTGGTTTAGGCTTGCTGTATATATGTATATGTATGTATATTAATATATATATATATATTTGTAATTCCAGGGTGGTATAAATTGTTAATAATAATTATTATTGACTATGCGAAGGCTTTCGATTGTGTGGATCATGACAAGCTATGGATAACATTGAGAAGTATGAGTATTCCAGAACACTTAATTGTACTTCTGAGGAATCTGTACCTGGACCAAGAGGCAGTTGTTTCAACAGAGCATGGGAACACTGAATGTTTTAAAATTGGGAAAGGTGTGCGACAGGGTTGTGTTCTTTCACCATTCTTGTTCAATATGTATGCTGAGCAAATAATACGAGAAGCTGGGTTCTATGAAGGAAAACATGGCGTCAGGATTGGAGGAAGACTCATTAACAACCTGAGATATGCAGATGATACAACCTTCCTTGCTGAAAGTGAAGAGGACTTAAAATATTTACTGATGAAGATCAAAGAGCACAGCCTTACGTATGGATTACAACTCAATGTAAAGAAAACAAAAATCCTCACCACTGGACCAATAAACAGCATTCTTATCAATGGAGAAGAGATTGAGGTTGTCAAGGACTTCATTCTTTTTGGATCAACTATCAACACTCGCGGAAGCAGCAGTCAAGAGATCAGACGACGTATTGCATTGGGCAAATCTGCTGCACAGGAACTTTTTAATGTATTGAAGAGCAGAGATGTCAGCTTGAGGACTAAGGTGCGCCTGACCCAAGCCATGGTATTTTCAATAACCTCATATGGATGCGAAAGCTGGACAGTGAATAAGGAAGATCGTAGAAGAATTGATGCCTTTGAGTTGTGGTGTTGGAGGAGAATACTCAAAGTGCCATGGACTGCCAAAAGAACCAATAGATCTGTTTTGGAAGAAGTGCAACCAGAGTGCTCCTTCGAGGCCAAGATGGCTAGGCTTCTTCTCTCATACTTTGGACACATTGTCTGGAGAGAACAGTCGCTGGAGAAGGATGTCATTCTGGGTAAGATGGAGGGTCAGAGAAAAAGAGGAAGACCCCCAACGAGATGGATCAGCCAGGTGACATCATTGATGGCGTCAAGTGTGGCAGCAGTAGTGAGGTTGGCCCAGGATCGGACATTGTTTCGTTCTGCTGTGCATGGGGTCACTATGAGTCGGTTCCGACTCGATGGCACCTGACAACAACAACAACATAAATTGTTAATACACACTCACTGCTAACTGAAGGGTTGGAAGTACAACTTCACACAGAGGCACCTCAGAAGAAAGGTCTGGTGATCTACTTCCAAAAAAAACAGCCATTGAAAACCCCATGGCACACAGTTCTACTCTGATACACAGATCACCATAAGTCAGGGTCCACTCAACTACAACTGCATATATGCTTTAATATTATAAATTTCCTCAAATACTTTCAGGAAGTAGGTGATGCACAAATCATTAATAAATGCTCCTCAAATGTACCAAACATTGACTTCCACCTCCATCACCATAAGAGCTACCCTTATGTCTTGTATGGTAAAATGCCCCCCCACCCTGCACCTCAGAATGCTGATAATTCAACCCCCAGCAATGCTGAAACTGAGTGAGTTCGATCTGGAAGCGACTATAGGTCTTGAGGCAAAAAGAAGGAATTCATTACTCAAAGCCCTTTATTTATAATTACAACCCAGGGACGAGAACATCAAGGTCCAACACTAAGGACAAGGTGTCCTCAAGTCAAGCAGAGATGAAAGCTCACCCCTGGAACTCCCTTCTCGACTCCCCTGTTGTTTTCCAGGGCTGGGAAAGCAGCCCCCATGAGTCAACAGAGGCTTCCTCATGCCAGCAAAGTGGGGGGTTCTACTGGTGGGAATGCTGAGGGTAATCTGAGAGTTTCGTGACCCATATCCCTGATTAGGTTCTGAGCTCAGGGGAGACTCTGAACTGCCGTACCTATGTCAACTGGCTCTGCTCAAGGTGGGACAGTGCAGAGACCAGACATTCAGTCCTGTAGGAGAGTGTCAGAGCTTCTAGGGGACAG
Source organism: Chrysochloris asiatica (assembly GCF_000296735.1). Classification (NCBI taxonomy): domain Eukaryota; kingdom Metazoa; phylum Chordata; class Mammalia; order Afrosoricida; family Chrysochloridae; genus Chrysochloris; species Chrysochloris asiatica. The sequence goes on along the minus strand of NW_006408610.1, from coordinate 9,599,125 downwards.
GCCAGGGCACCAAAGAGGTGACCTCCAAAGAGGACAATTGTGGCTTCTCAGATTGGTACATCTGCTCCTACCCTCTGTATAATGCTGGCATTTAACTCTGTGGCATCTTGGTCCTATGCTTGTTCAGCTCTGCCTTGAATAGTTGCCATGAGAGTGTATTCACTGCCTTACCAAGGACTTCGGGCTCTAACAGGGAGGGGTAGTCAGTGATGAGTGTCCGAACTCACAGGGTCCTGGCTTCAAGAGGTTAGTTGTTGCTGTTATTGTCAAGTGCTGTTGAGTTGGTTCCAACTCACAATGACCCAGTATAGTGTTTCCGAGGAGCGACTGGTGAGTTTGAACCACCAGCCTTGTGGTTCAAACCAACTTTGCCGTTGTCCTGTGCTTATCCTGTAACGTCACCCCAGAAGTCCTCTAGAGGTCAGGGAGATGTGTTAGGCAGCATCTGTGTGGTAGAGTATTCTAGAGGCAGTATTGATGGTTCGGTGATAGAATTCTCAGCTTCCATGCAGAAGGCCTGGGTTCCATCCCTTGCCAAATGGAAGCTTGTGTGCTGTGAGGCTGAATAGGTTTCAGTGGAGATTCCAGACAAAGAGAGACTAGGAAGAAAGGCCTGGAAGAAACACTGACTTCTGAAAATCAGCTAGTGATCCTGTGGAGCAAATGATTAGATCCACAACCCATCATGAGAATGGATTTCACTCCATTTGTGCACATGGTCACTAGGAGTGGGCTAACTTGGTGGCCAGTAACCACAACACTGATTGCAAAATGGAGGGCACATCCTGGACTATTCCTGGTGGACACCTCGAAGTTCCCACCGGAACTGGCAGGAGCTGGGAGGAAGCTAAGAGAGTAATTAGTGCTCTTGGCCGAGAGTACCATGGGTATTTGATTACCTCTTTCTGGAGGCCATGGCACTATGTCTGCCTTATGAGATGGACGTGGCTGTGAAATCCAAGATGGAGACTTGATCCGTTTTCTATCCCAGCCACTGGAGTGAGGCTTGGGAAGGGTGAGGCACTGGTTTGTAGTGGTTCTGATGATTCTCGTAGTGCAGAGACCCACAATGTGAGAGCAGGGAATACCAATAACTGTCTACATCTGCCTCGCAGGGGTCATCAGGAAACCCCGCACAGAGGAGATTGAAGGAAAGGGCTTTGATATATTTTGGAGAACTCCTTCAGAAGCATGAAAAGAGCTTTACAAATGTACAATTGTCACAAATTTTGACCTTCAGAAGTAAAACAAAATGAAGACATATTAACAAAGAATAGGACTCATTTGTCAGGACCAAGAAGTCTGGAGTTTGAATCCAAAACCCCAGGGTTGAGTCCAAGTTGTCATTCACCCTGTGTAACCAGGTCTAAGGAGTCCTGGTTTGGTACTGTAGGATAAGCACTCAACCACAAGGTTGGTTTGAACTGTAAGATTGGCGGTTCAAACCCACCAGCCGCTCTTCGGGAGTCCTATTCAGGGGTCACTATGAGTCTTGAAGGCACTTAACAATAACAGCCAACGTCTTGGTTTCCCCACCTGTGAAAGGTGGACCCCACTTTAGACCCTGGCAGTCTCCCAGGGGTGTGGTGAAAGGCAGAGGGACAAATGTATCTAAAGATGGAAGGACCCTCACACGTGAGAGAAGGAGGTTAGGTTATTATGAATCTCCAAAAAAAAAGGACCAGCCAGCCATCAAATGGACAATTAATGTCCCAGAAAACAAATCCCTAACTGTTCCTTTCTATTCTAACAAGACAGGGACCCACAAGAGAAGCCGGCAGCTCATCTACATGCGATTATTTAAGGGAGAACCAGGAAGAGGAACAAGTGTAAGTACACAGGCTAGAATTTGAATATCTAATTTGATGGGGCATATAAATTGGCAGTTATTCAAACGAGCACATTTGCATATGTAGGGTTTGAGGCTATATGATAATCCCTTAATATTTTTCCCATGGTGCACTACTAAGGACTTTAGATCTTCCTCCTCCTTCTTTCTTCTCAAGAGTTTTAGGAAGGGACTGGAAAGGCAGGGATTTGGATGTGGTCGGGCACAAGGGGGTGCTGAGAAGCCCTGCTGGGGAGCTGGGGAGGGGGTATCTCCAAGTTCTCTTACGCAACTGATCGTGGCGTTTCTTTACCTCTGAGGGGTGGCAGGAGGATGCAGGCTTATTCTTCTAGAATCCATTAGCTCCGTGACTCTCAAAGTGTGAGTCCCAAATTAGCAACAGCAGCATCCCCTGGGCACTTGTGAGAAATGCAAGTTCTCAGGCCCATCCCAGCCAGTTGCAGCATAGCCAATTCATACTCCTTGTGACCCCATGAATGTCAGACCAGAATTGTGCTCCCCAGGGTTTAAGTTGATTTTTTTAAAACATAGATCACCAAGCTTTTCTTTTGAGGCACCTCTGAGTGGATTCAAACCCCCAACCTTCAGGTGAGCAGCCTAGCATGCTAAGCATTTGTACCACAAGGATTCTAAGTATGGGACAGGCAACTAGAAGCATCTGTTGCCAAAGGAATATATTGAAGAAATTAGCATCTTTTTTCCACTTGAAAGATGAAATGGATTTTAAAAAATTAGAAAAGTAGAATTATTTATAAAAAGGCAAATTGTAAACATTAGCAAATGAGGTCAAGTTTTTAAGAAAATCATGAGTGTCTTAGGCAGAAATAATTTAGTTGCAAGGAACAGAAGGCTACTGAGTGCCTTAAGTTAAACAGGGGATTTATTGAAAGGATTAACTGTAATATCCCAGGCTCGGAAAGCAAGCGGTTGGTGGACCCAGGCAGGTCTGGAGCCAGGGACAGGAAGCCTGACCCAAGATTACCCCATCTCACTTCTTAGGTCCTCATCATATCCTGACTCTTCTCCCTGACCTGCTTCCAATCTTCCTCTCTCTCTGATGTTTGTCTTTCTCTTCGCTTCCCTATGTACATAGTAGAAAACGGTCACCCTTCCCTGCCATTCCAAGTGCCAACACCAACTATCCCAAGTTTCCATGACCCAATTCCAAACCAGCTCCTAGGAAACCCTACACCCTATGGGTCGGAACCAACTCGGCACTTAACAACAGCAACAACAAAGTCTGGGCCATATGTCGACACTTGCAGTTAGCTGTGGCCAGGGTGGGGCCATCAATAGAGACTGGGGGCAGATCATCTGAGGAGCTTGAAGGAAGAGGGGCAGGCAGACAGCCCTCTAGGTCACGGGGGTGAGTTGATTCTGACTCACACCAACCCTGCATGGGGTTTCTCAGGCTGTAAATCTTTACGGGAGGCAGAAAGCTTCATCGTTCTCCTGTGGAGCACCTGGAGAACTCAAACTTCTGATCTTGCAGTTGACAGCCCAGTGTGTAACCCACTTCCTTTAGAACATAAAAACCCCAAAATCAAGTCCAATGCCATTGAGTCAATTCCGACTCACTGCAAACTCTATAGGACAGAGAAGAGCTGCTCCTTTGGGTCTCTGAAATGAAATCTTTAGGGGAACACGTGGTCTCGTGTTTTTCTCTCAGAGCAGGTGGTAGGCTTGAACCATTGACCTTGCATATCATATGTCCTCACACACCTGAGGACAGAGTTTTTCTATTCTCATTGTCCTTAATTCAATCTTGCATCTCCCCTCAGCTGACCATTTTCCAGAAAGACTCCAGGAATCCAGATAGCCACGCTCTTCTTAATCCATAATCCATACATTTATTTTCTTCTTCCAAAGACTGGAGAGTCAAAGATGAGCCAAACTGTCCCAGGCCTTTACAGCTCCTAGTCCTGAGATTAGGGGAGGCGGGGTAAGTAATGTAAACCCGGCACTCGGTTCAGACTGCAGTTTCATATGCCACCTCACCTGCCTCACCTGCCACCTCACCTGCCCAGAGAGCATGGGAGTGTGTGAAACACCTGGGGCAAGATATCACCAGCACAGACAGGCAAGAGAAGGCCTGCAGATAGCTTCTGGACATGAGCGGTTGAAGCAAAGTTGAGAGATGCTGACTCCAACCAAGAGGAAAGAACCACAGTGGTAAAATGAAGACCATTGGTGAGATGCAGGGGATTCTAGAAATGACAGAACAGAATTACTGTGACAGAGAGCTTGTTGTTATTAACTGTCATTGAGTCATTTCCAATTCATAGCGACTTGGAACTGACTCATAGCAACCGTGTGTACGGTTTCTGAGGACGTGTGGCGTGGCGCTAAAGGATCAGCACTGGACTGAGAACCACAAGGTTGGCAGTTCAAATCCACCAGCTACACCTCAGAAACCCTATACAAGGTAGTGCAAGGTGACTATGAGTTGGAACCAACTTGAAGGTGTTTAACAACGACAACATAGAGTTTCCTAGGCTTTTTAAATCTCTGCGGGAGCAGAAAGCCTCGTCTTTCTCCCACAGAGTGGCTGGTGAACTCAAACGGCCAGCCTTGTGGTTAGCAGTCCGGAGTTTAATTCCACAAAAGCTAAGAGTAAACAAGACTTTGATAGTACCAAAGCCAGGAAGAGACCCACAGCCTCTGGAGACAGATAGACCAAGGCAGGCTTAGAAAGTGAATTTTCTCTCACTAAGCCTACCATATGCACTTTGCCCTTAGAAGAATTAAAAAAATATATATCATTTATTTTATTAATGGTGTGGTGCTGTGGGATAAAACACTGGACCACAAGGTTGATTTCAATCACAAGGTTGTAGGTTCAAACTCACCAGTTGCTCCTTGGAACCCCCTACACAGGATTGCTATGAGTTAAAGCCAACTTGACGGCACTTAACAATAATTTTACAATATAATTAATTTTAATTTATTTTTCACAATAATTAAATTTCCTGATGAGAACTTCTGGCAAATATATGTATATCCTCAATTATGTATTGTAATTACTTTTCTGTGGGGAAGAAAACTGAACTCTGTTCATCGAATTATTTCATTGCTGGTAACTTTGTGACCACCACCATCGGGTACCAGGAAGCAAAGTAAAACCTTCCAGCCTCCAGTTGCTATACCAATGGTGTAAACCTAGTTCCCTTTTCACATCAGTTACACCAATACACATGTCCACCTACCTACCAGCTACCAACAAGTCCATTTCAACTAACGTGTCAGGGTAGGACTAGGCTCCATAAAGTTTTCCATGGCTGATTTTTCAGAAGTCGATCACCCGGCCTTTCTTATGAAGCATTTCTGGATGGACCTGAGCCTCCAGTCTTTGGGTTTGCAGCCAAGCAAGCTAGCCATTTGTACCACTCATGATTGTTGTTATTGTTAGATGCCGTCAAGTCAGCTCCTCTTCATAGTGACCCTACGCACAATACAATAAAACACCACCCTCACAAATGTTGTTATATTGGGGTCTATTGTTGCAACCAAATGTGTGCAACCCTCACTAAGGGTCTTCTTCTTTTTTCCTGACCCTCTACTTTACAAAGTATGGTGATCTTTTCTGTTTATCATGTAACTTGTTGGTCATTTGGTAGCTCCACGGGCGAAAGATAGAGCAATCTGCTTCCTTAAGGATGTGCTGTTATTACGTTGTTAGGTGCTGTTGAGTCTGTTCCAACTCATAGCGACCCTGTGCACACCAGAACCAAACACTGCCCTGCCCTGCCCTGCCCTGCCCTGCCCTGCCCTGCCCTGCCCTCACAGTTGTTGTTTGAGCCCACTGCTGCTGCCACTGGGTCAATCCATCTCATTGGGGTCTTCCTCTTCTTCACCGACCCTCCACTTTACCTGTCCTTCTTCAGGGACTGGTCCCTTCTGACAACCTGTCCACAGCACATCAGACAAAAATCTCACCATCTTCACTTCTAAGGGACATTCTGGCTATACATCTTCCATGACAGATTTGCTTATTCTTTTGAGGTTCTATAGTTTATTTAGTATTCTTCACAAACAATAACTCAAAGGCATCAATTCTTCTCCAGTTGTCCTTAGTCACTGTCCAGTTTTCACATGTATATGAGGCTATTGACAAGACCAAGGCCTGGGCTAGGTGTACTTTAGTCCTCAGTAAGACATCTGTTACTCTTTAATGCCTTAAAGGGGTCTTTTGTAGCAGATTAACCCAATGCGGTTCATCATTTGATTTCTTGACTACTGCATACATTTAAATAGGGACGTGGGGCACTAGTGAAATTGTGGTTACATGGACATATGTATCCAACTAGATAGCCTGCTCATGAATTCTTCTAGATAGTAACTTAGCCATGCATTCCTCAAACTCTAGGAATGCCTTTTTCCTTCTACTTTGGTAACTTATCCTAAGGAAATACCACTTCAAGGAAAAGCTAAAAGGTGTTTATTAAGAATCCCCTCAATTATTTCTGTGAAAAATGGGAAATGTGTATATTCCTACTTTTGACTTTAGACCACGCAGGGGGCATTGTTTCTCCTTCACTTAGTACAGCATTTGTGATCTGGTGCAAAGAAGGCTAGAGAAATGCTGCCAACTGGAAGCCATCCGTAACCCCCCGACCACATGTTGGTGGGCATCATGCTCTCCTTACAGATGACAGCTCACTTTCCAAGGTATCGGGAGGCGGCAGGATTGATTTCAGCCCCATGGTTTTCAAAGAGCTGCAATGTGTTGCATTATTCTGGGAAAATCTGCCCTTGGCATTGAGACTTCCCATCTGGGACTCTACTGAGTTTTGAAAGAGGAGAATATAGTATTATTTGATATCTTACCAAAGTGTACTTTACAAAGAAGAAAAAGTTCAAACACATTGAGGTGTTGTTGGGTTTTTTTTTCCTTTTCCCCTCCTTTTGTTAAGCACTTTATAGTCTCTAAGAAGTTTGGACTCATTAATTACAGCAGTGGTAATTAGAACCCACTTGTACTTCTGCAGAGCTCTTCCGAGTTGCTGAGAGTCCTTTATAAATATAAGCTCATTAATCGTCCCAGCGGCCCTGCAGGTAGAAAGTGGCTACCATCTTTAGAGTCTGGGAGTCCAAGACTGCCTGGGCTGGGGCTGTAGGGACACCAGTACTCAGGCCTGGGCTGCCTGGAGCCCTTTGCAGGGACAACAGGCTGCCTGGTTGCTTGTTCCCAGGTCATCAGACTGCCTTGGAGTCCCAGAATCAAAGCCCTAGTCTACACTCCTCCATGCCACACTTCAGCCTCCCCAGAGTCATAGGATGGAGCAAGATTCCTGAGCCCAGCGCCCCAGCCTTCTACCACCCGGCCCCAGCTTCACCTGGTATGTTCTAATTTCTGCCTCATTGCTCAAGTGGTGTCTGCCTCAACTTTTCAAAACAACTTCATCCTGTAGCTGAGGTTCTGCTCAGTTCTACATCTCTCTCCCTCCCTGACCTCAACGGAATCGGTGAGTAGTAGCTACTTCTCCTACAGATGCTCAAAGCTGTGTGACCTCTCCTGGGTTACTTGCTTGAATTGCTAATGTTTGCACAATTGCTATTTAGCATCTCTTGAAAACATAGTCTGATCTTCCTCCATGTTAAGAGCTCCCTGAGGGAATGAAATACCATTCCTATGCTAGGGACCCTCAACAATAAAAACAGTAAGGTGTCAGTCAACGATGTCTGATGGGTTGGT
>NW_006408610.1:9588505-9591203 GCF_000296735.1 Chrysochloris asiatica | reverse complement strand
TGGGTCAGATGTCAGACTAGAGATTTCTCCTGACTCACTGAGTTGTGGAGGCCAATGAACCCAAAATCAGCAGGTTAGATGGCAGGCTACAGGCTGCAAAGGTAAATGAATCTAAGGTAGGCAGGTAAGAAGGAAGGCTGCTGACACACAGGCTTCGGAGACAAAAGATTCCAAGAACTGACAGGCAATATGGCAGTCTGCTGGCTCAGATCCAGAGGCCAGGAAGCCAGATAAAGAGCTGTATGCAGGATCCAGATTCAGCAAAAATCAGGAGAGTTTTGCCAGAATATGTATATATGAGGAGCCTTCAAAAAGTTTGTGGAAAACTTCCATTATCTTTTAATTCCATTTTTACCTCATGAACTTTTTGAACCCCTTGGTATGTGTTGGAAGTAGGCTCTACCCCCAAGGAAACTCCTTTTCAGTGATTGGCTGCTCATAGCAGACCTCATCATGGAAGTGGTTACATCATATTAGCTCTCATCATGGGGAATGAGTGCATCCTAACTGAGAAGTCACTAAGATCGTGGCCCAACCAAATTGGTACACAGCCTTTGTCATCACCAGCACCAACAGAAGGAGACCTGGGTGCCATCAAGAGTCTCCACAGTCAAGCCAGCTCCCATTCCCACCACTGTGCCATGAAGCCTGAGCCAGAGGGGGCCCTTTGCTCCCCTCCAAGCGCCTGATGCTCACATCTCCAGAGTCTGCTCGCCCTGTCCCTTGCCTCTCTCCACTAGTCATATCACTGATATCTAACTAAAGGCATCATTAAACCTTCTCTCAAATGCCACCTCTTTTCTTCTTCCATGAAAAGTCAGTGTCTTTTCCTCTGAGCTCCTAAAACATAGTTCATAAGAAATGGTTTGAGCCAGACCCAACTGGTTGAGTGGCAGAATCACCCATCTTCTGTGTGGGAATGCTGGGTTTGATTCCCAGGCAAAGTGCCCCCTGTGTGACCACCACCTGTCTGTCAGTGGAGGCTTGTGTGTTGTTATGACACTAAGCAGGTTTTACCGGAGCTTCTAGATTAAGATCAATTGCAAAGTAAAACCTGAGGATGAACTTCTGAAAATCCAATGAAAAGCCAACAGATCACAATGGCCCAATCCACAACCCATCTGGGGGACTGGGCAGCATTCCATTCTACTGTGCTTGGGCCCACCATGAGTCTGGTCACCTGGAGAGCAGCTCGTAGCAACAATAAACTGTATGGTCTTGGGTAAACATTCACCTTCCCAAGCCTCAGAGTCCTCATTTATTCAATGGTAAAAGTGTACAGTTTGTCATGAGACTTAAGGAAGGAACACAATGCCTGGTCCTTGAGCTCCTATCACTCTTTGTGTTTTCGCCTTCCCTGCCACATGGAGGGAGTGGATGGTGTCTAATTCATTGTTGGGGATGGAAGTGGCTCCCAATCTGTGTTGTCAAAATGGTTATCAGGTGATGCTGATAGGAAGAAACATTTGGGGAACACAAATTTAGATCATACTTTCCTATTAGAGGGGAAAGTGGGTCCCAGAAAAGGAACTTTGCTGGGTCCAAGATCAACATCATGAATAAGGAGTCCAGGCTGGAGGGACCTCCCACATCATTCAAGCAACAACATATCTGATGTTAGAATCCCTCTACACATTTGGTAAGAGTCCTGGTGTGGTGCTGTGGGCTCATGAGCTGAAATGCAAGGTTGGCAGTTCGAGCTCACCAGCCACTCCTTGGAAACCCTATATAAGGTTGCTATGGGTCAGAACCAACTCAACGGCACTTAACAGCAAAAACAAAACACATTTGACAAGTCTGTTTGCTCTTTTCAGTTTTCTTTCTTTAATTCTACTTACACAAATAACATGGATAGAAGGACTTCATGCTTAGGAAACGAGAGGGTCAGGCAAAAAGAGGAAGACCCTCAAATAGCAACAATTGTGAGGGTGGTGCAAAACCGGGCAGTGCTTTGTTCTGTTGACGCAGTGAGTCAGAACTGACGCAACAGCACCTAACAACAACAACACTACAAATCATTTTATTCTCATTACAAAGTAGTCAGTCAGTCACCATAAACAAAACAGAATGCCCCTTGACACTTGATCCCTCCATTGGGGTCAGTTTCCTATGTATTCTTCCAGACCTCTCTCTAGATGTTCATTTATCTTTTAGTTTATTTTGAGGGTCCTTGAAGGACTTCTCAAAAATATTAAGTCATTGGTATTCATCTCAATTTAATATTAAACCATTAATGGTTGTAGGGTCCTATTCAGTCACACCCAGAACCACTCCCTAAGCTGACATGCTGCTCAGGAGATATTGCTGAGTGTCTGTTGAGAGTCAGCCGTTGACCATTAATCAAAGTCCTCTGGGTGGCCCGAGAACTCAGTTTCCTAGGCTTCTGGCTGTATGTCTCTATCTCGTTCATCGGGATGTACTGAGCACCCACACAGATGAGTCATACGTTCACTGTGCTTCTCTGACCTGCTGTCTGCTGATCTCATCAGAGAGGAATACAGGCTTATGTTGCTCTGCTGATTCACCTGGTCTCTGTGAAGCCTTCTTGGTCTTTGATAATTCCCATCCCTTTTTTAATTGCTGATAAATCATGGCTTGAGTCACTCATACCACAGTCCCATCTAGATCCATATCAAGTATTGCACTGGGCAAATCTGCTGCACAGGAACTTTTTAAAGTATTGAAGAGCAGAGATGTC
>NW_006408610.1:9571644-9588331 GCF_000296735.1 Chrysochloris asiatica | reverse complement strand
TTTCCTGTCTCCACAGTTCTAAGATCACTAGCAGCTGTTGCTTTGCAGTTTCTCTCTGGACTAGTATGTAGCTGCTAGGCCCAGGAGACTGAACTGGTTCAGGGTGCCCTGGGCTCTCTGGTCTCCTCCTGCTCATCACAACTGCAGCCCCACCACCTCGCTACAGCCTTTCCTTCCCAGGCCCGGCCTGAGATGAAACCTGTTTCCTCTTTACCAGTAGGAGACACAGCGGGAAGACAAGAACCTTGTTCAAATCCTGGCTCCACCTCTCTGACGTGGGCAGTTATGGGATCTTGTCATTCTTGGTTCCCATTTCTGTAAAATGGATAGAACGGGTCTAAGGCTAGGGATAATGGCAACTGTTGAGAGTGACAATTGTCATTATTATTCCCAAATGGATGGAACTGTGCTTCCCTTGGAGTCAAGAAATAAAACGTCTTCCCCAAGTCACTAAAGCAATCGAACAGATGTGGGCATCTGCTGGAGCTGGTGAGCCCAAGGAAGAGCACATATGGAACTCGTCTGAGCATCTATAATGAAGACCAAGAGGAGAGTGGGGGCTTCACTGGGGCAGGGGGACTTCATTTGTGTTGCTGCACTTCGGGTCCTAGAAGCAGGGATGAGATGACAGGTCCAGTGCCTGGTGACACCTCATCCTCCTCCTGACCCCTGTGGTAAGATCCTGACCACAGTTCACCTGACAAACCCCTGTCCTTCATCAGTTCAGTGAGATCTCTGATACCAGTTCTTGATTTACAAATGAGGGAACCGAGGCCAGGGAGGGCAGAAATGTGATCGTGGAGCTGGGACAACTCATGAGGTCCCCATGTGTGTCAGAGAACAACTGTGCTCCATAGAGTTTTCAATGGTTGATTTTTCAGTAGTAGATTGCCAGACCTTTTTTGCGAGGCACCTCTTGGTGGACTCAAACTGCCATCTTTATGGTTAGTAGTGGAGCTCAGTTGCACGAACCAAAGACTCCAGAGCTGGGACTAGGACTTCTTGAACACCACTTCTTCCTCCTGGATCTCCTCTCTGATCCAGCCTCCTCATAGCTGGCAGGGAATGTTCTTCAAACCCAGAAGCTCACTGCAGAGCTGTATTTCATTGCTTGCTTTGGATTCTCCTTCATGCCCAGTGGTGTCATGGGGACAGCCTTGTACATCACCACTTCTATCTCTGCATCTCTGCTGTGTGACCTAGGGCAAGCCACTCTCCTTCTCTGAGCCTCTGTACCTAATTGGAGTCCTGGAGTGGCACTGTGGTTTAATGTGTCAGACTGCAAAGCTGTTTGAACTGCAAGGTCAGCGGTTCAAGCTCATCAGCTGTTCCTCGGAAACCCTATACAGTGTTGTAATGGGTCAGAACTGACTTGATGGCACTTAATAACAACAATAAAAGTGACCTTAGAGATCTGATGGTCTCAGACATGTAGAGGTGAGATCACATCTGCATCTCTCCACCCTGGAGGTTGGGCCACCTCTAGGCCCACCTCCCTGTGGTGACATGCAGGCTACTTGTTCCAGTTACAGATCTGGAGGACTGCAGGGTAGGGATAGAGACCCCGCAAATGCAATCAAACCTGTGCCGAGCTTACACCGCATGGCCGACAAGCCACACCCTCTAGATGCTGAACTAGAATGGCTGCCGTCTTGCTGGAAGCCTCAGAGTGAAAGAGCCCATCTTTACGAATCCACTTGGTCTCCGGCTGGGGACTCAGACCAGCATCAGGCCACTCACTGCTGGAGATCACCATCTCTGCCATCCTTGGTGCGTGTCACTCACACTCCATCCACAGGGGAAGGAAGCAGCCCCATCAGGACCAAGTAACATCCTGCTCCCTCAGGGCCACGCCTGCAGAAGGATGATAAAGGAATCGGTTTCTCCAGAGACCCTGGCGGCCCAGGCCAGAGGTCCAGAGTATTTAGCTGTGTTAACCTGCAATCACCAGCTTCTCCAAGCTTGTCACCAGGAAGCTCTTGCTACATCGATGATGCCTCCTCCAGTTTCTGGCCCCTGAGGGCAAGCAGCTCTGACTAATATTTCACAACACAGTTTCTTTCTGTATCCCTTTTCTTCATGTTGTTTCTCTTCTTTCTTTCTCTCTCTGGTTTTTTTTTTTGCTTTTACTCTTCCCAAGCCCCTGAGAGCTTGCTAGAGAGAAACAGAATATTTTACCGTCTCTTGTGTCTGCCTGCTCCAGTAATCAGCGGACTCAATCACGCAGTGTTTTTATGAATTAATAACAGGCACTTTGGAGGGCTAGCAAGGGAGGCAGGAAATGCAATCTGTGGAAGCTTTAATGAGCGCCATGGGGAACAGTTTACCTTACCGCCTCCAACCCTGCCACACTGCACTCTAAATCATCGGCTCTGAAATTACCCACTTCCAGGCTGGCCTCGGCAGCTTGCAGCGGTCTCCTAAGTGCCCCTGCCAGGTCCCCTCTGGGTGGGGGATCCAGGGAGAGGCAGCCACACTCCATCTCCATTTTAATTTGAAAAAAAAGAGAGAGAGGACCAGACCTAGGAGGTCAAGGACCCTGTCCTCACCTTGCACTTTGCATGTGTTGCTCCTTGACTAATTGGGTGGGGAGGATTGAGAGGGGTGGGGAGTAGGGAGGGTCAGCCTGTCCAGGGAGACCCACAGTCCAGAGCGGGGTCCCTATATGAGAGTCTAACTCTTACAGATCTAGAAATTTCATCTTGTCAGGGCACCTCATGGCAACCAGGTTCTAAGGACCAACTCATGCCTTCTCAAGTATCCAGGGGTTCCTGGTGGGGATCTGTAGGATAAGCACTGGACTACTAACTGAAAAGTTGGCAGTGCAAACCCACCAGCCGCTCCTCAGAAACGCTATACAGGGTCGATTACTATGAGTCAGAACCAATTGACTATTTGACAAAAAGAGAGTATGAAAGACTTTAAATGCCTAAACCAGTCTCCTCTCAAATTGTGTATTGTAAAAGAGAAAAAAAAAATATGTATATATATTTAAATTGTGGTACTTGGTGCAGTAGTTGAGAACTCAGCTGTTGAAATGAAAGGCTGGTGAAAGGTGTGGCAATCTGCATCCTTAAAGATTTACGACCTTGAAACTCCTAGGCGGCAGTTCTACTTTGTACTACAGGGTCTGACTAGGAGCCAGGGGCAAGTGGTTTAGGTTTGGGGGTTTTATACAGATAACAAAACATTTGTTTTTTCTACAATCTTCACATGTAAAGTTAAGTGATGTTAATTACATTCATCATCTTGTTCAACAATCACTCTCCATTTCCAAGCTGTTAACAGGTACTCAGTGTTCTCTAAGAAATGACCCCTTCTTCCTTCCTCTTGTTGGTGTTCAGTTGTTAAGTGCAGTCAAGTCAGTTCTGCCTCAGAGCAACCCTATATAGGGTTTCTGAGGAGTGGCTGGTGGGTTTGAACCACTGACCTTGTGGTTACCAGTCTAGTGCTGATGCTATAGAGTCACACAAACACTCCTTCCCTCTCATAAACATTGATAAACTTTGTTTTCATTAGTGGGATCATACAATATTTATCCTTTTGTGACTGGCTTATTTCACTCAGCATAATGTTTTCAAAGTTCATCCACGTGTTACAAATTTGCAACCCATCGGGGGTCTGATGTGTGGTCCCGCAGAGCATGACAAGAACACAGCTCACATCACATGAAACTCACCACTTGAGTTCAACAAGCTCCAAGCCCTGGACATGTCCACTGACCCCATGCTTGGCAATACCAGAGGCCTATTAAATTCACTAAGCCCTGACTCTCAATTGCCTTGTTGTTTTCTGCTAATCAACAGTTCTCGGACAAGACTCCAGTCCACATACCAAACTTTGAGTAGTGCTGGTCTAAACGAAAATGTCACATTCTTCATTTGCAAACGGAAACACCATCCGCAAGCAGAAAAGGACTGTGTGGCCAGGGATGGAGTGGTCTTTCTTAGCAGACAAGAAATGGCCAGATTCTAATCCGAGAGTGGTACTAGAAGCAAGATATTTGTTGAGTTCTTTCTTTAAAAGACAAAACAAGCAAACAAACTTTACTTAGGCACGTTTCCTAGATACCCAACACTCCTCTGTCAGTGTGTTGTACTGTGGTGGCTTGTGAGTTGCTGTGATTCTGGAAGCTATGCCACTGGAATTTTAAATACCAGCAGGGTCACCCATGGTGGACAGGTTTCAGATGAGCTTCCAGACGAAGACAGACTAGGAAGAAGGAGTGACAAACTATTTCTGAATATTTAGTCACTGAAAACCTTGTGAACAGCAGAGAAACACTGTCAGATATAGTGCCGGAAAATGAGCCCCTCAGGTTGGAAGGCACTCAAAATGCGACTGGGGAAGAGTTGCCTCCTTAAAATAGAGTTGACGGTGATGACGCAAATGGAGTAAAGCCCATAGTAGTAAAGCCCATGGGAGAAAAACCTGCGAGACCTTCATTTGCTGATGGGGCATAACTCAAAATGAAGAGAAACAGCTGTAAACAACCATTAATCGGAACATGGAATGTACGAAGTATGAATCTAGGAAAATTAGAAATTGTCAAAAATAAAATGGAAAGCATAAATATCGATATCTTAAGCATTAGTGAGCCGAAATGGACTGGTATTGGCCATTTTGAATCTGACAACCACATGGTTTACTATGTTGGGAATGGCAAATTGAACAGGAATGGTGTTGCATTCATTGTCAAAAAGAACATATCCAGATCAGTCATGAGGTACAACACTGTCTATGATAGGATAATATCCATGTGCCTACAGGGAAGACTAGCTAATACTGCTGTTATTCAAATTTACACACCAACCACTAAAGCCAGTGAGGATGAAATAGAAGAATTCTACCAACTTCTTCTATCTGAAATTGATTAAACATACAATCAAGATGTTTTGCTCATTATGACTGATTGGAATGCAAAGGTTGGGAACAAAGAGGAAGGATCAGTAGGTGGAAAATATGGCCTTGGTGATAGCAATACTAGAGATTGCATGATATAGAATTCTGCAAAATCAATGATTTGTTCATTTCAAATACCTTCTTTAGACAGCATAAAAGATGACTATACACATGGACCTCACCAGGTGGAACACATAGAAATCAAATTGACTACATCTGTGGAGAGATATGATGGAAAAGCTCCATATAATTAGTCAAAACAAGGCCCGGGGAAGATTGTGGAGCAAACCATCAATCGCTCAATATGCAAATTCAAACTGAAGCTGAAGAAAATGAAAACATGTCCATGAAAGCCAATATATGACCTTGAATATATGCCACCTGAATTCAGAAATCATCTGAAGAACAGATTTGATACATTAAACATTGAAGACAGAAGACCAGAAGAGTTGTGGGATGAAATCAAGAATATCATACATGAAGAAAGCAAAAAAGTCATTAAGAAGTCAAGAAAGAAGGAAAAGATCAAATGGATGTCAGAAGAGACACTGAAACTTGCTCTCTAGTGTAGAAATGCTAAAGCAAATGGAAGAAATGAGGAGGTCCAAGAGCTGAACAGAATATTTCAAAGATCAGCTTGAGAGGACAAAGCCTAATATTACAACAAAATGTGCAAAGATCTGGATTCAGAAAACCAAAAAGGAAGAACACGTTCAGCATTTCTCAAGCTGGGGGAACTGAAGAAAAAATTCAAGCCTCGACTTTCAGTATTGGAGGATTCTCTGGGCAAATTATTGAATGATGCAGAAAGCATCAAGAGAAGATGGAAGGAATACAGAGTCACTGTACCAAAAAGAAATGATTACTGTTCAACCATTTCAAGAGGTAGCATATGATCAAGAGGTAGCATATGATCAAGAGCCTATGATACTGAAGGAGGAAGTCCAAGTACCTTGGCAAAGAACAAGGCGCCAGGAATTAATGGAATCAAAATTGAAATCTTTCAAGAAAGTTAGGTGGTACAGGAGGCACTCACTAGTCTATGCCAAGAAGTTTGGAAGACAACTATCTGGCAGACTGATTGGAAGAGAGCCTATGTGTGCTCATTCTGAAGAGAGGCTACCCAAAGGAATGCAAAAATCATCAATCTTTGATATCCTGTGGGAGTAAAGATTTACTGAAGATAATATAGAAATGGCTGCAAGAATATATTGACAGAGAACTTCCAGAGGTTCAAGCCAGATTCAGAAGAGGTCATGGAATGAGGGATATCATTGTTGATGTCGATAGATCTTGACTGAAAGCAGAGAATACCAGAAAAATGTTTACCTGTACTTTATTGACTATGTAAAGGCTTTTGATTGTGTGGATCATAACAAGCTATGGACAACATTGTGAAGTATGAGAATTCCAGAACACTTAATTGTGCTCATGAGGAATCTGTACCTGGACCAAGAAGCAGTTGTTTGAACAGAACATGGGAACACTGAGTGGTTTAAAATTAAGAAAGGTGTGTGACAGGGTTGTATTCTTTCACCATAATTACTCAACCTGTATGCTGAGCAAATAATCCGAGAAGCTGGGTTCTATGAAGAAAAATATGGCACCAGGATTGGAGGAAGACTCATTAACAACCTGCGATATGCAGATGATACGACCTTGCTTGCTGAAAGTGAAGAGGACTTAAAATATTTACTGATGAAGATCAAAGAGCATAGCCTTCAGTATGCATTGCATCCCAATGTAAAGACAGCAAAAATCCTCATTACTGGACCAATAAACAACTATCAACACTCATGGAAGCAGCAGTCAAGAAATCAAATGATGTATTGTATTAGGCAAATCTGCTGCACAAGACCTTTTGAAAGTGTTGAAGAGCAAAGATGTCAGCTTGAGGACTAAGGCATGCCTGACCCAAGCCATGGTATTTTCAATAACCTCATATGCATGCAAAAACTGGACAGTGAATAAGGAAGACTATAAAGGAATTGATGCTTTTGAATTATGGTGTTGGAGGAGAATATTGAAAGCGCCATGGGCTGCCAAAAGAACCAACAGATCTGTGTTGGAAAAGTGCAGTCAGAGTGCTCCTTGGAGGCCAGGATGCCCAAATTTCGTCTCTCATACTTCAGACATATTGTCAGGAGGGACGAGTCGCTGAAGAAGGATGTCATGTTTGATAAGGTCAGAGAAAAAGAGGAAGACCTCCAGCGAGATGGATTGGCAAAGTGGCAGCATCAATGGGCTCAAGCGTGACAATGATAATGTGGTTGGCCCAGGATCAGGGAGTGTTACATTCTGCTGTGGGTAAGATCACTATGAGCCAGTACTGATTCAATGGCACCTAACAACATCCTAGCTACATTAAAGTAGATAGAGTATAATGAGCCCTCAGGTACCCACACCTGAGCTTCAGCAAGTGTGTTGAGTATTTATGGCACTTTGTCCTCAAGCTTGTATGTCCTCTCCTCTCATGCAAGGGTAAGCCTTGGTCACCACAAGTGGCGTGTGCCTGGGCAGCTGTGGGATAAACGTGCTCTGTTAGCGATGCTGTGCAGTGCATCCCCTTTGGAGACCCAGGATCCTCCCAAGTAGTACCCCCCCCCCCATCATCTCCCATCTTTTTTCCTGAGGGAAACCAGTGATCCAGCCCATCTGGGGGAGAGAGAGGCAGACCAGAGGTGGGAGTGGTCCTCCAATCATAGATGATCATTTGGCTGTCCATTTTGAGAGATGACTGGTCTCATTCATTGCATTTTGAGTCTTCCAAATTTCACTTTCACATGGTAACTTTCCTGTAGTCACAGTATACTGCTGTAGGATAAGCACAGACTGCTAACTGCAAGGTTGGCAGTTCAAAGCCACCAACAGCTCCATGATGGAAACCCTGTACATGGTCACTATGAATCAGAACCAACTTAACAGCACTTAAAACACACATGATCCCGGTAAAATCAACCTGATTATAATGATTACAAACAGTGGGAAAACAGTCAGATCTCTTCATCCAGTCCTATGTACCAGACACTGTGCTGGACTATGGAGCCCAAACCAAACGTGTCTGCACCTGATCCTTGAGGGGCTCACAGGTCTAGTGTAAGAATGTGAGGGATTTCTGGAGAGTAAATGGCCATCACTGGGGGACAAGGCGACTCACCTACACTCTGAGAATCAGCAGCAGGAGAGAAAACACACAGATAGATGATAGAGTTACAAAGAAATGATGGATGGTAGAGATCTATGGATGGATGGATGGACAGATCTATGAATGGATATAGGTGGACAGATGGTAGAGCTAGAAGAGAGATGATGAGTGATAAAGATAGCTAGATAGAAAGATGATAGATGATAGATAAATAGATGAGATAATAGGTGATACTTGATAGACAGATAAATGATAGATTGATAGATCAATAGAAGAAATAAAGATAGATAGATAGATAGATAGATAGATAGATAGATAGATAGATAGATAGATAGACATACATACATACATACATACATACATACATACATACATACATACATACATAAGAGGAAGCTTTAAAAAGTTCATGGATAAAATCATGGAATTTTCCCACAAACTTTTTTGTTTTTTTAATGTGAATTGAGTGAAAGTTTACAGGGCAGATCATCAGTTTTACATTCAACAAATCATACACTTTGTTTTATTACCATGGTTATAATCCCCTCTATGTACCTTCCGTCAATATTATTTCTCTCTATCCATTTAAGCTCTTTTTTAAAAAAACACTCAGGCATATATAATTTACACCATCAAAGGACACCTTCTGCAAGTCTGCCTCCTGGCTGCCAGCTCTCAGTCCCTCTCATTCCATGAATCTAGAATCCTTAGCTGTTCTCTCTCTCCATATCCCCATCTCTGCTTCCATCGCTGGTGTCACTGTTTCTCTGGATAAAATCCCACATTCTGCTTGTGTTCTTCTCCCTTGATGGTCCTAGGATACTTTGTTTCTGGACTGTAAAATTAACTACTCCCCCTTTTTTGTTACAAAATGCCTACCTTTACAATTGTGACAGTCACAATTAGTTATGATAACAATTACTCACTATCGAATCATAAGAATCTCATCCCCATCTCTTTTTACCAGACCCACCTAGACAAGATGAAAACTATTCTGTGGGGACTCTTTCTTCCCCTACACTCTTAAACTAAACTCCCTCTTGAAACCTTGTAAGCCAGTCACTTCATGACTTTATCGTCCCCTCATTTTAGGTAGCCAATGTCTAAGTTGTCCGTCCCTATCTACCTAGTGTACAGAGGGGATAGCATGGGTACTTGATATGAAGACTCCTTCCCTCTTTGTTGATATTTAGAGTTACTACTTCCATGAGTATAGGTCAAGTTCATCAAATTGTAGCAATTTATCCTTGTTTCCTTTATCAAAATTATTACTATTTTTTTAATCTTCCTCTAGTTGAGTTCTGATTATCAAGCCATCAAAGTTGAGTTCTGATTATCAAGGCTAGGTCAAATGGGTACTCTACGCAAGTTTGGGTGTTTCTGTGCATCTCCCCTCACTTCAAATCAGCTGGATGCTTCACTTTCAGCTCTAGCCCTCTGTGGCCATGTCCTCCACCATGGGCTCAAGTGTCCCCAGGTCTTACCACACTCTGGGCCAACCTGCCCTTCCTCTTCTCTCTCTCATCTCCAGGTCAACAGGAGTCTATGGAACATGTTTGAACTCAGCCCATTTCTTCATTGCTGCCTTTCCCCCTCTTCCACTCACCAGTAGAACAGTGTGGTCATCAGCAAGCTTACATGCCTGCTCCTGTGTTCCCTTTGAGTTTCAGTCTTGGGGGGGTGGGTGTCTGTCCTGAAGGAACTTGATTGTTTGCCTTGATGGCTTCCTGGTGAACAGCTTGCTTATTCTTGTAGTAGCCAGTCATACTGCCATTTTGGTTGGGGGGGGGGGGGTGGTTCCTGATGATCTTTCTTTAAAGATGTATCTTCTTTTCCACAAACTTTTTGAGGCCTCCTCATATATAGGTAGATGGATAGATGGATGAATGGATGGACAAACAGACAGATTGATGTTATTGTTGTTGTTATTAAGTATGGTTGAGTCAGTTCTGACTCTGTATGGGTTTGAACCATTGCAATTCAAATCAACCTTGTAGTCCAGTGCTTATCCTATGGCACCACACCAGGACTCAATTGTTGTTATGTGTCATTTAGTCAGTTCCCACTTATAGAAACCCTTTATAGGATTTCTGAGGCTGTAAATTTTTGCAGAAGCAGAAAACCTCATTTTTCTCCTGTGGAATGGCTGGTGGGCTCAAATCACAAACCTTGTGGTTTGCAGTCCAGTGTTTATCCTACAGAGCCACCACACTCTAGATAGATAGATAGATAGATAGATAGATAGATAGATAGATAGATAGACAGATAGACAGATAGATACACACATACCTACATATATAAGATAGAAACATCACACATACCCATTAGAAACATAGAAGCAGGTTAGAGAAGCAGAAGCTCATAGAAAACAGGTCAAGGGGTTCTGGAACTGGTCCAGTATGTGGTGTGAAAGGGAAGTAGTAGGCTCTGTGGGGTCTTGGTGTGGCGGTGTGGGTTAATACGCTGGATTGCAATGCTCACCAGGCGCTCTCGGAAACCCTATACAGGGTCACTATGGGTTGGAACTGACTCAACAGCACTTGACAACAACAACAACAACAACTGGGCTCTATTGGGGTGGGCCCAGCAAGGTCTCAAGGCCTCTCCTTGAATGACCGTCACTTTGCAGTTCTTAAGTGTACAGTTCGTTAACCAGGAACACAGAAACTATAGATCCAAGTTAAAAACAAAACCACACCAGCTTTCCTGTGGCAGTAGCCACTCTCCTTTCAGTGGGAAGCACTGCTTTCTGCCAGAACTCTTCCCAGACCATCAAATCCTGCAGTGCCTAGGCCACGGGCCAATGCTGGGATTGTTTCGGAGAGTTAGAATCACTCTTAGTTTTTACTTTGCTCTCCAGAGTGTTCGGAAACCCTGTACAGGGTCGCTATGAGTTGGAACTGATTCCACGGCACGTAACAATAACAACAACAACAACTCCAGAGTGTGGTCCACTGACTGGTAGCATCAGCATTGTCTGGGCGCTTGTGACTCCGGAGAGCCTCGGGCCTACCTAGGCCTCCTGAACCAGAACTGCACGTTCACTTGGTCTGTAGACCATTTGAGGGCACGTTCATGGGAGAGAAACGCCGATTACTCACATTTGGGAAGATTATCCTGGGATCCAGAGCTTCTCCTTAACAATTCCCCAGTCCCTACCCTCATCCCTACAGGGTTTACATCCAGCCTGAAGAAGCCGAGATCTAGAGATAATGGCTTAATACTGAGGCCTCCCAAATGCAGTTCAGTGAAAATATCTAAAATGTCTGAGAACCTTTCCCATCCAAGCAAATCAATTTATAATGATGGCAGTTCAGGCCCCTTGACAAACATATTTATTTCTAGATGGGAGGAGAGGTCACATTTGGTAAATTCTGCCATGTAGTGATGACAGGCATGAGTATAATAATACAGACCTTCATTTTACAATGTGCTTTTAATCTCTATCTCCTTGAATGTTCCTATCACCTGAGACGCACGCAAGTTAGCTTTTCTATAGATAGCTGCCATTGAGAATGATGAGCTTAGGTCCATCACCAATCCATCTCACCAAGGACCTCCCTCAGCCTTTCTGCGGCCCTAGCAATTGATTCCTCCTGATGACATGACCAAAACAAGCAAGTCAGACAATGTTCTGTTGCAATCCCTACAGTTTTCATTGGATGATTTTTGGAAGCAGATAGCCAGGCCTTTCTTCCTAGTCTATCTTACTCTGAAAGCTCTGCTGAAATCTGTCCACAGTGGTATTTGAAATACTGATATCACAGCTTCCAGCATCACAGCAACACATAAGCCACCAGCATGTAACAAACAGACAAGGGGTGGAGGCAAATTTCAGGGTCCTTACTCCTGGTGGGGCGCTGCGGGTTAATGCATTGGACCGTGAAGTCAGTTTGAACCGTAAGATCGATGGTTCAAACTCACCAGCCACTCCTCAAAAATCCTATACAGAGTTTCTATGAGCTGGAACCGACTCAACGGCACTTAACAACAACAACTCCCTGGTAAGAGTCCTGGTGTGGTGCTGTGTGATAAAGTACTGGAACACAAGGTTGGTTTGAACTGCAGAGTCAGTGGTTCTAACTCACCAGCCGCTCCTCAGAAACCCTTTACAGGGTCACTATGAGTTGAAACCAACTCTACAGCAGTTACCAACAACAACGTTCCCCATAAGGAAACTGAAACGCACTCGGGTTAAAAGACTTGACTGCAGGGACGCAGAGCACCTGCAGCTGATAGGATGAGCCCATTCTGCCCGTACTGTGTGCACATAGAGTGTTTCTCAAGGGAATCCCTTCTTAAAACCATAGCAAGGGTCAGATGTCTGTCTTGGTTCAACAAACATGTACCAAGAATCTTTTCAGCACCAGCTATGCATAGGGTAACAGGGATGATGTGATCTAGCCTGGGCCTTTGGGATTCTGCAAACTGTTAGGCGATCACTGTTTTAAATCCTTTGAGGAAGTTTTTTCATATCACAATATTACTAACAACATACAATCATTTTTTTTTCTCCCATAAGAAAGTAACAATAGGGCCTGAGGGCTCAGAACCATAGTCTCAGAGGTGTTGACACCATAGTCAATTGGCACAGCATAGTCTACAAAGACAATGTTCTATATCCTACTTTGTGAGTAGCAACTAGTGTCTTAAAAGCTCAGGGGCAGCCATTTAAGGTGCAACCATTAGTCTCTCCCTGTCTGGAGAAAAGAAGAGTGATGAAAATTGAACATGCTTGGAAACAATTTATCCAATAGACCAATGGATCATGTGAACATCAGTCTTCATGACTCTGAGACCAGAAGAACTAGATGGTGCCCAGGTACCATTATCTATTAGAAGGTCCTGGATAGAAGGAAGTAAATGTACAACAAAACTCAAACTTATACAACAGACCAAGCTTACTGGTCAGATAAAGACTGGAGGAACCCTGAAACTGTGTCCTTGGCTGACTTACAGGCCTGGAAATGAATTCAATTTCATGACTCAATTTTAAGCCTGACAATAGTTAGGCATATGGGGAAACAACAAAACTAGTGAAATATGCACATCATAGAATATCCAGACATTCGAGATCAAAAGGGCAGCATTTACTCAAGAACAAAGTTCAGAAGGATTGGGAAAGAAGGAGGAATGGAAACCAGAATCACAGGGAGGAAGTGGGACACCGGATGCTACATTGAGAGGATTGCAGGGATGCTACATTGACAGGATTGCAGGGATGCTACATTGACAGGATTGCAGGGATGCTACATTGAGAGGATTGCAGGGATGCTACATTGAGAGGATTGCAGTCATTGAGATGAAACAAGTACCTGATCTGCTGAATGTGAAATTGATGATCTGCTTCGTAAACCTTCCACTCAATTCACAGTAACAAGTTTAGAAAAAGAAAAGAAAAGAAAAGAAAAGAAAGAAAGAAAGAAAGAAAGAAAGAAAGAAAGAAAGAAAGAAAGAAAGAAAGAAAGAAAGAAAGAAAGAAAGAAAAAGAAAGTTATCTTGCCTTTTACACTTTGACTTGGCATAAGAGTTTCCTGGTAAAAAATCTAACTTCTATGGAAAAACAAAACTTTTTTTTTTTTTTTTTAAGCAGCATATTTAAATAAGCTTTTCTCAAATTGGATGTAAGACGGTTTCACTTCCCCTAGTTCTTCATAGAATGGAAACTTACCTTTCCTGTGTCCCATTTCCTCAGAGCCTCCCAGCTGATTTAAAGCTAATCTGCTAAACCTCTTTGCATTTAAGAGGATTTAACCAACATTATTCTAATACTTTACTCCTCCCCCAGAAAACAGGCCTTTCTAAACTCATTATTGCTCTAACCTAGCTTTTATTAAAAAAAAAAATCTGTGTCTGCAGAACACTCAGTCTTGAAAAGAGCTCTGTGAAAGCAGTTGTCTGGTCCATGGGGTCAGGACACCCTGCATGGCACAGCCTTGGTTTGGGTCATTAGCTTATTAAAGGCTCTGAGAAATCTAGGAGAGTAAACAATTGTACCTTTAAGTCAAAAAACCCCAACCCATTGCTATGGGATCAATTCTGACTCATATCAACCCTATAGGACACAAAACTGCCCCCATAGAGTTTCCAGGACTGGAGCTCTGGTAGCATAGTGGTTACGAATCGGGCTATGAACCACAAGGTCAGCAGTTCGAAACTATCAGCTGCTACGCGGGAGAAAGATGAAGCTTTCTGCTCCCGTAAATATTTACAGCCTTGGAAACCCTGTTCAGGGTTGCCATGGGTTGGAACCCACTCGATGACACTTAACAACAACAACAATCCTTACAGAAAGTCACCCTAGTGGCACCGTGGGTAAGGATTGGGCTGCAAGGACTCTGGTTCAAACCTTCCACCTACTCCATGGGAGAACAATAAGGCTGTCTGCTCCTATAAAGATTTACAGTACTTGAAACCCTACATAGGGGTGCTATGAGTCAGAACTGACTGGGTAGAGGTGGGCTTGATCCCTACAGAAGCAGACTGCCACAGCTTTCTTCCACAGTGGGTTTGAACTGCCAACGTTTCAGTCAACAGCTGTGCTTACCACTTGGACTCCTGCCTTTAAGTCAGCATCACCCAAACGTCTCTGAGTACAGAGCTGTTGAATTTTGTTAGAACTGAATGGCTGGCTCTCCCCATAGGGACTGAAAGTCTGAGGATGGGTGAGTCAGGACCCCCTGTGTCCTGCAGGTCAGACAGCACCCACGGCATCCCCTTGGTCTCTCCTCAGAGTCTGTCAAGATCAGCAAGTTTCAAGGCTCACTCCTACCTAAGCTAATTGTGTCACTCGGCCTCCTTGGGACTCATCTGTGAAATGGGAGCGTACTGCCCATTGTATCTACACGGCATTGGGAAGACTCAGACAAGCTGCTTTCCTAGTACACTCGGCTGGATTCTACCGGCACCCAAAACCAGTTGGTTTCCTGTCCATTCAAGCCCCCACAAAATAAAGCAGTTACTGTGTGTCAACCCCAATTCACGGCATCCCCATGCACATCACAGGAGACCTGTCCTCCGTTGGGTTTTCCATAGCTGGTTTGGGAAAGTTGGCCACCAGCTCTTTCCTTCAAGGCACCTCAGGTAGACTTGAACTGCCAAACTTTCCACAGGAGTATTAATAGTGCTGTCTACGGCTAGTAAACATTCAACCGAAACCCAAAGCACTCACTGTCCTCAAGTCAATTCTGACTCACAGCATCACATAGGACAGAGAAGAAGTGTTCCACGGGGCTTCTGAGGCTGTAAATCTTGATGGGAGCACAACCTCATCTCTCTCCCTAAAAGTGGCCGGTCAGTTCGAACCACTGACCTTACAGTTAGCAGCCCAGTGCTTACCCCACTGAGCCACCAGGGCTCTTTGGGGTTTTTTCCTCATCCCGATAGTCAGAGGGACACTTTGTTCTGATCCTCATCTCTCCTTCCACAGGCCAATCTGTGAGGCCCTCTCTTGCATCCCATGCCAGCAGTTGATCCTTGTGCTGAGTGTGGGAAAGAAGCCGGGTCAGGTTGTAGGAGGAGAAGGCTGCTGAGCCCCTGTCTGCCCCGACTTCCCACTTCCACCCCAGTCTGCCATCTTCCAGCATTATCATACATAGTCTGTCCTTCGCCAGGTCCTCGCCTGGAGCCTCACCTGCTAACAATCTGTGTTGACATGTGGCGTGTCTGAGTGCCTGAGCGCCTGGCTGTAGAAATCCCGGGAGGATTTATTTTTGTCGCATAGATACATACCTTGTGTGCAGTCAGACGGGGGTGGTGTTTATGTCTCGGTTCTCTTTTTGCAAAAGGGAGAGAGAAAAAAATACAGCGGAGCTATAAATGTGTGTGTTTTAAACAGCCGCTCTCAAGCACTGTGTATAGAAGCCTGCTGCAGGAGGTTTAAACACAAACTTGAGTTTTGTGAGACAAGACAGAGGAAAACTGAGCCATTGGCGCCTCGATTTTTTTATTCTTTCTGCATTAAGTGCCAAAATCAGGCTTAAAATGCAATAGCCCTCACCCCCAGAAAGAAAGACACATACACATATACACGCTATAATTTACTCTAGGGAAAAGGTAGCTGTTGTTGATATGACGTGTTTTTATAGCACAAGTGTTGGTTTTCCAGCCAATTTTGCTCTTTTATATATATATGCGAATGGAAAACATCTGAGAGAAGACACACAAAAAGTCTAGAGTGTTTCTCCCTCAGCCTGGCTGTGAGCCTCTGTTGACTGAGAAATAGCATCAGAGTTCAAGACAAGCTCCCCCAAAGAGAGGTCTGACAGAGCGCGGGTTTGGTTTGCATGTTTTGTTTTATTTTTCATTCTAATAAATTGTCACATAAGGAGAAGGGGCCCATGTTCCCATCAAAGTCTGAATGTACAGCAGACAGTTATGAATAGAGCAGAGTAAGATAGGGGAACGGGAGAAAAAAATAAATCTAAGTGTGAGCAAATCAATCTTAGAAGAAAACCAGCCGGAACGTTCCAGAGCAATGAGGATGCCAAGAATTGGGCTGGCTAACTTAAGACACAAGGAGCTCTGGTAGCATAGTGGTTACGAATCGGGCTGCGAACCTTAAGGTTAGTGGTTCGAAACTACCAGCCACTCCGCGGGAGAAAGATGAGGCTTTCTACTCCCGTAAAGATTTACACCCTC
>NW_006408610.1:9559259-9570624 GCF_000296735.1 Chrysochloris asiatica | reverse complement strand
TATGATAGGATGAATGTAAAACTAATGTTCTCCCATGTGAACTATCATATAATGCACAATAAAACATTAAAAAAAAAAAAAGCAAACGCTTTGCCACCGAATCAATTACAACTCATGGCAACACTACACCTTTCAGAGTTAGAACTGGGTTTTCAGTAGCTGTAATATCACAGACACCTTGGTGTGGTACAGTAGGATCAGCACAGCGAATCACAAGGTCAGCAGTTCAAACCCACCAGCTGCTCCTCTGAAACCCTACACAGAATTGCTATGAGTCACAACCGACTCGATGGCACTTAACAACAACAACAATCTTACAGAAAGTCCCTGGATGACATAAACAGTTTGTACTTGACTACTGACAGAAAGGTTGTTGTTAAATACCGTGGAGTCAGTTCTGACTCATAGTGACCCTACACAGGGTTTCCGAGGCTGTAAATCTTTACAGGAGCAGACCGCCTCATCTTTCTCCTGCGGAACTGCTGGTAGTTTTGAACTGCCGACCTTGAGGTAACCACTACGATTCGTAACCACTATGCTAACACAGCTCCTTAGTGACAGAAAGGTAGGGGGTTCGAAACCCCCAGCGGTACTGTAGTGATCTGCTTTGGTAAATATCATAGTCAAGAAACCCCAGGAGCTGTTGTATTCTGTAACTCGTGTTCTATTCGGAATTGACTCCTTGGTAACAGTTTTTTAAATCTTACAGACCACAAGACTTCTTTTGCAGCACTGCTAGGCGGATTCAAACTACAGATCCTTCAGTTTATAACTGAACACAAATTTGTTTACGCCATATCAAAGGACCTCGATTTCTACAGAATGGAACTCCTATTTTTTTTCTTTTGCCTACTTTGCGCAAAGATGCAAAACGACCGGTCACAAAGAGGGGATGCCATACACCATCTTTTTCTGGAGGTAGCTGAGAGAAATCTCTTATGGGTGTTCCCCCAAAGAAGGCAGAACACAAGCTGACCAGGCTCTGGGCCCCTACCTTCTCAACCATACCACTCCCAGAGCAGAAATCTCTAGAAGCAGGAGCCAGAGGAAGGGAAGCTGACATTTCCTGGGCTGGTTAAACACACAGGTTAGAACTGAACAGACTCAGATTTAAATCCTGTCTCCTTTACTCATTGGCTGTGTGACTTTGGTAAAATTACTTCCCTTCTCTGAGCCTGAGCCTAGGAGAAATAATGCTGGTCTCAGAGTTGTGAAGATGATTGAATGGACTTCTGCCAGGTCAGATACCCACCTTGCTGGTAGATGGATGCTGGCCAGGCGGGGAAGACCCTGGAAGACAGGCAGGGTGGTTCCTGGGCATCTGTCCAGAGGGGAAACTGAGGCTGAGCCCCCTCTCCTTGTCCAGACTCACAACTGCTTTTGCAGCCTCCTTCTTGTCACTCAGTCCTTCCTGCCCACTTGATCCAGTCTCCCACCCCTAGTTGGCCATCACAAAACATTCTTCAACACCCTTCAAAATTAAGGGTGCGGCAGGAGTGGAGGCTGTTTCTGAAACAGATAAGAGGTAATTGCCTGCCTTTGACTCCTCTTGATGTGAAAATGGGATTGGAATTACTCACTCTGGTTGAAAGGTTAGTTGAAAGTTATTACAGGAAAATTATTATTCATACATTTTTTTCTGTGCGGCCAGATAGCCTAACAGATTAAATTCACAGAGTGCATAATGACCCATCAGGGCGGACAATGGTAGGGGCGTCCCCGGGGAGGGGAGATAAGGGACCAGAGACTTCGCTGAATAATTCATGCTTCAGCAAACGCCAAGCTAACAGATTACATGAGGGTTTTTCATTAGAAGGAGGGAAGAGAAAGGCACTTTGAAAACAGCCGGGTGTGTTTCTCAGCCTCTCAGGGCCATGCCAGCCCAGTTTGCTGGGGCTTCAATCAACGCTGTCCCTGTACGTTTGGGACCAAAGAAGTGGGGTGGGTGGGATGAGAGAGTGTTGTTGTTCATGACAAGGTGTCTGTGTGCAGTGCCCTGAGTGGGTCATCCTGAGCCCTAAACTCCTAGGAGGCAGCCAGGCCTGGAAGACAGGTGGGCCCCATGCTCATTGTGTGGGGCTGTGGGTATGAAGACAGGTGAGTCGTGGTTAGGGACCATTGTGGTTGTTGAGAGTGATGTGATAGCATCATCCCCTCTCTCTCTGCACGGTGACCTCTGTGGCTCTACATGTAACCTCATCAGGTGATGGAGCTGGAAATCACAACTGGAGGCTTTTGGGAAATGAGGGTGCAGGGCCAGAATGAAGTTCCTTGTGATGGATCCTAAATCCCATCTGTGACCTAAACTGCCAAAGAACCTCATTCTAGCCACAGAGATCCCAATGCTGGAGGTGTGCTGTTGAGTTGCTTCTGACTCACAGCAACCCTGTATGAGGTTTCCGAGCTACAGCTGGCTAGTCTGTGTTTTACAGTCTTGCCTTCTCCCGGTGCAGGTCCCGGGACAATGCTTGTGCCCAATTCAGTGAGTGACATGCATCACTAAATACCTTCAAACCAGGACCGCGGGTCTCACTCTGAGCAGAGAAGATAAGGCAGAGCACCAGAAATAAAAAGAGGTCTTAACAGAGGGTAGACAGGTGGTCGGCCATCTGAGTTCTAGTCTAAGAACTATGTGATCATGGATTGGCCATGTACCTTTTATATACCTTGCTATTGTTGTTAAGCACTGTTGAGTCAGTTCCGACTCTTAGCACCCTGTATAGGATTTCCAGGAGTGAGCTGGTGGGTTTCAACCACTGACCTTGTGGTTAGCAGTGTAGTGCTGATCTTACAGAGCTACACTAGGACTCCCTTAGTTTCCCCGTATGTAAAATGATGTCAAATTGCAACTGTCATGCCTATGTCATGGAAGCAGATACCAAAACACGTTCTGAGCTACGCAATTGCTGGTTTCTATTTCATTTGTCACCATTATGTGTCAGACCCTGTACTAAACGTTCTATGGTTGAACTTCAAGAGCAGCTCTGATACATGTATCATTAGCCCCATTGTGGAGTTCTGGTGTGGCGCTGTGGGTTAATGCGCTGGACTGCAAGGTCGGTTTGAACCACAAGGTCAATGGTTCAAGCTCATCGGCCGTTCCTTGGAAACCCTACACAGGGTTGCTATGAGTCAGAACCAACTCGACCACACTTAACAACATCCCCATTTTAGTCAGGAACAGGACCTGGAGGCTCAGAGAAGTTTAGTGAGTTGACTAAGCTCACACAGCTAGTAAGGCACAGGAAGAATTGGGACTCAGGTTTATCAGATTCCTAAGCTGGTAGTTGTTCCACTCTTCCCAAAGGGGAAGTCTGATTAATCAGGGTGTTTCTGCCCACTGGGCTGTCGACATCATGAAGAGGAAAATTGGCCATACTAGCTCTTGGGGCCAAACCACATGAAGGAAGCTGTTGACAAGTGATTGAGAAGCCAGTGAAGGACCCAGAGGTGGAGGGAATAGGAGGCTTGGGTCTCAGGCAGACCTGAATTTGAACCCTACTTTTGTAATGTGGGACACTGGTATCTCCTCTCGGTAGAACAAGATTAGAATAATTGCACTGTTCCAAAGAGCTATCTGGAGGGTTATGGCCCGTGAGAAATGTGCCTGGCCCTTGACATATAGGAGCTTGGTGCATGTGGGTGTGTATTTCCAGGAGAATATGAAAACTCTCAATCAGTGTTTTGAGAAACTTTTTTTCCTAGGGGTTTCTTCATTCACTCACCTACCTATCCTGAGACATCCACTCTTTGTCCTGCCCTTGGGTCAGCACTGGTCACACAATCAGAGAACTCATGTGGACCGGTCCTTATAGAGTTTCAGACACAGGCCGACCAGAGAGCTTGGGTCTCACCTCCTTGACTTATAAAATCAAGAGTGGCTGAAGTGAGGCCAGAAAGGGCAAAGAGAACCCAGGAAAGACTGCATTGGGGAGCTCACATGGCTTTAGACGAAACAGAAATCTGATAGTACTCTTTTTAAAATTCAGGCAAACCACCGAGTGTTCAGTGCAACGGTGGGTTGGCACAACATTCTACCTGGGAGAGACCTTACCAATAATCTAGAGCGTTGTTTGCTTAGTGGAGCCATGAAGACCCAGAAAGAGGGGGCTTGCCTGAGGTCGATGAACCAGCAAGACTCAATCAATCCCAGCCTTAGATGTCCCTTTGCCATAGTCTCTAACTCAAGTGGTAGCCAAAGAGGTGAAATGTTGCTCATTTGGTTCCTGCCATTTAAATGGTAGTTCCTTGTTCAACCTCAGCTCATTGAAGCTTCTCTGAAGTGAATCTGGTGTCTCAGGTACATATCCGTGGATCATTTGTTGTCATACACAGTTGGTATTTGGGATAAAACAGCTGTTGTCTTAAGCTTTATTTAAGCTCCAAATCAAGTAATTAATTTAGTCCCCTAATGCTTATGATTTGAGTCTACAGATTCTAACCATCATTTTCTCCTCCTCTCTTTCCACAGCGCAGTACTGAGCAGTTTCTTTTGCGATCTGCTATGAGAGTTCTGGTGTGGCGCTGTGTGTTAATGCGCCAGACTGCAAAGCCATTTGAACTGCAAGGTCGGTGGTTCAAGCTCACCAGCTGCTCCTCGGAAACCCTACACAGGGTCGCTATGGGTTGGAACCGACTCGACGGCACTTAACAACAACAACAACATGCTGGGCACATTTAGCTCCTTTCTGGAACAGTCATGCTGTAGAAAAGTGGGCAGAACATCAAGGACTGAGAGCAACTTTTGGAGGCCTAAGCCTAGATCCTGCATGGCAGCTGCATGTTCTACATCACATCCCAGCTTCTCAGAGCTTCCATCTCCTCCTCTCTGGAGTGTAGGTTACACTGCCTCCGGCTGGCTGTCAGGGAAATGCTGCTGTACCAGAAATACCAGTTTCCTAGAGATGGATTGGCAAAGTGGCTGCATCAATGGGCTCAAGCGTGGCAACAATAGTGAGGATGGCCCAGGATCGGGCAGTGTTTCGTTCTGCTGTGTGTAAGGTTGCTATGAGTTGGTACTGACTTGATGGCACCTAACAACAACAACAAGTGCTGTTATGGAGTCCTGATGTGGCGCTGTGGAATAATGCCCTGGACTACAAGATCAGCGCTCCTCAGAAACCCTATCCAGGGACACTATGAGTCCAGAGACAGAGAAAACAGTTGGCGTTGGAGCAGCAGGAAGGGTTCTGTGTGGAAGGTGTATTTAAGCTGTGTCTTCAACTGCAGAAAGATTGGACCATGTGGAGATCAAGGGGGGCACATTCATGAACAGAAGGAACCGAACAAGCAAAGACACAGAGGAGGATGTCTGTCGAGTGTGTAAGGGATCTGGACATGGGTGGGTTAGCTTACTGGAGACTGGGACTCAGGAGAGAAGGTTGCACAGAGCCTGGGTCCTAGAGGAGGTATCCAGTTTTGAGTCAAAACAGCCGCAGTTGGAAGATATGCCACATGGATTGGTTTTCTCCCTTTATGAGTCAGCCCAATGCCTCATGTACAAGTTGAAGTGAGAAAGCAGCTCCAGCCCTGCTCCCTCCATTCAGACCCTGTTTTTGTAGATGAAGGCACTAAAGGTCCATGTGCTGTCTTATTGGGACAGGACATGAGCCAAGTTGTTCCTGTTTTGGGAGGATTTGTACCCCAGGTTAGCGAACATGGCATGTTGTCTATTACTCATGGAGATACCACAGAGCAATGATTCCAATTGGTGCTGAAGGGGAGATCAGAACAGCCTGGAAGTGAGCTGCATTCCTATGTAGGACCCCTAGTGTGAGAGCAGGGATCCTCAGGGACCACTGAGTATTATGAGGATCCTGGGTATCTGGACAGCAATGAAAATATCTGTGCTTTTCTGACAGAAGCCCTTGGGATGTAGTGGGTTAAGGACCCGGCTACTAACCAAAAGGTTGCCTGTTCAAACCCACTAGCTGCCCCAAAGAAGAAAGATGAGGCTGCCTGCTCCCATAAAGGTTTACCATCTTGGAAACCTTAAAGAGTGGTTCTGTTCTGACTTATAGGGTCACCATGAGTTGGAACTGATTTGATGACCCTGTGTTTGGTTTTATTTTGGTGCGTTCTGACTACCTAGCATTCCTTGCCTCTCATAAAAATAGAATCCCATTTCCTTTGGGGATTAGCCCCTTTGCCGTGAGAGTTCTGTAACGGTGCCAGCCAGGCCTGGCCAATGTCCCCGGCCACCATGATTGTCTTAGGGATGGCACATGACCCTTAGGTCAATCCATTCCCCTTGGGAATTTTTATTTCTTTTTTTTTTTTTTTTAACTTTTTATTGTAGATTGAGTTAGAGGTATACAGAGCAGATCATCAGTTTTACATTCAGAATATCATGCACTTTGCTTCATTACAATGATTACAATCCCTTCCATGTACCAACAGTTAACAGCATTTACCTCTGTTCACTTTAACTTTTCCATTCTTCGCTGTGTTTCCCACTACCTTCATCTTCTTATGCCAACCTCCCTCTGGTATATTGCCTGCCCCACCACCCATTTTAATATGCTTCTACCCTCTAGCCCAGCTTTCACATGCATATGAGGTTGTTGAAAAAGGGAATTTTTATTTCTTAAATTGGTAGAGAGAAGCTCTGGCTTCTCTTGAATGTCACACTGTCAGTAAATATCCCCAGCTCTATAGACAGTCATTCCTCATTACATGAAGACAGCCTGCTGGTGGCAAGAGAGAGAGCCCAATGCAAGACAGGACCAAGAAAAAAGATACGAACGTAGAGAGAGAGAGAGAGAGTTCTGGGTCTGATGTTGGGTTCCTGGATCCATCTTGCCTTTCCAGGTACAAACAAGTCAACTGGAAAGTCTCCTTGTCTTATTAATTTCTAGGACTCTCCACATGAAGGGGAGAAGGCCTCTCTGTGCCCAGCATACTCATGAAAGTATCTTGTCTCAGAAGCCAGAGCCTACCTATGGGCCACCTCTCTCCACTGCTGGGGTTTCAGGCTGGGGTACCAGTCCTACTATTGGCTCAAGGAGCTGCCAAGTGACCCCCATTCCCTGCAGCCCACTCTGCTGGAACATAATTACTGCTCCATGAGGATGCTTGACTGATGCTCCCGGGTTACACTGATCTGCCCTGTGCTGAGTGAAGGAGCCGCTTCGTCCCCTTTGAACCTTTCTCTACCATACTGAGCCATACTTGGGACCATCCTTACCTCGTCCATCAGGTTCAAACTGCTTCCTTTCCCCCTGTCTTAGGCTGGCTTCTCTAGAGAAGGAAAACCAGTGCCACTTAAATATATGCTGTTGTTGTTAAGTACTATGGAGTGGGTTCCGACTCATAGTTGTTGTTGTTGTTGTTAAGTGCCGTCGAGTCGGGTCCGACCCAGAGAGACCCTGTACAGGGTTTCCGAGGGTGTAAATCCTTACGGGAGTAGAAAGCCTCATCTTTCTCCCGTGGACCCTGCAAATTCACCAGCTGCTCCTCGGCAACCGTATACAGGGTCATTATGAGTTTAAATGGATTTGACGACGTTTGTAGTTAGTCGAGTAGGTTCTGACTCATAGCAACCTCATACACAACAGAACACAACACTGCCAGGTCCTGTGCTTGCCTCACAATTGTTGTTATACTTGAGCCCATTGTTGCTGATGGATTGCCACTGTGCCAGTCCATCTCATCAGAAGTCTCCCTCTTTTTCTCTGTCCCTCCACTTCACCAAGCATGATGTCCTTCTCCCGGGACTGATCCCTCCTAATAATTTCTCCAAAGTATGAGAGAAAAAGCTTGGCTTCTAAGAAGCACTCTGGTTGTACTTCTTCCAACACAGATTTGTTTGACAGCGCTGAACAACAACAATGTAGCTGGTATCTCACGCTTTCTTCAGGGTGTGGTCTTCCTTGATCTTGGAATAATACAAGGAAAGCAGAGAGCCTGTTTGGCACGCAGGAACATAGAAAATGTTATTATGCTTACATTGAGCTCCTACAGCAAGCCCAACTCAAAGAAGTGAGTTTTCAGAAAACGACATAGATTTACATCTAGTCTTTCAAATGAGTGCATGCAAAACAAGTGAGATTTGAATAAAGTCCATAGATTGTATCAGTGTAAATTTCCTGGTGGTGACACTCTATGGTCCAAACCACATCAAAGTCTATCTAGACTTTTATTGACTCTAGAGGACAGAATAGAACTGCGGCCTTCAGACTCCAAGGCTGTAATCTTTATGGAAGCTGACTGCCGCATCTTTCTCCCCCGGACAGACTAGGGAGTTCTAACTGCTTACCTTTGGGTTACCAGCTGAGCATTTAACCACCGCTGGGCCACTAGGGATCCTTACTATTGTGTTATGTTGTTAAGTGCTATTGAGTCGGTTCTAATTCATAGTAACTTTGTATAGGGTGTTCTAGGAGTAGCTGGTGAGTTTGAACTGCCAACCTGTGGTTCAAACCGAACTTGAGGTGCAGTTCCATGCTTTATCCCATAACACCAATACAGCTATGGAAAATGTCACCATTGGGCAAACTGGGTAAGGGGTATACGGGTCATGGTACTATTTCTTACAGCTGCCTGAAAATCTACAATGGTCTCAAAATTAAAAGTTAAGAAGCAAAAACTGTCTTCTCTTCCATCTATTTTTTTCGACCAACATAACAAACCAGGACTCTTGTGAAGTTGTAGTTGTTGGTACTCTTGAGCCGATTGTCACTCATAGTGACCCCATGTGACCGGGCACAACCGCCTTATAAGGTTTTCTGGGCTGCGATCTTCATGGAAGCAGATACCAGACACTGCTCTCACACAATGACTGGGTGAGTTTGAACTACCAACCTTTTTAGTTAGCAGCCTAGTAGGAACTGCTTGAACCACAGGGCTCCTCCCAGAAGAAGAGATGAGGATATTTACAGGAACAACAGGGGAAAAGAGCCTGTGATAGTAAGCTTGGCCCTAGTCCTAGATATCTATTCTAAAGAAGATCTATCCTGGAATCCTACGTGCATCTGAGCCTCTTAGGACAGAATGCAAAACCCACAAGCACTTGATTCATTGCCAGATGGATCTGTGGACTCCCGACCTCTTGGTACCAAGGCTATTTCTTGGACCTAGTGTGCCCTTGTCAATGTCTGACATTAACATATAGGATGAATACCTGCGGCAGTCAAATACTATTTGCAAGAACACTCACTGCTCTCCCATTGTGGAACCACCCCTTACTCCTCCCATTCCATGACCTATACTAGTTTGGATTGCAGTGATTGGTTCAGAGATGTTCACATGACATAGACCAATCAGAATCTTGCCAAGACTTGCATACTGGAGCTGCTACATCATAAGGATGTGAAACTAGGTTGCAAGTAACCATATCCCTTGACTACAGAAGAAAGATATAGCTCAGTAGCACTGAATGGAGCAGCACACGAAAGGAAACAGCTGACAGAAGACAAAGGATGAGAAACGACCCACATCAACATTGTCCAAGTCTCAGGATCCAACAAGGGATTTGCTGGGTATAATGCGTGACGATGTTGCCCCCTTTCCTGTGTTTAAGCCAGTCTGAGTTGGTTTCCATTACTTGCAACTCAAAGAGTTAGGACATGTTGCTTGTTGTTAGGTGCCAGAGAGTGAATTCAGGCTCGTGGCAATCCCATGTGGCAAAGCAAAACTGCTTCATAAGGTTTTCTAGGCTGTAATCTTCATGGGCCGCCACTCATCTGTCAGGTTGTCGTGTTGGAGTGGCTTGTGTGTTGCTGTGATGCTGGAAGCTATACTGCCAGTATTTTAAATACCAGCAGGGTCACCCATGGAGGACAGGTTTCAGTGGAGTTTCCAGATTAAGACAGACTAGGAAGAAGGAAAGGCAAACTACTTTTAAATGTTTACCCACTGAAAACTTAATGAACAGCAGCCGAACATTGTCAGATATGGTGCCAGAAGATGAGACCCACAGGTTGGAAGGCACTCAAATACGACTGGGGAAGAGCTGTCTTCTCAAAGTAGAGTTGATCGTGATGACACAAACGGAGGAAAGTTCTCAGGGTCTTCCTTTGCTGATGGGGCACAACTTAAAGTGAGGAGAAACCATTGCAAACATACATTAATAATCAGAATGAATGTATGAAGTATGAATCTAGGAAAATTGTGTGTTGTCAAAAATGAAATTGAGTTAATAAATATAGATATCCTAGGCATTAGTGAGCTGAAAAGGACTGCTATTGGCCATTTTGAATCACACAATCATATAGTTTACTATGCTGGAAATGACAAATTGAGGAAGAATGGCATCACATTCATCATCAAAAAGAACATTTCAAAATTTAGCTTGAAGTATAATGCTGGATAATATCCATATACCTACAAGGAAGACCAGTTAATACCACTATTATTCAAATTTATATACCAATCACTAAAAAAAAAAAAGAATTCTACCAGCTTCTCCAGTCTGAAATTGATCAAACATACACTCAAGATGTAATGAGAATTACTGGTGATTGGAATATATATAAATGCCATCGAGTCAATTCTAACCCATAGTGACCAAGGAGCAGCTGATAACCTTGAACCGCCAATCTTGTGGTTCAAACCAACTTTGCAGTCTAGCACAATAACCCACAAAGCCACACCAGGAATACAAAGGTTACAAAGAAAGAGGAAGGCTCAGTAGTTGAAAAATATGGCCTTGGTGATAGAAACAATGCTGGAATCAATAAGAAAAATCATAGAAGAACTGATGCATTTGAGTTATGGTGTTGAAGAAGAATATTGAAAGAACCATGGCCTGCCCGAAGAACAAACAAATCTGTGCTGAAAAAAAGTACAGCCAGAGTTCTCCTTAAAAAACAGGATGGTGAGACATCATCACTCACAATTTGGACATGGGATCAGAAGGGATAGAGGTCCTTGGAGAAGGACATCATGCTTGGTAGAATGAAGAGTAAGAGAAAAAGAGGAAGAACCCAATGAGATGGATTGATGCAGTGGCAGCAGTGATGAGCTCAAACGTAAAAACAGCTGTGAGGAGAACAAACAAGATGGCGGATCGGGTGGACCTAT
Source organism: Chrysochloris asiatica (assembly GCF_000296735.1). Taxonomy (NCBI): domain Eukaryota; kingdom Metazoa; phylum Chordata; class Mammalia; order Afrosoricida; family Chrysochloridae; genus Chrysochloris; species Chrysochloris asiatica. The sequence continues at coordinate 9,559,602 of NW_006408610.1, read as the reverse complement.
AGCAGAGAGCTCCGCCAACAACAACACAGAATACCCGAACAAGTAGGCTCAGGGGATGGTCCTAGAACTCTGAACCACATATAAACGAATACTTAGAAGGCTGGAAGGCTCACAGCTGGGGGAATTTATGGCAGAAGCAAGAAATCTATTGCTTTCTAGTCTGGGACGCTCAGCTGCTCCAGGAGCCGCCATCTTGGGTGAGACCACGTGGGGGAAGGATTGGAGCGGCCACAGACGCCTGGCAGAACCGCTGAGATAAAGGTGTGGACAGTCTTTTCTTTTGGTATCTTCATTGGTCCCTTGTTGTCTGCGCACCTCCATTCTGGTGACTATAGGGGTGCCT
>NW_006408610.1:9537709-9556580 GCF_000296735.1 Chrysochloris asiatica | reverse complement strand
AGTGGGTTTTTTTGTTTGTGTGTTTTTAAAAAAAATAGCTAAAGTGGATAAAGAGAAATCCTTTTAACTGATGGTATATGGAGGGGATTATAATCAATGTAATGAAACAAGTTATAGTAATTGTTGAACGTGAAACTGATGATGTGCTCTGTAAACTTTCACTCAATCCACAATAAAAACCTTAAATTAATAAAAAAACAAAAACAAACAAAAAAACCAGCTGTGAGGATGCTTCAGGACCCAGCTGTTTTTCGTTCTATTTTCCATAGGGTTGCTGTGAGTTAGAAGTGATTCAACAGCACCTAATAATAACAACAACAATCTTAATAGAGAAGATCTTCAGGTATTTCTCTTGAAGAGCCTTTGGATGGATTCAAACCCACAACCTTTCAGACAGCAGTTGAGCACTTAACCATTGTTCTACTAGAGCTTCTTTATTATTTCTGTTGTTGTCAAGTGCCATGAGTCCGCTCCAGATAATAGTGACCCTGTGCACAACAGAACAAAACACTGCCTGGTCTTGTGCTACCTCTCAATTGTTGTTATGTTTGTACCATTGTTTTTGCCATCTCATTGGGGGTGTTCTTTGTCACAGACCCTCCACTTTACAATCCATGATGCCCTTCCCCAAGGACTGATATATCCTGACAACATGTCCAAAGTACAAGCGATGAAGTCTTGCCACTTTCGCATCCAAGGCTTCTAGCAAGCAGGGTTGTATCGCCTGTATTGTTAGTGAGTCTTCCTCTAAACTGATGCCACGTTCTTCATATAATCCTTCAGATGTTGTTGTTGTTGTTGTTAAGTGCCGTTATGTTGGTTCTGACTCACAGCTACCCTGTATAGGGATTCTGAGGAGTATTTGGTGGGTTTGAAGTGCCGACCTTGTGGTTGACAGTCGAGTGCTTATCCTACAGCGCCACCCCAGGATTCAACACTCTAATTAAATAAGTTCTTTCTAGGTAACAAAAGCAAAATATAATAATAAAAAAATCCAGCTCTACTAAACTTTTTAAGGCAGAGGTGATTTTCATGGTTTCAGCTGGCTCTCTTCATAGACAAAGAAATGTAGAATGCTATCCACTGAAAAGATTGAAGTTGTCAAGGACTTCGTTCTTCTTGGATCAACTATCAACACTCACGGAAGCAGCAGTCAAGAAATCAACCGACATATTACATTAGGCAAATCTGCTGAAGAAGACCTTTTTAAAGTGTTGAAGAGCAAAGATGTCAGCTTGAGGACTAAGGTGAGCCTGACCCAAGCCATGTATTTTCAATAACCTCATATGCATGTGAAAGCTGGACAGTGAATGAGGAAGACCATAGAAGAATTGATGCCTTTGAGTTATGGTGCTGGAGGAGAATTCTAAAAGTGTCATGGGCTACCGAAAGAACCAATAGATCCATTTTGGAAGAAGTGCAGCCAGAGGGCTCCTTGGAGGCCAGGATAGACAAACTTTGTCTCTCCTACTTCAGACATAGTGTAAGGAGGGCACAGTCACTGGAGAAGGATATCATGTTTGGTAAGGTGGAGGGTCAGAGAAAATGAGGACGACCTCCAGCAAGATGGATTGGCCAAGTGGCAGCATCAATGGGCTGAAGCGTGACAACAATTGTGAGGTTGGCCCAGAACCGGGCAGTGTTTCATTCTGCTGTGCACAGGGTCGCTGTGAGTTGGTACCGACTCGATGGCACTTAACAACAACAATCCATGGTCACAGAGTGAATTTTGACTCAGAATGACCCTGCAGGACAAAGCATAACTTAGCTGCTCCTTAGTGTTTCTGAGACTAAATATTTGGGGAGCAGACAGCCTCGTCTGTCTCCCATGAGTCACCTGGTGAGTTTGATGGGCTAAACTTGCAGTTAGCAGTCCAGTGCTGAACCCACTGTACCACCTGAGCTCCTTAGAAAACTGTCCAATGCCTCACCTGGAGAAAAAGCAAAGGGCACTCGAGTGGCGTGCAGGTAAAGAACACTCACTGAAATGAAACTGCTCTTTAATTTCTCCAAAGAGCACCTCACAATTAGGACTGAAGCTGTTTTAACATTTCCCACAACATTTTATTTCATTAAAAATAAATAAAAGTAGGTAGAAGTTCTGTAACAAAAAGGGGGAAGTAGTTAGTCTTATAATCCAGGAACAGAGGACCCTAGGACCATCAAGGAAGAAGAGCAGGAGCAGAATGTAGGACCCTATCCAGAGAAGCAGCGACACCAGAGATGGTGGCAGAGATGAGGATATGGAGAGAGGGAGTAGCTGAGGACTCTAGACTCATGGAATGAGAAAGACTGTATGCTGACGGCCAGAAGGCAGGCTTACAGTATGTGCCCTTTGGTTGTTTAAATTATTATATATTCCTGAGCGCTTTTGTGTACATCCCCCACCCCCCACCCCCCAAAAAAAGAGGGCATAAAGCAAATACTGTTGAATGATGATGCACAGAGGAGAATGAAATCATTGCAATGAAGCAATGGTGTAAAGCCGATGTTCTCCCATGTAAACTATCACTCAGTTCACAATAAAAACTTAAATAAATTAAATAAGCAAAATTTAGCTCCTTGTCCTGTAACTGTTTAGAACTCTTCCCTGGTCACACTGAATCATTGTCTGCCTCATCACAGACACAGTTTTTCTCAGTTACAACCTAGTTTTATTTTTTTATTTCATAGAAAATTCCAATTCCAATAACTTCTCTGCAGCAAATTGTTGTTGTTGTTAAGTGCTGTCAAGTTGATTCCGACCCATAACGACCCTGTCTAGGGTTTCCGAGGAGCAGCTGGTGAGTTTGAATCGCCAACCTTGCAGTTCAAACGTCTTTGCAGTCTGGCGTATTAACCCACAGCGCCACACCAGGACCCTGCCACAAATTAAGTGGTATCAAATCATCTCAACCTTCAATTACCGGGGCCTCCACCTTCTTCTTCATTTGGGTTGCAGGGGGTGAGGTTGTTTGGACAAGGAGTTGGCCCGTAACTTAAGCTAGACCAATCAAAGACCCTTGCTCAAGATTTGGATTTTTTATTCAACAGACGGTACAAACCAGATACTCTTGTTGTGGCCAGATCTTCAACATGTGGGCCTGGTTGCTGGGGACAGGGAGCCCCCGTCTGCCACGTGGACCCCAGAGGCAAGGGACTCCTTCAGAGCAGCAGGGGGGAAATCAAATCCTTACTAGGACAGAAATGGAGACAAAACCCATATAGCTTCTTATGTTGACTGGTTCCCAAGGTCAGGAAACACAGTTGTCTTTGGATTCTGTTAGACACGCCCCTGTGTCCTAAAAAGTAATGTCTTCTTTCTGCTTTGAAGCTAAATCCAGTTGGTTTCTGTCCCTGGCAAAGGAAGAATCCTGCGTAATGCACTGAGGTTTTTGTTCAAGTGTAAGACGCTTCTCCCATCCTTTCCTTCCTTGTTCTCTTTGCCCCTTCTCCATCAAACGTGTGGTCACTGGCACATGTTTATTAAGCAAGATATCAAATATAGGTCAATGGGTGTCACCATGGTAAAACAAGCAAAAGAAAAGCTCACACTTCTCAAAGCTTGTTAGTAAAAGATACAACAATGAGTTCTGTCTCCCCCCACTGGTGTGGGGAGGGGGTCAGAAGGTCAGCCCGTGCTTTGGTATGTGAACTTCTTGTTCCCACCAAATCAGTCAGCTGAAGTGGGAAGGCTTTATTTCAGCAGACATGCGTCAGCCTGGGTTTGAAACAAAGACACTGCCAGCCTGCACCATCACAAAAGCAGGGCTGTGTGAGACGTCTTTGCTAAGGCAGTGATTTTTCCCTATTGCCAGGCACCATTTTGGAAAGTTGCTAGGGGAGGTTGATCTTCACTTTAAAGACATCTGAGACACATTCAAGGCTAATGCTTTTGAAAAACAAAGCCCGAGGAAGGTTTTCTTTCTGGCTGGGAGGGAAGGAGGGGTGTTGGAAATCAAATGACCCATTGAGGCTAAATTACCAGGCTCACAGAGTGTTTTTAGAAACACCATTCTGCCTCGGCCTGGGGCCACCACTCTCTAGCTTGCTCTTCCAATTAATTACTGTGTTTTAACACTATCTCCAAAGATAATTGCCTGTCAGTGTATCAGTATGTAACACCTCAGGGTGAACGATGCTCTTGCACTCCGTCTGTCAGCATTAATAAACACCGGGCAGGGGAGAACCCACCTGCTTTCCTGGGAGCAGGCAGGATCTGGAACATCCCAACCTTCTCAGCAAAAATGCTTCCTGCCGGCTGTCGGGTGGAGAGCCAGCAAACACACGCAGGATCTTTACTGTGGAAAAAAAGAGTTGACTGACCCCTACCCTGAATCTAAGAGTGATTTCTTTTCAATAGGTCTGTGTGTGTGCATGTAATTTTTGAGGACTGCAGAAGAATGAGCAAAAGAGGGATGGATATTTGCCCTTCTAGCCCATTGCCCAATGCAAAGAAAAGGTATCAGTCAGTAGGCTTGGTAATTACAGAGTCAAATATTTTCCAAATACATCATGGTCGGAGGAGGGTCCTTTGTATTTTTTAAAGCAAAATGCAAGAGCCACAGAATGCTACGATTGAAGCTGTTTAGCTTTAAAACCCACTGCATTAAACATCACACTAGAGGAAAGAAAGAAATCCCCATTTCAAATTAAATGGAACCCACTCGGTGCATGTGTGAGCATCACATGGAGTAAGTGTCAATTAAAGTGATAAGTCGTGGGTCTGGCACCGAGTTCTGGATTGTTCCGAGGTCTGCTTCCCTGGAGCGGTCATCGGTGCTTTGGGGGAAATTGAAGCTGATCCACAAAGTGCCCCCTGGGATTCTTCAGAGACACAGATCCTCCTCCAATACCTCTGAGTTAATTGGCATTTTATTCTCATTTAAATCTCTGTCACAGCCTTTTATTTTATTTTATTTTTGTATTTTAGAGGACACTATAATTCCAATATCTTCCCTGCAGCTCTCTGAGAGCGCAGAACAAATTAGGGGGTGTCATATTTTCACCCATGGATCATTGGGGCCCTCCAGTTTCTGTCAGGACTTCAGGGGTGAGGCTGCTTACCAATTATTCCCTTAGTAGCAGGATGGAGAGGAAATGGAATCACTAATAGCATCAAGATTTTACCCAAAGCCCAGTTTGCTTCCTATTTCCTGGCTGAGTGGTTACCTTGGCAAGGAGGCTCCCGCCTGCAAGGATAAGGGAATGAATTTCCTCAGATGGGAGACAGGGAATCTAGAGTAGATTGAAAGTGAACTGGATAGGTGGAGCCCTGGTGGTGTAGTGAGTTAAGCACTGGGTTGCTAACTGAAAGGTCAGTGGTTCAAGCCCACCAACCGCTCCATGGTAGAAAGATGAGGCAGTCTGCCTGCACAAAGATTTACAGCCTCAGAAACCCTACAGGGCAATTCTACTGTGTCCTGTAAGTTTTTTAGGACAGTAGGTGGGAGTTGAATAGACTTTTGTAGGGTGAACACTCATTCCACTAGTAGCGCACACCAGGATGCTCCCCCACACTCATCCTGAGGTGAGCTCCCAGGGGGGCCTGCTACGAGACTCTCTGGGGTTGTCCAAGGAATTTCTGGTTGGTATAAATTAAGGCACTCCACTGCTAACCAAAGGAGCTCTGGTAGCGTAGTGGTTACGAATCGGGCTGTGAACTGCAAGGTCAGCAGTTCGAAACTACCAGCTGTTCCGCGGGAGAAAGATGAGGCTTTCTGCTCCCATAAAGATTTACAGCCTCAGGAACCCTGTACAGGGTCACTATGAGTTGGAACCGATTCCATGGCACAAAACCACCACCACCACCACTGCTAACCAAAAGGTGGATGGATTGAATCCACCCAGAAGTGTTTTGAGAAAAAAGCCTAATGATCTGTTTACCAAAAATAAAATAAAAATCACTCATTGAAAACCCTATGGAGTACAGTAAACTCCTATGGAGTACAGTAAACTCCTATGGAGTACAGTAAACTCCTATGGAGTACAGTAAACTCCTATGGAGTACAGTTGTACTCTGTTCTTACCATGGGTTAAACGCAGTTTCTGGTTGTTGGCTAGGGAAGGCCAGTGGGCTATCAGCTCCATCTCCTCAAGAAGCTTCTTCAGGAAGTCACTCGGGCCCAACTTTGCTCTATCAGGTTCCATTCCAAGGTGGTACCAATCCATGGTTGCTTCACAGGAGAGTCCAACCTCACTATTCCTCGTAGACAAGCAATACTATTAGGGCCCACTCTGGTCTTCATGAGTCTCCTTCATATAGACTTTCAGATCCTCAAATCACCGAAGACCGTTGCCTCAGGAACGAACCACTGGAGTCAGGCAGCTGTCTCCACCATCCTTGGTGACTCATATCCCCACCAACTCAGACACCAGCCCACACAAAACATCTTTCCTCACTCTACTCCCCACTTCCTACCACTGTCCCCCAAATGTTCTGTTTCTTTTTTTGCACACTGAATTTTCCTGGGCCTCATCACTTTGTTGACACACCGAAGACCCTAGTATTTAAGAGCATTAACTAAGATTGTTCTGCCAGATTGTATTCCTTGTTCATGCGGGGCCTCCTGAAAAGGCATCTCCTCCCAGGAAATATGAGAGGGCTTCCAAAAATGTGTAGAAAAATGGAACTGAAAGATGATGGAGTTTTTCCATGAAGCTTTTGAAGACTCTTTATATATTCCTTCAAACCCACAAAGAAAATCTCATAAGAGCCCCTAAAATTCTATGGAGTTGCCACCCAGAAATGCCTGTACTGACTTGCAGGCATTGGTTCTTTTGTCTAAATTTCCCTTAGAATTTGCATCCATGCTCTGCATCAAAGTCTCCCCTGTTCTGGTTCACTTCTCTAGGAACAACCGCCTCAATGGCGCAGGGGACCCAAGCAAGGGGGGGCAACTTGAGTGCTCTACTCTGTAGGACACTTGTCACCTGGACTCCTCTAGGGCCTTGCTTCAGCCTTTGTGCAAACAGCAGCTGGTGCCTCCTGCAGCCTTCACCTCACAGGGCGCTGAGCCAGGAAGAGGCATCATGCTCACTTCCTCCATCACCCCTCATAACCGCTCCAGACTTCCATGTGCCACCTCCACCCCAGCAGACACACCCCGGAGTTCTCTTTGGCGATCTTACCAGTCCACCAGTCCATCAGACACAGGAGACTCTGACTCCCTGTTAGGCCCAGCTGGAACCCTTGCTCCAGTTCCATGCCATATTTTGCAGTTCTCTTGACTGGTCAGTGACAGAGACTGACCAAAGCCCCTATGCTGCCATGGACTCACCAGCATACAACATTCACTGCTTCTACGGAAAGCCCTCATTTCATTGCCTTGAATTAACTCATGAAGCAGTAATTTGTCTTTTTCTTTTTCATGTCTTTGGGCTATTTCAGGGCAGAGGCCACATCTTAAATATTGTACTTTCCCACAGGGTGGAGCCCGTTACCTGGCCCATGGTAGATACTCAATGTTCATCAGGGGACTATCAGGGGCAAGTAGGAGATGGGACTTAAACTAGAAGCCACAAGGCCCTTATAAGTCTGTATTGTTTTATATTCTGATTCAGCAGTGATGGAAGAGAGGTTCAGAGATGAGTATATTTTAAAAATTCCAAATTCACGGTAAGCACCATTGTTTACATTGAGAAGCAACCCATACCGAAGGCTGTGCTCTTTGATCTTCATCAGTAAGTATCTTAAGTCCTCTTCACTTTCAGTAAGCAAGGTTGCATCATCTGCATATCGCAGGCTGTTAATGAGTCTTCCTCCAATTCTGATGCCATGTTTTTCTTCATATAACCCAGCATCAAAGACTTCATTCTTCTTGTATCAACTATCAACACTCATGGAAACTGCAGTCAAGAAATCAAATGATGTATTGCATTAGGCAAATCTGCTGCACAAGACCTTTTTATAAAGTGTTGAAGAGCAAAGATGTCAGCTTGACATCTAAGGTGTGCCTGACCCAGGCCATGGTGTTTTTAATAGCCTCATATGGATGAGAAAGCTGGACAGTGAATAAGGAAGACTGTAGAAGAATTGATGCCTTTGAGTTGTGGTGTTGGAGGAGAATATTGAAAGTGCCATGGACTGCCAAAAGAACCAATAGATCTGTTTTGGAAGAAGTGCAGCCAGAGTGCTCCTTGGAGGCCAGGATGGCTAAGCTTTGTCATTCATTTTTTGGACATATTGTCCAGAGGGACCAGTTGTTATAGAAGGATATCATGTTTGTTAAGGTGGAGGGTCAGAGAAAAAGAGTAAGCCCCCCAGCAAGATGGATTGGCCAAGTGGCAGCCTCAATGGGCTCAAGCGTGGCAAAGATTGTTAGGTTGGCCCAGGACCGAGCAGTGTTTCGTTCTGTTGTGCATAGGTCGCTATGAGTTGGAACTGACCCGATAGCACCTAATAACAACAACCACTGTTTAAAACCCCTGGCCTAGATGCTCAGTCACTGCTTCTAATTCTCGTGATTGTTCAATAGGTGTGGAATACATGGGCTGTTTGATTGAAATGGGATGAGTAGGGACTCTTTCCATCTACATCCTCCTGAAGACCCCTGGGCATCCTCTCCTTGATGGCTCCTGCTTCAACATCTCCCATATAGTATGTCATTGTCTACCACAGCCCACCTGTTCTTCTCTACCAGTTGCCATCAAATGGACTCAGACTTATGGTGAGCCCATGTGTGTCAGAGTAGAACTGTGTTCAAGATCGTTTTCAATAACAGGCCAGCAGACCTGTCTTCCCAAGAGCTTCTTGAACTTGAACTTTCAACCTTTCAGTTATTAGCTAAGCATGTAGTCATCTGCATCACCCAGGGACTCCTGATTACACTATGGTGTTGTCGGCACCTCTCCTGCCTTCCTGACCTCTGAGAAGCACCAGCCTTCCCACATCAGGAGCCACCATCCTGGGATCTCCAATAGTCCAGGGTTAAGCTGGCCTTGGTTTCAGGTCTATGTGATTCTGGAACCCCGAAACTCAGAGACAAGAGAACAAGCCTACCTCCCCACCACACCAAATTAAGATTTTCCTTTAAAAAAATAGAATGTCCTTCCCCACTCTGCCATCTTACTTACCTCTGCTTACCTTTGGCTGGACCACAAACCCAGTGAATGTAACTAAGTCCAACTTAAAAGGGGCTTCACAGTAAATCAATGTTGAACTTCTTCCCCCCATGACTGCGTCCCAGAGCATTTCAACACTTCTTAATGAACTTCCATTCAAAGATGATGCATAGCACCCTGGGAGAGCTTTGGCAAATGCAAAATAGTGTGGCTGCATCTTAGACTTGACTTAAAACTTTATGACAGTTTTGTATAATTGGTCTTCGACTGTTCAATTGTTTTTTTTTGTTTTTTTTTTTCATTTAGGTGTCAATGAGCAGAAGTGATGCTTCAGTAAGATGCGCCGTAGTCATCGTACACTAGTGTGGATTCCCTGGTGTATTACTCTGTGGCATCAGGGGACCCCTGCCTCAGTGTATGAAGCCTGACCCTAAATTAAACTGTCTGCTTATATAGATTATGAGGTCACTGGTTGACGGAGTGGGACACAAGGGGAACAGGTACACATCCTCTGAGACCTTGGGGGTTGTGGTACAAGGATGGAGATGTCCATGAAGAAGAGAAAGTGCATCGGCAGGCTGTGATGCCTGAGATGCTGGGTCTGGGGAAGAAAACAGTGGTACCCAGGGATAGCCAAGGCATCTTGGGCATGGTGATGCAACCGCAATATGGCTACAAGGGTTGACTTTATTGTGAGCATGTGTGAGACATCACCTGAGAACTTTCAGGGATTGGCAGTCCTGAATCAGCAGATGAGAGCAATGATGCAGTGAGCTCTGAAGTATTACTGTCAGTGTAATCTTATTCATCTCAGGGGAAAGCCTGGTTTATAGAAAATCAGTGGGGAGAAAGGCTTATGACAACCTAGTCTTGTGGATTGAAATACCAACTATATGCTGATGATTCCACATTTATATTTTCAACTCAAACTTCTCTCCTGGACTTCAGTTTTATATATATGAACACCCACTCAACATCTTGACTTAAATGTCTCAACTCAACATATCCCAAATTCCTAATCTTCTCCCATCGCATACTGTCTCTACCCTTAGGCTTTCCCAACAAAACTGATAGTATCTCCACTCTTCTATTGGCTCAGCCAAAACCCTTGATGTCACCTTTACTATCTCTTTCTCTCATATCCCACACCTTATAGACCAGCAAATCTGGACACCTCACCACACAGATCCAGAATCTGGTCCCCACTCTCCTGATGCACTCTGGGTCAGGTAACCATCGTCTCTTCTCTACACCAAAGCAAGGTTCCCTAATGGGTCTCTGCTTGCACTCTGACCTTCCTGTCATCTGTTCTTAACATGGATTTGGAGGATCTCTTTAAAATAAAGGTAAGTCAAATCCTATCTCATCTCTGCTCAAAACCCCGCAGTGTCTTTCCATTCTTTGCAGAGCCAACCCCCACACTTTTACAATGGCCACCAAAATCCTATGACATCTGCATTTCTTCCCTCTTTCCCTCACCATGCTCCAAACTTCCATCCCACCCTGTCTTTGAGCCCTCCAGGATGCCTTTCGATCCTTGTTCAACAGTTTCCTCCATCTAGAAAGCTCCCCCTACATATCTGCTCAGACACCACCGCAGCTCCATGACAACCTTGTGGAAACGTCACCGTCTTCATGAGACCTCCGTGAACACCCTATTTAACAACCCACACCTTATCACCACAATCACAGCCACCTTTCTCTAGCTCTACCTCTCCTTTTTCTGCTGTGGCTCTGTGTGTTCATGCGCCACACTGCAAAGCCATCTGAACTGCAAGGTCAGTAGTTCAAGCTCACCAGCCCCTCCTTGGAAACCCCAATTCAGGGTTGCTATAGGTCAGAAATGACTGGACGGCACTTAACAACAACAACATCATTTTTTTAGCAAATTATATATGTGTTATATTTCTTGTTTGTCTCTCCAACTAGATTGCAAATTCTACCAGGGGAAAATCCTGGTTCTCTAATGTTCCTGGAATGCTGTAAATCTGGGTAGGCTGACACTAGATGTTGGTCAAATATTCGATATTGGGAGGGGAGTTTGTGGAATACATAGGAAGGTGCACTGCCAAGGCGCCTGTAAGGATGACATAAACCCTTGTACCAGTTGTTTGAAGCTTCAGCTTGAAGTCGAGAAGAATGTCCTTTGAGAAAACCAAGGTAAGAAAAACACAAGAGATTACAAGGTCTTGGGAGCCCTGGTGTGGCACTGTAGGATAAGCACTTGACCATAAGGCTGGTTTGAGTCACAAGGTCAGCTCCTTGGAAACCCTATACAGGGTCGCTAGGAGTCACAACGAACGCTAAGGCATGTAACAACAAAAATCCTGAACGAATGGAGTGTCTGCTGGGACAGATGGTTAAGTATTCAACTATTAACCAAAAGGTTGGCACTTTGAACACATGCAGAGATGCCTTGAAAGAAACACTTGGTGATTTGCTTCTGACAGATCACAGTCTGGAAGACCCTGTGGAGTGCAATTCTCCTCTGACATCCCTAGTATTGCCATGAATCGAAATCAACTCAACAGCATTTGATGATGGTGGTGAAATCCTAAATAAAGACATCATATAATAATAACAAAGCTTCTCCTTTAACACATAGTCATTTCACCCTCCAGTGGGTCCACAAGATAAACTTTCTAGTCCATTTTGCAATGAAGTTAGTGGAGGCTCAGAGAGGTAAACAAACTAGGTGAGTGCTGCATAGCTAGTGTGGCGCCGTGGGTTAATGTGCCAAACTGCAAAGCTGTTTGCACCGACTCGCCAGCACTTCACAACAACAACATAGCTAGGAAGTGACTGGACCAGCCACCTTCAGGTCTGGCCAATTCCAAGTGCAGACTCTGCTCATATCACTCATCATTACTTCCACCAGAGAAGACAAGAGGAAGTGAAGATGATCTAACCACTGATTGGGCAGACAGATCTGGGAGTACCACTCATTAGAAATGTCCATTCCAGAAGCATTCCATGAGGTGCCAACGCACATTCCTCTTTGCAGACTGGCTCCCCACTCAAGCATGATGACCTCATTCTCTGAACCGCAGCAGGACAAAGTCTTGTAGTAACCCTGCCATGAACCCTCCAACTCCTCCACCTCCCAGCCAGAAACATGGTTCATTCCTCACACCCTGGGCTAGTGGCCTGCTCAATGTTCATTTTTTCCGCCTTTTAGAGGATACAAAATCAATAGCTATATGGAAGCCAATTCTGGCATTTTCATTAGAACAATAGCATTGGATGCCAAAGGGTCTTGTGTTGACAAGATAAAGACCAAATTGAGGGCTACAGGCAGCCAGCAGAAAGGAGCTAGGGTTGTGTCTAGATTCATGGCAGCCAAGCACAAAAGAGTTTATTCACCCAAATGAAGTTAAAAAAATCCTATCGTGTGCAATTTGGACCATATTGGAGTTGTTTTGTCTGTTTCTGTGGCTGCTAGCCCACCCACTTCCTCGGCAGGGTCAAGAGTGTGCCTCCGTAACGCATTGGCAGATGTCCTGCTGAGTAGGTCCACTTCTGGAGTTAATGCTCATTAGCAGACACAACTGGAAATTCTTTAGCTGTTGCAAAATGGGTCATTTGGAACAGAGTTCCGGTCTCTGAGTCTATTCACAGGGTGGATGATTGGAGCTCCCTTGGCTAGGGGAGATGTGGAGGTTCTCTTTATGCCTTGAGTGTTGACAAGAACCAGCTCAGAACATGTGGCATTTTCTTAGATCATAGCAGCTGAAGCAGATCTTAGGCAATGTCTAGTCTAGTCCCAACGGAGGGACTGAGGCCCAAAGACAGGCATCACAAGATGTGATGACCAGCCCTTATGCGCATGTTCACAAAGCCCTTTTTTTTTTTTTTTTTAACTTTTTATTGTGAATTGAGTGATAGTTTACATGGGAGAGTATCCAATTTACATTCATCCTATCATATTTTATTTCTTTGCAATGATTACAATCCCCTCCATGAATCATCATTCAATAGCATTTGCTTCCAATCCCCCTGGGGTTTTTTTGTTGTTGTTGTTTTTTTTATGTACACTGAAGCACTCAGGAATATATAACCATTCAAACAACCGAAGGGTATATACACTGCTTGCCAGTGCCCTGGTCGTCAGCACACAGCCCCTCTCCCTCCCTGAGTCTAAAGTCCCCGGCTGCTCCATCTCTCCACATCATCATCTCTGCCTCCATCTCAGGTATCACTGCTTCTCTGGATAGGGTCCTGCACTCTGCTCTTCTCCCTTGATGGTCCCAGGGTCCTCCACTCCTGGACTGCAAAATCAACCACTCCCCTCCTCACAAAGCCCTTTTTATTCTCTGTGCAGATATTGTGGTTGCCTTGACTAGCACCTGGGCTCATTCCTGGGCAGTGGAGTCCGCTGTAGACCTTAATATTTATCTTTTGATGCTTTTTAATTTTGTTTGTTTTGTAGATTCATTCATTCATTCATTCAACAAACAACTAGTTATTGATAAAGGAGCCCTGGTGGTGCAGTAGTTAGACATTCAGCTTCTAATTGTAAGGTCAGTGGTTCAAACCCATCAGCTGCTCCACAGGAAAAGAACATGAGGCGGTTTTCTTCCACAAAGTGGACAGCCTTGGAGACCTCAGGGGCCATTTTGCTCTGTCCTGTGGGGCCACTATGAGTCAGAATTGACTGGACAGCAACAGGTTTAGTTTTGCTTGGTTTAGTTATTCAATGCCTACCACTACTATATTTACAGGACACTTCCTCAACAATGGAGTTCTTACGGGGTGCAAATGGTTAATCACTGGCCTACTAATCAGAAGGAATCCTGGTGTGGCGCTGTGGGTTAATGCGCCAGACTGCAAAGTCGTTTGAACTGCAAGGTCGGCAGTTAGCAACATGGCACTTAACAACAGCAACTCATCAGAAAGTTGGTAGTTTAAACCTACCTAAAGGCTCAAACAAGGAACTCTGGTAATGATGTGCTTATGAATCAGGCTGCTAATCTCAAGGTCAGGGGTTAGAAACTACCAGCTATTCCCTGGGAAAAAGATGAGGCTATCTGCTCCTGTAAAGATTTACAGGCTCAGAAACCCTATACAGGGTCTCTATGGATTCCAACCAACTTGGCAGTGGCAGTTAACAACAACAACAAAGGCTCCAACTCAGACAGGAGGTCTGACTATCTGCTTCTGAAAGGTCATGGTCATGAAAATCCTATGGAATGCAGATCACCTCTGACACACAGGGTCACCATGCGTCAGATGCAACTCAATAGTAATGAATGTGTTGTTGTTGCTTTTCAACAGTAGTAATATCTGACACTTATGTCTATTTCCTGTGTGTCCGATATTGTTCTAAGAGCGCTCCTTACAAAAGTGAAGGCATCCTCACCACAGCCTCAGGAGTAGTGCAGTGCTAATGAAGGGTAAGAAAAACCATCTACAAATCAATGAAAGCCAGATGCGAACTTCCCTCATTTCCCAGGGGTTGCTTCACTAACATCTGTAAAAGTTAACTTTATGAATTTTCCATTTATAAATTTACCCCATCATCCCAGAGCTTCCACTTTTGTTAGTCTCCTACCAAACCCCCTGCCTTTGTACTGGAACAAAAAAAATAGAGAAATAAGCTCTTGTTCAGAGATTGCCAACTGTCCTTAGAAGTGGGCCTCTAAATGAGGAATCTGCCTTCTAAATACAGAGCTAATCCTAATATACCTGCACGTTCAAGCCAGGCCCTGTGGTCTCCAGGGGTCTGTAGTCACCTCTCTTGGCTGCCATTTTGTTTTTGTATCAGTGCCATAGGCATATGACTCTGCTCATGTCTGTATGCCTGCAGGTCTGAATAAATGAACCAATGAGTTGTTTTGCTCTGCTGCTTTTTTTAATTTCAGAGACAGTGAGAGATTCTAGCCCGTAAGACTCTCTTTATGGACTCTAAAATACCACCTCCCCAATAGGTCTAAAATTATACCATTGAAATGCTATGATCTCAGGACTCACAGCCTAATAGGATAGACGGTGGCTGCATGTTGCTCTTGTTAGGTGGAGTTGGCTCCAACTCAGAGTGACCCTAAGGATAACAACAAAACACTGCCTCTTCTTATACCATCCTCACAAATGCTGTGACTTCTGAGTCCAGTGTTATAACCGCATTGTCAATTCCTCTTATTGAGGGTCTTCCTCATTTTCACTGACCCTCTATTTTATTAAGCATGAGGCCCTTCTCAGCAACTGGTCCCTCCTCACAACATGTCCAAAGTAAATGAGATGAAGTCTTGTCATCCTCACTGCTAAGGAACATTCTGGCTGTACTTCTTCCAAGACAGATTTGTTTGTTTTCTGACAGTCCATGGCTTATTCAATATTCTTCTCCAACATTATAATTCAAATGGGTCATTTATTCTCTGGTCTTCCTTATTCACTGTCCAACGTTCACATGCATTTGAGGTGATTAATATCATCATTTGTGTCAGGCACATCTCAGTGCTCAGAGTTGACACCTTGGTTCTTGAACACTTTAAAGGGATCTTTTGCAGCAGATTGGTCCAATGCAATACAACCTTTGATTTCCTGACTGCTGCTTCCATGAGCATTGATTGTGGACCTAAGTAAAATGAAATCCTTGACAATTTTAATCACCTTTTCCCTATTTATCATGATGCTGTTTATTGGTCCAGTTGTGAAGATTTTTGTTTTCTTTACAATGAGTTATGATCCATACCTAAGGCTTTGATATTCATCAGTAAGTGTTTCAAGTCCTCTTCACTTCCAGCAGACAAGATTGTGTTATCTGCATCTCGCAGGTTGTTAATGAATCTTCCTCCAATCCTGATGTCATGTTCGTCTTCACATAATCCAACTTCTCAGATTGTTTGCTCAGATACAGATTGAATAAGCATGGTGAAAGAATAGAACCCAGACACACCCATTCCCGATTTTAAACTGTTCAGTAAGTATCCCCTTGTTCTATTCAAACAACTGCCTCTTGATTATAGTTGTTGTTAAGTGCCATTGAGTCAGTTCCACCTCATAGCGACTCTGTATAGGGTTTCTGAGGAGTGGCTGGTGGGTTTGAAGCGATGACTGTGCAGTTCAAACTGACCTTGAAGTCCAGTGCTTCTCCTACAGTGCCACCCCAAGACTCTTGATTGTTGCTGTTGTTATTCAGTGTCATTAAGTCGGTTCTGACTCATATCTACCCTGTATAAGGGTTTCCAAGGAGAGGCTGGTGAGCTTGCAGTTCAGCACATTCACCCACAACGCCACACCAGGACTCCAGGACTCTTGATTAACTGTTAGCATATTGGACAGTGCATATATAGATGACATTCTTCATCACAGACAGTTCTATTTTAGACAATATTGCTTTTGGAAAACATTTCTTAAACCTTTTGTAGTTGCAGACCAATGAAAAATGCTCCCAGGAAAATGCATGCCATTAGTGACTGCAGTCACCAACTCACAATCAAAGGTTAAGAATCCCTGCTTTACATTCAGGTCATTCTTTTTGTTGGTATTGTTAAGTGTCGTCTAGTCCGTTCTAACTCATAGTGACTCTAAAAACAATTCAGCTTCTCAGAGAAACAACATAATAGGTGGTTGATTGGTTGTGGGTCACTAAATCGGTTCCAACTTATAGCAACCCTGTATAGGATTTCTGAGGTTATAACCTTTACAAGAGCAGAAAGCCTCATCTTTCTTCCACAGAACAGCTGGTACCTACCTTCAAACTGCTGACCTTGAGATTATCAGCACAACCCCATACCCCATTATGCTCCCGAGGCTCCTTATGCATACCTTGTTGTTGTTGTTAGGTGCTACCACTCAGTTCCAACTCATAGTAACCTGATGTCCAATAGCATGAAACCCCGCCTAGGCCTGCACCATCCTCACAATCTTTGTTAAGCTTGAACCCATTGCTGTTGCCACATCTTGTTGGGATCTTCCTCTTATTTTCTGGCCCTCTGTTCCAAGCATGATGTTGTTCTCCAGGGACTGGTCACTCCTGATAATATGTCTGAAGTATAAGAAACGAAGTCTCACCATCCTGGTTTCTAAGGAACATCTGGCTGTGCTTCTTCCCACACAGATCTGTTTGTTCTTCTGGTAGATCATGGTACTTCTAATATTCTTCGCCAACATCATAACTCAAAGGCATCAATTCTTCTACGATCTTCCTTATTCTCTGTCCAACTTTCACATGCAAATGAGGTTACTGAAAATATCATGACTTGGGTCAGGTGCACCTTAATCTTTAATCTGACATCTTTGCTCTTGAACACTTTAAAGCTGTCTTGTGCAACAGATTTGCCTAAGACAATACATCATTTGATTTCTTGACTACTGCATCCTTGAGTGTTGATAGTGGTGGTGGTGGTGGTTATGTGCCGTGGAGTCAGTCCAGACTCAGTGACCCTGTACACGGTTTCCGAGGCTGTAAATCTTTACGGGAGTGGAAAGACTCATATTCCTCCCACAGAACCTGTTGATAGTGGATCCATTAAAAAGCGAATCTTTGACTATTTCAATCTTTTCTCCATTTATCATGATGTTATCCTGGTGTGGCACTGTGGGTTAATGCGCCAGACTGCAAATCCGTTTGAACTGCAAGGTCGGCGCTTCAAGCTCACCAGCTGCTCCTTGGAAACCCTATACAGGGTCTCTATGGCTTGGAATCGACTCCACAGCACTTCACAACAGCAACAAATTTGGTTATTCAGTAATGAGGAGTTTTGTTTTCTTTACATTGACATGCAATCCACACTAAAGGCTGTGCTCGTTGATTTTGTAATGTTCTCTTCATTTTCAGCAAGACTTTTATGTCTTCTTCCCTTTCAGCAAGCAAGGTTATATCATCTGCATATTGCAGGTTGTTAATAAGACTTCCTCCAATCCTGATGCCATGTTCTTCTTCATATCATCCAATCTCTCCGATTATTTGCTCAGCATACAGACTGCATGAATATGGTAAGTGAATACAGCCCTTGCGACACCTTTCCTGATTTTAAGCCATTCAGTGTCCCCTTGTTCTGTTCAAACGACTGCTTCTTGTTCTATATGCAGGTTCTTCATGAGCACAATTAAATGTTCCGGAATACTCATTCTCCACAATGTTGTCCATAGCTAGTCATGAGCCACACAGTCAAAAGACTTTGTATAGTCAATAATGCATAGGTAAACATATTTCTGGTGTTTTCTACTTCCAGCCAAGATCAGTTTGATGCCAGCAATGATATTCTTTGAACCACGTCCTCATCTGAATCCAGCTCGAACCTCTGACAGTTTCCTGTCAATGTACAGTTGCAGCTGTTTTTTAATTAGCTCTAGCAAAATTTTACTTGCGTGTGATATTAATGATATTGCTGCTGATTTCCACATTCTGTTGTGTCAACTCGCTTTGGAATGGGCTCAAATATGGTTCTTTTCCGATCAGTTGGCCAGGTAGCTGTCATCCAAATATCTTTGCACAGAGGAGTGAGCGTAACCAGCGCTGCGTCAGATTATTGAAAGATTTCAATTTGTATGCCATCAATTCAGAGCATCTTGGACTTACTCCTTCAGTACCATGGGCTCTCAATCATATCCCATCTCTTCAAATGGTTGAACATCAACCATTGCTTTTTCGTAAAGTGACTCTGTATTCTTTCCATCTTTTCTTTGATTTTTTTATGCATCATTCAATATTTTTCCTATGGAATCCTTCAATATTTCAAGTTGAGGCTTAAATTTTTCCTTCAGTTCTCTCAGCTTAAGAAATGCTGGAAGGAACAAACAAGATGGCGGATTGGGTGGACGTATAGCAGAGAGCTCCGCCAACAACAACACAGAATACCCGAACAAGCAGGCTCAGGGGATGGTC
>NW_006408610.1:9521843-9534509 GCF_000296735.1 Chrysochloris asiatica | reverse complement strand
AAAAAAAAAAAAAAGAAAAGAAAAGAAATGCTGGATGTATTCTTTTCTGGTTTTCTAACTCCGAGTTTATGACTATTTCTTTATACTACTTGACTTTGTCTTCTCAAACTATCCTTTGAAAATTTCTGTTCAGTTCTTTTATTTCCTCATTTCTTCCATTTGCAGAGCATCTGGTAGATTCAAACTACTGATCTTGTGGTTAGCAGCCAGTTTGTAAGCCATTACACTAACACATCTCCTTAAAGATGATTCCGTGCATCTTGGACTCATTGTGACCCTTAGAGGGTTTCCGAGGAGCAGCTGGTGGGTTTGAACTGCCAACCTTGCGTTCAAACTGACCTTGCCATCCAGTGCATTAACCCACAGCCCCACACCAGGAGTCCTTAACAAAATACGGAACACTTCACAGATTTGTGTACTATCTATTCCACTTAATAATTGCTCTATGAGGTATTTATACTTATCCTCATGAAAGGGGAAATGGAGGCTCAGAGAAGTTAAGTCATTTGCCTAAAGTCACACAACCTGTAAATGGTAGCACAGAGATTTGAACCCAGCTCTGTCTGCCTCTAATGCACCAAGACCTGTTGTACTCCTTACTGGGTTTCTGAGAAGCTTTACCTTATTTCTTGGTGGGGAGATGGCCTGTGGGACAGGCGCCTCAAGTCACAGTTCAGCTCTTCTCAGAGAGGATAAGACTGACCAGGTGCTAGGCTGAGTTTCAGGGGCCTGACAAGATAGCCACCTCAGTGCTGCTAGTAGGAGTGGTCGCTGTGTTCAGCAGGCCCGTGGCCCTTGTCAGCTGGTTCTGGCCCACCTCAGGGATGACCTAAGCCTAAAGTTGCATGGACAGGGAGGATGCTGCCTGCCCCAGCCCATGCCTATGCTTTCTCTGTTGCCTTGTGGTCTAGGCTTAGGGACTGGGCTCATAGCCCCTCAATCCATCCCACACTGCCCTGATTCACAGCTATCTGCCTCAAGGGCCACCCCAGCTGTGGACTCCCTCAGAGACTCTCGAAAACTTGTTTAGGACTTGCCTTAGAAACTAAGGTTTCCTCTTAATCCATAAAAACAGGTTTTGGGTATAGCAGTGGATATTTCTATTGCCCACATGCTTGAGGCTAAAGGCAAACCTGCCCCTACACACACACACACACACACACACACCTGGGGGTGGGAGGTATGGGAAGGACCAAGGATTTGGGCATCAGACCAACTGCGGCTTTGCTATTTCCTGCTGCATGACCTAGGCAGGCCATGGTGTACTCTGGGCTTCAGTCTTGTTGCTGTTGTTATTGTTAAGTTCCAATTCATAACAAATCAGTATAGTGTTTCCGAGAAGTGGCTGGTAGGTTTGAACGGCCGACTTTCCCCTTAGCAGTCCAGTGCTTATCCAAGACTCCAGTCTTATTGTTGTTACTGTTGTTAAGTGCTGTCTAGCCATTTCCAACTCATAGAGACCCTGCATATGGTTTCCAAGGAGTGGCTGGCCTTGAACTGCCTGCCAACCTTTCTATTCAAACTGACCTCGCGTGGTCCAGTGCATTAACCCATAGTGCCACACCAGGACTCCATTCAGTCTTACCACCTGTGAAATAGAAGTGACAGGATCTGTCTACAGGGTCATCCTGAGACTCAGTGGGACTGGGCAGGAACATGATCAGGACTGGCTGGCACACAGTGGGTGCCCAGTACCTGTGGTGTCCTCCCCTCCTCCCTGCTGGGCTGAGTAAGGCAGCCTTATCTGCTAGCCTCTTCTTAAGGATACTCAGCTGACCTCTCCCTACGGATCCCTCCCTACTACTCCCCTTGCTTTTTGCCCTGACCACCCCTACCCACACTCACATACACAAACCCCAAAGAGCCATTCCACAGAGATTGAGAACGGCAGAATGTTTGTGTCATCTCCGCCAATGATCTAAGACTTGTTCTACTTATTATTATTACTATTATTTTATTTTTAATTTCATTTAGCCTGGCTTCCATCCTAAAAGTACCAATCCTTGAGCTAAAAGCACACGTATTATGATTTTGCCTTACCCAACCTTCCATAATACAGTGAGCTCTTGAATAATGGAAAGAGGGAAGCCAGATGCTTTGCATGATGCTCCGAGCCTGTTAAAGTTCTGCCCCCACAGGAAGGAGTCTTTATTGAGAAATGGACGGCTTTCTCTGAGAATAACGGTGCCTGAACTGAGAAAGGAGGCAGGAAGGCATAGGCCACTTACTTTCCTTCTCTGAATATGAGTGGACTTTATTCCCAAGGAAATATTGCTGTCGCTTCATAAATCATGACCTCTGATATACTTCATGCATCTGTAACAGGAAGAACCAACCCTCTCTCCCATCCCTAGGGACCTGTGTGTGTATGTGTGTATAAGGGGCGGGCGGTGGCTGCAATGGGCAGAAAGGCAATAAATCTTCATCATACCTTCCTTCTACTTTTAGAGGTTAGTATAGGGGCACCCAGCCAGGGGAAAGCAGGGATTTCAAAGCTTCTGCTGCCTCTGTGTAACCAAAGGACCCACCAAGAACAGCAGTCTCTGTGGTTTGAAGCCAGCAACGGTAAAGGGCCTATCTGTGGTGCTCTGGTCCTCTCTGTGTATGGCTGGACAGTATAAGGATGAATACAAGGGAACCAGAAAGCTGTCTCCCCAGAGGGCAGGAATTCTAAGCTGGTGGGGGATTTTTGTTTTGTTTTGTAAAGTTTTTATTGTGAATTGAATGATAGTTTACATGGGAGAGCATCAGTTTTACACTCATCCTATCGTATTTCGTTTCATTGCAATGATAACAATCTCCTCCATTCATTATCTTTCAACAGTGTTTACTTTTATTCCCTCAATGTTGTTTGTTTGTTTGTTTGTTTTTTATGTACACCAAAACACTCAGGAATATATAATAATTAAACAACCAAAGGGCACATTCTGCAAGCCTGCCTCCTGGCTGCCAGCACTCAGTCTTTCTCTTTCCATGAGTCTAGAGTCCTCAGCTGCTCGATCTCTCCATGTCCTCATCTCTGCCTCCATTTCTGGTGTTTCTGCTTCTCTGGATAGGGTTCCACATTCCACTCATGCTCTTCTCCCTTAATGGTCCCAGGGCTCTCTGTTCCTAAACTGTAAGATTAACCACTCCCCCCTTTTTGTTACAAAACTTCTACCTTTACAATTGTGACAGTTGCAATTAGTCATGATAACAATTACTCACTATTGAACCATAAGAATCTTATCCCCATCTCTTCTCACCAGCCCCGTCTAGACAGGATGAAAAGCTGTTGTGCTTTAGGAAAGGTATTCCTGTCTTTATATGGATCTGGACACGTTGTCCCTGGGGAAGATGATTAGTCCTTGGCAGGTGTGTGTGTGTGTCCCTGCTGTGTGGCTGGGAGGAGGGAGAGGTGGGGAGGCCTGGATAGGAGCTGCTTTGGAGCATCAGAGTCCCTCCCCCACCCCCCACCTGTAAAGGATCCTACTGCTTCTGATCTTTCCACCCAAACTCAGCGTCATTCCACATTGACTCACTTGGCCTTGGGTTAGTGTTGTTAGCTGTCATTGCATCAGGTCCCCAGCTCCTGGTGACCCCATGCACAACCATTGGAATCCATGAGTTTACATCAGGGTTTTTTTGTTTTGTTTTGTTTTTCACAAATAGATTTCCAGGCTTTTCTTCCTAGTCTTACTTAGTGTGCAAACTCTGCTGAAGCCTGTTCAGCAGCACAGCAGCCTCCAAAGACAGACAAGGAAGTGGCCTACTGGCTGCGCATGATATGATTGTCTGAAACCTGAGTCTGGGTTCCCCCACACGATGGCAAGGATTCTACCACAGACTCACCATTGCCCTCTTGGGACACATCCTACTGCAGAATTATGAGGTCCCACCAACTGTTAACTGAAAGGTTACTGATTAAAACCCACTTGTGGCACTGCAGGGTAATGCATTGGGCCGCAAGGTTGGCAGTTCAAACTCAACAGCTGATCCTTAGAAATCCTACGCTTGGTTACTATAAGTCCACAGCATTTAACAACAACCGCCTGCGTGGTAGGGGGAGAGGGCTTCATCCTGAGAAACTCCATCCCTGACTGGTACCGAGGGGGCTCCCCTAAAGGGCACTCAGGCACATGGAGGAAGATGGAGGCCCAGGTGCTCACATGTGCCCCCCATGGGGGGAGAGGTAGCAGTTTTACTGCTGCTATGATTTTCTCTAAGGAATTCTGATGATGCAACATCTAAGCACTCAGTTGCTGAGAGGTAGGCGGTTCAAACCCACCCAGAGGTTCCACAGGAGAAAGACCAGGAAATCTGCCCCTCCCCTAAAGATGACAGCCTAGAAAACCCTGTGGAGCAGTTCTACTCTGTTACGTGGGGTCACCGTGGGTCTAAGCAACTCGACAGCACCTGACAACATCATTGTTTTCTCTTGAGGGAAAGTGTCATAGATGACCGGTGGCTTTATTATTTTTTTAATGTTGTGATTACTTTCAAATGCCCACAATCCTTTCTTACAGTCTTACAGAGTAAAGAGGTGAAGGGGTGCTGGGAGGCATGGCTTCTCTTTTTGCGCCCCACCCCCACCCCATCAAGGCCCTGGTTCAACAGAAAAAGAGATCACAGTGAGGAGGACCGTTCTGGTGCTCCCAGCCATGACTCCCTGTGGTAAACGGATCAACCTCCCTACAGACACCTCCAGAGAAGATGCGAGGCTGATTATTGTTGTTGTTAAGTGCTGTTGAGTTGGTTCTGACTCATAGCAACTCTGATTAGAGTTTCTAAGGAGCGTCTGGGTGATTTGAACTGCCAATCTTGTGGTTAGCAGTTCTGTACTTCCCTAAATACACCAGAGAATAATCATTCTCTAAGAAGGTGAGGGCATCTTGTATTATGCCCCAAAGGGTTTCCCAAAGCAAATCCACAGTCATGGAGTCAATTCCACCTCCTGTCAATCTGAAGGGACAGAACAAAACTGTTCTTTAAGGCCCCCAACACTGTGCCTCATCGTTCTCCCTCAGGGTGGCTGATGGGTTGGAGCTGCTGATCTCAAGGTCATTGCTTAACTCACTGCACCACTGAGACTCTCAAAGGGCTTTCAGTGCAGAGTATTGTCAACGGCATTTTGTCCCAAGAAAAGAGACTCATCTTTTTTTCCCTTTAAATCTCTCTTCTCTGTATGCTTTTTCTTTTGCTTGGATCAGAATGGAAATTGGTCTGCAGGCAGTGTATTCATTCATTTATACATTCATTGATTCCACAAAGATGTGCTGAGCACCTATGTGTGCCTTCTGGGAGCTACAGTGGACATCAGAAAACCCAGAGCAAAGTCCCAACTTCTGACTTACGTTTCTCTAATTTTTCTTAGAATCACATGATTTCATCCAACTAAAGGAGTCCAGGTGTGGCATTCCTGCAGGATAATACACTGGACCACAATACCAGTTTGAATCACAAGGTTGGCAGTTCAAACCCACCAGCCGCTCTTCAGAAACCCTATATGGGTCACTATGAGTCAGAATTGACTTGATGGGACTTAACATCAACAACAACAACAAAGGGACCCTGGACCCTATTGTAGTGCTATAGGGTAAGCATTGGACTGCTAACCACAACGTTGGCAGTTCAAACCCATCAACCGCTCTCAGAACCAACTTGACGGCACTTACCAACAGCAACAACAACAACAACAAAGGATCCCTGGTGGTGCAGTGGGTTAAATATTGGGTCTGGTAGTGTAGTGGTTACGAATCGGGCTACGAACCTTAGGGACAGCAGTTCGAAACTACCAGCAGCTCTGAGGGAGAAAGATGAGGCTTTCTACTCCCGTAAAGATTTACAGCCTCGGAAACCCTGTACAGGGTCACTATGGGTCAGAACCGACTCGACGGCACTCAACAACAACAACAACCACAAGGTTGGCAGTCCAAATCTACTAGCTACTCTGCAGGAGAAAGTTATGGTGATCTTTTCCCATAAAGATTTACACTCTTGGAAACCCAAGGGAGCAGTTCCACCCCACCCTGTAGAATCTCTAGGAGCAGAAATCAACTTGACGTCAGTGGCCTTGCTTATTCACTGGTCAATTGAAGCTGTGGTGGTCATCTGTTCACCCTCATACACTTGTTCCATTTCTAAGTCATTCTAACTACCAGAAAATGAAAGTTAAAGCCATTAAAGCCATTAGGGATGAATCGTGCCTTTGATTAATTCCTATGCTCTGGAGCAACTCCAAAGTACTGTCCTTGTCCCCTGGAACATGCCCTCAGAAATGTGTTCCCTGGATCCGTTCTACTCTTGCCTAAAAATTCACACTTTATCTATTATAGCCCAGCCGTGTGGTTTCTAGGCACCCCACTCCCCACACCACCCCTATGGTTTCTTCTTCAACCTGCTTTCCAGTTCAATTTTCCAAATTCTAAGCCCTAGACTCCTGGGAGCCTTATTCAATGGGTCTCTGAACCCTTTGGTGACTGTATCAGGATTGGATTCAGCTGCTTACAATGAGGGGGGCAGCAATGAGCCAATAGCAGTAGTTTAAAGCAATAGTGGCATTTCTTACTCTCACAGAAAACAACGCAGGGGGTAGTATAAGCAGCTCTGGGGAAAGACCCTGCCGTCTGCTTCTGTGAAGACTGACAGCCTTGAAAACCCTGTCCTGTCGGGTCACTGTGAGGCACAATCAGCTGGAGAGCAGTTGAGTTTGGACTGCTTGGGGGGAGGTAGTTTGGAGCTGGTGCAGTGGGTGGGTGGGGATAGTTTAAATCCCTGGTGACACAGTGGTTAAAGTGCTCAGCTGCTAACTAAAAGGTGAGCAAATCGAACCCACTTGCTGCTCCACGGAAGAAAGACATGGCAGTCTGCTTTGCTAAAGACTTACAGCTTTGGAACACTTACAGGGCCATAGTACTCCTTTCTATACGGTTACTATGAGTTGGAACCCACTGGACAGCAGTGGGCTTGGCTTGCCTTTCGGGGAGAGGCCTGGTTTGGAGCTGGTACACCTATTCCAGATTAAATCAGAAGCTGACCCATCTGTCTTTCCGCGCTGCCATCCTCATGGTGTGAGAAGGGAGCTGAGAATCCAGCCATCAGATCAGTGCTCTGAGAGACAGGAATGGAAGGCATATGCTTGTACCCGTCTCCTTTAACTTGATTTTCTAGAAGTGGCGCACAACACTTTCCTCAGCCAGGATTGGATTCCATGGTCACACCTAGCCTTTTACATGGGCAGTAGCATAGTGCTTACTCATTAAGGTGCTAACTGCAAGGCCAGCAATTCGAAGCTACCAGCTACTCCGTGGGAGAAATATGAGGCTTCCTGCTCCTGTAAAGATTTGCAGATGGAAACCCTATACAAGTTGCTCTGAGTTAGAACTGACTCAGTGGCACACACACACAACTAATATGCATAGTCACAAATTGAGGTTTTGTTAATTACAAAAGAAAAGGGGGTGGGGTGAGACAATATTTGGTAATCAACTAGGAGTCTCTGCCCTAAACTCTACTATATAACAGTAATGCAATTATCATGGTGGGAGTAACAGGAAGCAGGGTACAAGCTTGCTTGCTTTCTTGGTTGCTTTGTTTTTTGTTTTTTTTTTAACATTTTAAATAGACCTTCCTTAAGAAGGATCAAAGACATCAGTATAGTTTTTAAATATTTTAATTAAAAGGCAGTGCTTGAGAGGCCTATGATCCTCGCAAAGACTCCAAGCATCTTTTCCTTCTGAGAAATGCTCCTTCCCTAAATCCAGCCTTGGGGTTTCAGCGGTAGGGTCTTCCTAGGGGCCCTGCCCAAGCGGCCACAATCGATTGGGTCAAGGCTGGGTGCCTGGACTGTATACATTCTTCAGGTCCACGAATTGACTGGAGCAAGAGGGCTAACACGGGGCTGAAGACCAAAGCCACAACCTCCAGCCTACTTTTCATCAGTGATAAAGCTGGCATCTTGATCCCTTCCTGTTCACATGTTGTTGTTGTTGTTATGGGCCATGGAGTCTGTTCCGACTCATAGTGACCCTACACAGGGTTTCTGACTGAGGCAGTAAATCTTTACGGGAGCAGACCACATCATCTTTCTCCCGTGGAACCGCTGGTAGTTTCGAACTGCTGACCTTGCAGATCGCAGCCCGATTCATAACCACTACGCTACCAGAGCTCCTGTTTACATGGAGGGGAGTTATTTCTAGGAGGCAAAGGAAAGTTGCAGAAATATATATATATATATATATATATATATATATATATATATATATACAACATTTGCAATAAAGTAAAACAACCAAAATACACATTGGCCATTTTTATCTGTGACACACTGTGCAAAGTAAGAGCTGTAGACAAGCTGGTGACCCTGAGAATGCATTTGAGGGAAATCAATACAACAGTGATCCCAGCACCGAGCTGGTGGTTATGACGAGGAGCTACCGAGAATTACGGGAGCCCAGAGTGGACAGTCTGACGTCAGGGAATGCATTACCAAAAAGTATCCCTTAAGCTGACACTTTAAAGATGAGTTATACAACAACTGGTCTCTATTCATCCAGAGCACAAGAAAAAGACTCAAAAAAGAAATTAGTCTACGGGACTCACCTGTCTACACAGGTCATTCCCTTATCTAGCCAGAGACCAGGAGAACTCGAGGGCACCCAGCCACCACTACTGACTGTCATGATCAGGGACCCACAATAGATGGATTCTGACAGAACAGGAGAAAAATGTAAAACAGAATTCAAATGATTAAAACATCCACACTGAGACTATAGGACTAAATGAGATTATCATCCTGGATACCCTTTAAACTTCAAACACAAATTTTCCCTTGAGAACACCTTTTAGCTAAATGATAGATTGGTTCACATAATAAAGAATATTACCTGTGAACAAACAGCTTCTTTTTAAAAATCATCTTTGCTATTGTTGTTGGTAAGTGTCATCAAGTCATTTTCAACTTAGTGATTGGGCATAGGGTTTCCAAGGAATGACTGGTGGATTTGAACCAACAACCCTGTTGTTAGCAATCCAGTACTTACCCTAAAGTGCCACACCAAATGGTTAAAAATTACTCCCAATCGAAGGTGAGAAGATAAGGAGCCAGGGAAACTAGAGAGCTGGAAATGGTACAACCAGAATGAATGAGAATGATGGTACGTTGTGAAAGGTGAGAACAGTACCTCTGAATCATTTGTGCAGAAATTATTGAGTGGGAAGAATTTCTGTACAAGCTTTCACTGTAAACGCAATAAAACAGTATTTGTAATAAAGATGAGTTGGTGTTATCAAGGCAGAGGAGAGTTTGGTTTGGAAGAGGGAGAATGGAGTTGGAAAGAATGTTCTAGTCAGAGGCAAAGAGCTGGGAAAACATCCAGGGATGGAGGGGATACAGCAAGTTCACAGACATGAGAGTGGACCTGAGGAATGTGGGAGGGTGGACATAGAAAGCATTACTAAGGACGGTGCACTTTATTTTAGAGGCAGGGAGGTGCTCCTGAAGACTCTATGTGGGGAGTGAGATGGTGCCCTTCACATCCGAGAAAGGTCTTTCTGGCTATGCTGAGGACATCAGATTGAAGGGAGCAGGGGAAGACAGGGAGGTCAGGGAGGAGGCAGAGAGGTGTCATGTGACTCAGACCTGGGTGCTAGAAGAGGATACTTAGGACCCAGGAGCAACAAGGAAGAGGTCGGAGCTAGGTCAAGGTGAGTCCCAAGTTGATTGGTTGAACAGTTACCACTGCTGATCTTTCTAAGGCCACTTGTTCCTGGGCCTCAGTTTCTCGATCTGTGAAACAAGGGGATTGGATTAGAAATGGTCTAGGGTTCCTCCGGTTACTTCTTATGCCCGAGCACCCTTAAGGAATCCCAATATGGCACTGTGGGACAAAGCACTGGACCGCAAGGTTGGTTTGAACCACAAGGTCAGTGATTCAAAATCACCACCTGCTTCTCAGAAACCCTATACAGGGTTGCTATAAGTTGGAACTGACTCAATGACACTTAGCAACAATGACAACACCAACAACGACCTTACAGACTGTGAAGTAAAGGCCCCAGCGGACTGGATGAGTTGGGAAAAAACTTTGGGAACAGATCAGATACCTTGGGGGAAAAAAATAGCACCATCCTAAAAAGAAGGGCTCAGATGGACAGACAGGTTGGACAAGAAAGGAAAGGTGGACAAGGATCCCAGCAGAAGCCAAGATGTGGCAATGAAAACAACCAGGGCAGGTGGCAAGATTAGCCTCCAAACTCATCACCATGGGGTATAGACGGTCAGCACTGGGGACAGGCCAAGTTGAACAGACTCTCACCTCTTCATGTGGATGATATATAATCAGACTGTTTTAAAGACTATTTGGCATGCCCATGTCAGGAATAGTACACATGACTCACCAAACTTCCACACCCCATTCTAGAGAAAGCTAAGAACTACCCCCACTGAATGCCCATAGAAACCTGTGAAAACTTCAGCTCAGCAGTCATCACACTGCATATCTGTGTTAATTTAAAGGAGTCTGGGGATCTGGGTGTGCCATAGTAATGCCAATTATAATAAAATAGCTGCCACTTACTGAGCACTTATTAAGTGTCAGGTGCTGTGCTATATATTCTTCAGGGGTTGTCTCTATGGGACAGGTACTACTATCATCCCCATTTCACAGATGAGAAAACTGAGGCCTAATGCTTCACCTCAGTGATACACTGAAGTAAGCTGAAGATCCAGGTCAGAACATGTCGTTCAGCTCTGTGTCCCCAGTGCATCTTACAATAGCAGGGACAGAGTGGGTTACCAACGTCTCCTGGTTGAAGACAAGGACCAAGGCATTCTGCTGCTCACAGGCACATGTGCCAGGTCTAGCTTAAGGGCTAGCTTAGATGCTTGTATCCTGGCTCACCTTTTGCTCAAAAACGGCCTCTTTCCTAGACTGTCCCTAGACAAAATGCTACAATGTGGTTTTAAAATAGAAAAACTTGTGGTTGCTGAAGCAGTCCATAGCTATGAAAGGACACAGATGTTTTCAGTGGCAGACAAAGCTTTATGAAAAGAATAAGAGGCAGAAGTAGCCAATCAGTTGGCCCAAGGAAACTAACCAACCAACCAACAGCACGAACACACATGTACTATAACTAAGAGTCCTGAACTTTTCCTCCATTGACATTGAGCATCAAACTTTGAAAGCTGGAATGAACCTCCTTCAAATCCAGTGTGTCTAAAATAAATGTTAGGATTTGTTGGGAGATTATATAAGATTAAGATTAGAGTAGATCCTTGTTTCAAAATGGATAATTACTTCCATTGTTAAAAACAAAACATGGATGAACCTCAAAACCATTATGCTGAGTGAAAGAAGAAGTCAGGTGCAAAAGATCACATATTGCATGATTGCATTTATAGGAAATGTCCCCAAAAGGCGATGCTATGAAGACAGAAAGGAGATTAGTATCTGCCCGGGTTGGAGGTGGCTACTGAGGATAGCTGCAGGTTCACATAAGGGGTCTTTTGGGGGTGATGGAAATGCTCCAAAACTGGATTGTGGGAATTCTGTAAGTTTATTAAAAACTTTGAATCATACTTAAAACAAGTGTTTTTGTTTTTGTTTTTGTTTTTGTTTTTGGTATATAAGCCACGCTTTGATCAATTTGCTTATTAAAAATGCAGCACCTTTAAAATAAGTAACAAATTGCTATTTTATAAAATCTCTACATAAAACTCCTTGAAGGAGATGATTGAATCAAGTCCTTTGTTTTACAGAAGATAAAACTACTGAGAGCCAGGCAGAGGCTGTGGTTGAACAAGCTCATAGAAAGACTGAGGGGGTGCACGCGGCCAGGGCCCAGCACCTAGAGCCCAGCTGGGAACTGGTGGAGCCATCCTCTTGGTCTTCATAGAGCTAATATGTTGCAGCTACTTGGAAGGGGATTAAACCTTCACTTGTCACCAGACACCTAATGTTGGACAATGGTCCCAGCTGCTCCCAAAATCTGCAGAGAGGAGTGGGCTGAGTTCATAGAGTCGGGTCACGAAGGGGCAGGCGTTAGACTGTGAGGCTTTATACATCCCACTAGCCCCCAGGGGTGGTAGGTGCTGGGTGGAAGCTATACTTTTGGTTTCCAGGCTCTCAGGCATGGAGTGTCCCAGCCTCAACCATGTCTCTCTCCAGCCAAGGACTTTAAAACCCATCTGCCTCTTAAGTCAGTTCCCACTAGGTCTCCTGGAGAGTTAGTGTTGCCTCGGAATAGCCTGTCAGTACAAGTGGGAGGAGATGAGGAGCCTCCCTTCCTGCAGTGCAGGATTCTGATGCGGCATTCAAAGTAGATATGACCTGTAAAAAAATTAAAACTCATCCAAATCCATTCACCCATCCATGCATCCATCCATCCATCCATCCTTCCTTCAACCCATCCATCCATCCATCCATCCACCATCCATCCATCCATCCATCCACCCATCCATCCATCCACCCATCCATCCATCCACCCATCCACCCATCCACCCATCCATCCATCCATCCATCCATCCATCCATCCATCCATCCATCCATCCATCCTCCCATCCATCCACCCATCCTTCCACCCATCCATCCACCCATCCATCCATCCATCCATCCATCCATCCATCCATCCATCCATCCACCCATCCTTCCTTGCTTCCATCCATCCATCCATCCATCCATCCATCCA
>NW_006408610.1:9515695-9521743 GCF_000296735.1 Chrysochloris asiatica | reverse complement strand
CATCCATCCACCCATCCTTCCTTGCTTCCATCCATCCATCCATCCATCCATCCATCCATCCATCCATCCATCCATCCATCCACCCATCCTTCCTTCCTTCCATCCATCCATCCATCCATCCATTCATCCACTCATTCCTGCACCCATACAGCCACACACTGGTCCACCCATACTCACGCATACCTCCCCACCCATATACCTCTCCACTCAGCCAGCCATCCCAGCCTGAGTCCGTCTCCAGGCTGAGTGTAGCCCTGGAGAAGATGGCCTAGAGCAAACTGGTTTCCACTTGTCTTCATGGTTCACATACATGCAGAGGAGAACGTTGAGGATCAGAGAGGTTAAGAGGCTTACTTCAAAGTAGCATAGAGAGGGAGCCCCTGAACCTACTTCCCCACTTTCTCCTGGACGTCTTTGGGTTGTGCAAATAGCAAATAACACTTGACTGCTAACCCAAAGTTTGGAAGTTCAAATCCACCCTGAGGCACTTCAGCAAATAGGTCTGGTGATCTGCTTCAAAAACACCAGTCACTGAAAGTCCTCCGGAGTGCAGTTCTGCACTTCAGGTCACTAGGAGCTGGAGTCACACTAACTGGTTTGTGGTCCTGGGAGCTCAGGCCTGGGCTGGGGCACTACTTGCTCTCCCGCCTGGCTTCCACCCCTACTTTTACACTTAGTTGCTATGACCTTCAACTCACCTTCACTTCTCTGTAACATGAAGACAGCAACGTCTCACAGGCTAAAGAGAATGAAGTAGGGTGCAAAACGTCTATCTGAGATGGTGCAGTGCGAAGTAGGCCTTGTCCAACCCGGCTTTGTAATATAAAATCACTGCTTCTCATTCCCACCCTGGGTGTGAAACAAAAAGGGGCCTTTGCTTCCCTTTTTGTAAAGTGGGAATTCCTGTTCTGCCAACTTTATGGCTTTGTTGTTGGGAATGATAAGATGATGCGTGTTAAACCAGCCTTTGAGGAAACATCACGTGGTATCCAAACACAAGATGCTCTTCTGTTTCATGTCCATGAGAAATCTAAAACTTACATTTTCCAACCCATTAGGAGCAAACCATTTCTACACAGCCCTCAACTCTCGCTTGCATTAGGGAACATTAAGGACAACCTCAGAAATATTTACATGATCACCCAGCAGAGGCAATATGGGGGCTGGTAAAATTTCGATCCACTTGGGTTCATGAACCATCACAGCTCTAAGTAAGCCACCGTGGAGAGTTGCGTGGTTAAAAATAAAAAGACAAGAAAAAAACAAAAACCTCCCTCACAAATATTTAGAATCAATAAATAAGTCACGGAAAGAATGCTTTCACTATGCGAAATCTGCTCATCTGCCAGGGGGAGGTTCTTGGTAGCTAGAAGACAGCGGGGAATAGAAAAATCTTTAAATGTCATGTTGGTGTTGACTCCATTTCTATGTGATGAATACCATCCATCCCCGCCATTCTCAACTCCAACCCACCGCCAATAAACACACATTCTTATTCAATAAATGAAAGAAGAATAGCCCAAGGAAAAAGCCCCTTGGTTACCTGCAAGCTAGGGGTCTGCTCGGGGCCTTGGTTTCTCCATCTGTAAAACTGATTGAACTTTGTTGATCAGGAGTATTTTTTAATTGTGTTAATTTATTTAATAGAGGATTTAAAGCAATGGAGTCCTTTTTAGCAACAGAAATGTGGCACTAGCCACAAAGAAGAACAGGGTTGCTCTGAATGGCATCAAAACGGGGTGTGTGCAGAGCTCCCCTTGCACCTCCCCGGGACTCTGGGGTTCCACATAACACCAATCCAAAAGCACTCAGCAGATGACCTTTGGAGACCCTTTCAAGAATGACTTTTCATGCTTTTATGATTCTTACGACAGTCTTTGATCCATGCAGCCTTCTTAGGTCTTCTGTAACATATGATCTAATTTCCTGGCTGTGTGTGCCAGAAAAGCCCCGTTAAGACCCCAGAGCAGATCTGTGACATGGAAAGGCAGATCTGTGACATGGGGTCATACATGTGGAAGTGCCTGGGATGGGCCCTGCACCCTGTAGGTGTTCAGGAAATGCTCCCTCTTTTCCTAACTCCCAGCAGAGTGGATCAGGCTGCACATTTCCAGGGAGAACTTTGGAGTCAGGCCGATTTTCCTACATCCTGTGAGTATGTGTGCACATGTCTGAGTGTGTGTGTGTTACATGTGTGTGCACATGCTTGGATGTTAAAGGAAAATGGAATTTCCCCATGACCTTTTGAAGCCCTCTTGTATGTGTATATGTGTACATGTATGCATGCATGCACATTGTATGTGTGCATGCCTATATGTGTGGGGAAAGTGGTGTGTCCCCATCATCATACTGGGGCTGTGTCCCACACCGCTGTTGTCTGTGACTGTCCCGGCTTCTCCCACCAACCTTGAAGGGATGCGTATGTGCAGGGTTTTCAAATACCCTGGATGATTTTTTTTTTTTTTTTTAAACAAAACTGTTTTTTTATTGCTGTTCCCAACCCACCTAACATCAGCTGTGATGAGAATCACTTGTAAAGTGCTATGGATGAAATTGCTCCCACTGGAACTTAGGTATGCATTCATGCAGTGTGTGACCCACCCTTTCAACTCCGCTCCCAGCTAATCTCCTGGCCTTTTCCCTCTCCCCCTTTCTCCTCCTTCCACCCACCTTTCAGGTTCCTCTTCTCTCTCCCCTCCACCTTTTCCATTATCCCCTCTCTGTTCTCTGTCTTTCCTTCCTAGCATCCCTGACTCTCTTCCCTTCCCCTCTCTTGTGCTTCCTCTTATCCTAGACCTGTCTGCATCTCGTTATCTTCCTTCTAGCCTCATGTCCCTCCACTGTCTTCGTGTTTCCATGAGGCCCACTGAAAGATTCCCTGTCTGTGTTTGGAAAGGCAGATCCCACCCAGTCCTAATAGAAAGGCCCTGCTTTTCTTGTGCTTTGCTTTGTGCTTTGAGGATCCTCTCCCTGAGGTGGCCCTTGTTCATCTGTCCCAGATGCCTGTATCTTACCAGAGGTACACTGGGGAGACAGAAGAGGCAAACAGAGGAAGGTGGATAGAAAGAGTATGTTGGATTCTGGGAACAGTGTGTAACTTGAAGGAACAGCATGATGAAGAACTAGTAAAGGATACATTTGAGGAGGCAGGTAGGGACATGAGTATATAAGATTATGGAAACCTAGTTGCTGCTTTTGTTGTTAAGTGCCGTTGAGATGGTTCCAACCCATAGCGACCCCGTATACGGTTTCCAAGGAGCAACTGGTGAGCTTGAACCACCGACTTTGCAGTTCAAACTGACAGTGCAGTCCAGCACATTATCCGGTAGTGCCACACCAGGACTCCATGGAAAGCTTAAATTAGCTAAAATCTTTGACTCTGAGCTATAGTTCTTCCCACTTGTTAGGGGACTTGCAGCTCTCCTCCCAGAGCACCAACTTTAAAACAATGTATCAACACGGCATAACAGTGTGAGCTTCGGGTTCAGCTCGGTAGGGGTTCCCACTCAAATCGTTTCTCTGTGGTTTTCTCAGTTCCATTTTCCTTTCTGTTCCTGCCTCGTTCTCCTGGGCACAAAAGGTCTGTGGGGAGCAGATCAGTGAAATGCTTCCATGTTCGTTTCCCACAGGGGCGAGAAGAGAACACAGCTTCCCATCTCTGTCTCTTGAGAGGGTAAGAAGGAGCTCTCAGAGATGAGCAGCAGCCCTCTGTCTCATGAGTCAGAAGTGGATCACCTGCCCTTCCTGAACCAACCATTGGCAGAGATGGAAGAACTCTCTCCTTACACAGATCAGGCACTCCATGTAGCTGGAGGACAAACCACCCAAACGTAGGCTGCTACCCAAGGAGCACAGTGGCTCTGTAGGATAAGCACTGGTCTATACTATACCACAAGGTCGGTGGTTCGAGCCCACTTATTGCTTCATGGGAGACGGATGATACATTTCTGCTCCTGCAAAGATTGACAGCCTCAGAAAACTTATACAGGGTCACTAAGAGTCAGAAGTGACTCCATGGGACTTAATAACAACAACAGCCCAAGCAGAGTGGGGTGGCATGTTGAAGAGTTAACCATTATACCTTCTACAGCTTAAGTTTCCATGGAGGAACCTGATGATGGGCAGAGGGTACCTGAAATCCAAAGTCAGCATGCAGCAGATTCCCAGAGCAGCAACATGACTTGAAATGCTTAGGGGAAATCCGAGGACAGCTTCAAAAAGTTCATGGAAAAATGGAATTTACAAGATGATGGAATTTTTCCCATGAAATGTTTGAAGTCCTTTGTTTGTTCTATTAAAATAAATAGAATTCAGAACGCACATGCAGATCTAAATGACAATATGAGACTTCAAAGAAATGTTCTGCTTAACTAAACTACGCGATGACAGGCCGACTCTGTTTGGATTATGATTAATGAACATACGTGCTGAATGGATGAATGAGTTCATCCTAATTTATGAACACACATGCTGAATGGATGAATGAGTCAGATTTCTGGCTACTTCCAGATTTGGGGTTGCCATTGCTACTCCTTAGATAGTAGGGGCACTTTGGTAGGAAAGTCTGCGGAGCGCTGCTGTTCTAAACAAGAGACAGGACTTGGGGCATTTTCATTTTCTTTTTTTTTCGCAGCCATATTGAGATGTAATTCACATGCCCTAAGACTCACTGAGGGCTCAGGGCTGTGCATGGCTATGTGCAGGAGGGGCTTGGTTGGAGGCAGAAGGAACTGCTAGAAAGTTACTGCAATCTTAAAGGAGGACGACAGAGGCTGGGGTTGGAAGCAAGACAGGACAGGAAGGGCTGATGGGAGGGAGGTTGCTAAGGAAGACGTGGCTAGATTTGAAGAAAGAGTGTAGACTCACACTGTATCAGAGTGCTCCTGAGCCCACGGGGGACTAGGGCTGAGAGTAAAGGTGCCAGCTGGTTAGAAATGCAGGGAGGTGTGTGTGAACTCACGAATTGTAGCTGGTACCCATTTGACCCAGCTTGGATGGCTAGAGCTGAGCTGACCAGAAAATAATGGGATAAATATAAAGATGTTGATATTTAGAGCAAGTGTCAATTGCTACAATTTGTTGGACTGGACTTTTGCTTATGGATGCAGTTGCTCAATATTCTAATCGGAATGGAAGATTCTTCAGGTCAAGGAACATGCTTGCCTCCTCAGTGTACTGAATTGATTGCTGTTGTTGTTGTTAAGTACTGTGGAGTCAGTTCCAACTCATAGTGATCCTGCACAGGGTTTCCGAGGCTGTAAATCTTATGGGAACAGAAAGCCTCATCTTTCTCCCGCACAACGTCTGGTAGTTTCAAACTGCCGACCTTTAGGTTAGCAGCCCAATTCGTAACCACTACGATGGACAATTTAGATATTGACTATCAAAAATGAGGGGTTATAAAGAGTCAGAACCTCTTGATAGCACTTAACAACCACAACAAAGGACTGCCGGTGTGGTGCTGTAGGATCAACACTGGACTGCGAACTACAAGGTTGACAGTTCAAACCCACCAGCTGCTCCTCGGAAATCCTAAACAGGGTTGTTTTGAGTCAGAACCAGCTTGACAGCACACAATAACAACAACAACATTCCTCACAGCCAAGCCAGGCTGCATGCAGCTGTGTCTGTCTATCTCTCCTGCCTGGGGCAGAGATGCCAGGAACATGGGTCCCCAGGCACAGACCACGTGGGCATGCAGGGCTGGCATGTCCTGCTCAAATTGCTCTGAGAAAAACAGCCCAGGTGCCTCCCTGCTTACCACAGACACCTGAGCTCAGCTACTCATAAGTACATTCTCTTGAGCCAGTTAGGGAGAAAACAAAAGCAAAATTCTGTTCCACTCAGGCGGGTTTCCCCTTGAGACTTCCAGAACTTTCTTCAGCTGCGCCTGAGGGAGGGGTGATTATGTGCTGTGGAGTCGGTTCCAACTCATAGTGACCCTGTACAGGGTTTCCGAGGCTGTAAATCTTTATGGGAGCAGAAAGCCTCATCTTTCTCCCACGGCTGGAATCAGAAAATTTGTGACTTGGAATAACAAAGAATGAT
>NW_006408610.1:9389168-9515595 GCF_000296735.1 Chrysochloris asiatica | reverse complement strand
CCCTGTACAGGGTTTCCGAGGCTGTAAATCTTTATGGGAGCAGAAAGCCTCATCTTTCTCCCACGGAACAGCTGGTAGTTTCAAACTGCTGACCTGGCGGTTTGCAGCCCAATTCATAACCGCTTCGCTACCAGAGCTCCTTGGGAAGGGACAGATCTCCATTTAGCAGAGTGTGCCTGGAGATACTGTATCCACCAGACTAGCTTTCTGGAAGCTCTAGGCAGAGCAGGCCTGGGTAAAACCAGACTGAGCAGTCTACAGTGCCAGGTAGGAAGACCGCAAGAAGCCTGGGGTGTGAGAGCAAAGATTCAAGTCCAAGACACATCCCTGCCTTGAGTACACAGGTCTACCCTCCTGGGCCCTAGGATCTCATCTCAAACATGAAGAGGTTAGACTAGCTCAGAATTGCCCAAAATAATTTCCTCTGAATACTGTTTCTGTTGTTGTTAAGTGCCGTTAAGTTGGTTCCAACTCACAGTGTCTCTGTACAGGGCTTCCCAGGAGTGGCTGACGTGCTTGAACCACCAACATTGTGGTTAACAGTCCAGTGCTTATCCTACAGAGCCGCAGCAGGATTCCAGAATTCACTATTGTCATTAAGTATCATTAAGTTAGTTCCGACTCATAGGACCCTGTATGTGGTTTCCAAGGAGCAGCTGGTGAGTTTGAACCACTGACTTTGCAGTTCAAACCGACCTTGAGGTCAAGTGCTTATCCTACAGTGCCACACCAGGGCTCCTTCTAGAGGTATGGGGGTGGTTATGTGCCGTGGAGTCAGTTCCAACTCATAGCAACCCGGCATAGGGTTTTCAAGGCTGCAAATCGTTACAGGAGCAGAACGCCTCATCTTTTTTCTGCAGAACCTCAGGTAGTTTCAAACTGTTGACCTTGAGGTTAGCAGTCTGACTCATAACCACTACGCTATCAGAACTCCTTTCCTAGAAGTATAAAACCTTCGAAATCTGCGGTGAAGAAAACCACTGATCTTTGTTCACCTTGTTCTTATTGTTGTTAATGTCTGTCGAGTTGGTTCCAACTCATAGCGACCCTGTATAGGGTTTCTGAGGAGAGGCTGGTGAGTTTGAACCACTGACCTTGCTGTTTAAACCAACCTTATGGTCAAGTGCTTATCCAACAGCACCACACTTCAGAGTTGCTTCCCCAAAGTATTTGATGGATAGAGTCTAAGAAAGGAGCTGCCAAACCTGCCCCCAAATACCTCTTTATTCCCAGATTGGAGTCACTGGGTGGTGCAAATAGTTAAGCACTTGACTATTAGCCAAAAGTTGGCAGCTTGGAACCATCCAGAGATGCCTCAGATGGGTCTGATGATCAGCTTCCAAGAAGTCCAGCCTTAAAAATCATATGGAATGCTCTACTTTATACACATGGGCTCACCAAGGATCCAAATCCACTCAACAGCAACCAGCAAGTATAACCCCCAAGTGCCGTAGTATCAGAAACCCTACCTTTCCAGATTCATTGTGTCTTGTGGCTCCCAGAGTCCCCATCAAGTCATTGGTAACTCATTCTGGATAGAGAACTGTCTTAGGCCATTATCAGTTGTCATTTGGGTCAGGACTTAGCTAACAAAGAGAC
Organism: Chrysochloris asiatica; assembly: GCF_000296735.1. Classification (NCBI taxonomy): domain Eukaryota; kingdom Metazoa; phylum Chordata; class Mammalia; order Afrosoricida; family Chrysochloridae; genus Chrysochloris; species Chrysochloris asiatica. The sequence goes on along the minus strand of NW_006408610.1, from coordinate 9,513,996 downwards.
CAAGCTGAGCTTAGGGTGAAGAGCAGGGTGGGGGTGCCAGGAGATGGAAGATGGGTTTGGTAAGGGGAGAGAGAGACATCAATGACCTACAATTGTCATGTTCTGACTTAAAATGTTTTTAAGAAGGGAGATTTCACATAGAATTATTTGTGGCTATAGTCAAGTTTGGCAGTTCGAAACTACCAGCGGTTCCATGGGAAAAAGATGAGGTGTTCTGCTCCCTCCCGTAAAGATGTACAGCCTCAGAAACCATGTGTAGGGTCACTATGAGTCAGAACTGACTCCACGGTACTTAACAACAACAACAACACAACATAGTCAAGTTAGTGATTTATATACCTGGGACAGGATTTTTGAGTTTAGGGAAAATCCTAAATCAAGGAGTCCAGAGAATGAGGTGGCCTGCCCAGCCTCCACAACTGGACAGCCAGGTTCCCTGGACAATGTCTCAGTAGCATCACTAGCTGGGATCTCATAACTATCTCTCCCTGTACATACAATGATGCTGTCCCCCAGACCCTACATCAGGTCTGTCCCCCAGAATGATTTCTCTGGGCAGGAAATGGAGATAAGAAAGGCAAGGGAATATTTCCAAATGGTTGATCTGACAGCTGCAAATTTCATTTTGTGTTGTGTATTGACCTTTAATTGTTTCCCAAGTAGCCCCAGACTGAGAGATCAATAAATCTCCTAGATAGTTAATAGCCCCTCTGGCATCCATGGCTTTAGTTCGAAAATAGTCAAATGCATGGCTTTCTGCAAATCTTTGAAGGTTTTTCATTTTCAGAGGGACTTGACGAACAATGACCTGGCTGGGATCGGAGCTAGGAGGGAGTTCACAGAGGGGGTACCCAAGCCCTCTGTGTCCAGGTGGTCAGATCAAGGAAAAGAAAGGCTGGTGACTTCATGTGGGCCCACAGAGACCATTGAGGGGGTGGCAACTCCAACTCCACCTTCCAGTTGATCTTTCCACTCCAGTCAGCCACCTCCCTTAGAGAACTGATATGGCACGAAGGTGGTGGCCATTTTGGTTAATTGTCACCAGAGAGATTTTCAAGGAAGGTTCAGGTGTAGTAGAGACAGTGGGGATTTGTCATTATAAAAGTGATTTCCCTTATCCCTTTCCTTTTACCTCTTCATAGCTGGTTGACCTTGGTCATATCATTTCCCCCCTTCTTCCTAAACCTCAATCACTTAAACCATGCAGTAGGAATGAAAAGGACCTCTGCCCAATAGGATTATCATGAGGACTGAATGGTTTGTGAAGATCCTCACCCAGAGCATCCTCAAAACCAATGGGCACTGGGGTGGACTTGAGTGAGGCTCAGGACTGTCTGATGAAATTCTGTAGTCCGCAGATCCAGGTAGAAAACAGGCTAACCTAACCAAGACCCACACCTGAAGACTTGTCACCCCGGCTCAGAGTGTAAGCCATGATTCCCTCACTAGGTTATAGTGACCTGGTGGCAGGGATGGAATCCTAAACGCCTTAAAGTCTTCCTCATAAAAGTGTCAGACCCCGAGTGAGGGGTCAGTAAACACTGGCTGAATAAACACACATGCAAGTCAGTGTCTGGTTAACATGGTGGGGGTAGCATTGGAAGAATCCTGTGAAGAAGTGTCTTACCAACCATACCATGATCCCACGTGACCAAGAAACCAAGGTCAGCATCAGTCCCCAGTCTCCATCCAATGGTTAACCGAACCTGAGGACCAAACGCCTCTCACGCTTATGTCTATGAAGAGTCAGGGTGGAGACCATTAAGGGCCCAGGCTGGTTGTTTCCTGTGTAGTACAGTATGTTTCAGCTGAAAGAAAGCCCACCTGGGGTCTATAGAGCATGCTTTGATCTCATCACGCTGCTGACTAGCTGTGGGGTTCTCAGGGTTTCAGTTTTGCCATCTGAGAAATGGAGCGATTGAGTTCCCTGTGGCTGCCTTTCTAACAGGGTCTCTGTGAGGTGAACCACAGCCCACCAAGGAGAATTATTTTATCAGGGGAATCTACTAAGAATGGTTTTCCCACCCTAAACCTCAATTTAAAAGTTAAGAACTGAGCTACTTCAGCTAAGGGACAGCTGGGCACTGGCCGTAGGTAGACCTCCCTCGTATGCTCCTCAGTAAAGCATGGTTTGAAGAACAACTGCCTTGTTTTCAAGATGCAGAAGGCTCTCCTCAAAGGCACAGACTCCTTAGCTAACAACTGAGCTTAGGGTGAAGGGCAGGGTGGGGTGCCAGAAGAAGACAGAAGATGGGTTTGGAATGTGGAAAAAGAGACATCAAAGACCTCCACTTGTCATCTTGTGACTTGAAGAAGGGAGATTTTACATAGACTTACTTTGCTGTAACCATGTTAGGAGAGCAGAAGTTGAGTCTTTTATACCTGGGACAGGATTTTTGAGTTAAAGAAAAGTCCTAAATAAGTGAACTCAGAGGATGGAAACCTTGGGGCACAAAGCTCCTTGGGTTTGAACACAGGCAAAGGAAGCCCACTCCAGTCCCGAGGGCCCACCAGGCCCCTGAGGCCCCTGAGAGCAGGCTTTGGTTACCAGGCAACCAGCACCATGTTGCCCAGACCTCCCATTAGTGCCTCCCAGCTGTCCTCCCAGCCAAAACTGGTTTAGAAAAAGCTGGCAGGTAGGAACAAAGGGACTAGGCCCCATTTGACAGACAGTGTCCCTCCCATTTGCATGTCATTAAGCTGCAGGCCAGTTAGCAGAGAGGGACACATAGCTTCAGTCCCCCTGCCAAGTCAGGATACAGAAGTCAGGGGCTTCATTTCCCATCTTGGACACCTTCCCAGAGTCACGGGGCCCATTTGAAAAAGAGAGTTTTCTTGAAGAGATGGCTAGAGGGACCTGGGGGCTTATGGAAGGATGGTGACCCCGGCTTTTCTCTATCTCTCTCTTGAACCATGACGTGAGCTGGAATGTAATCCTGGTTTTGGGGGAAAGGGCTTCATTACACCCAGAGTTCAAACCTGGCAATATACAAGTGCTTATGAGAAGAGTAAGTCAGGTTTATTTCCTGCAGGAATCTCCACACCACACACAAACACACACACACACACACACACACACACACACCAGCCTCACCAAAAAAAGAAAAAGGAAGAATGGAACACAGACCACATTTTCTTGGCTTTCCTTTTCAGAGGCCTCCTGGGGCTGGGCTGATTGACAAGACACTAAATGCAAGAGGTTTTCGATGATAGAGAAAGAGATTTTCTTAAAGCATTCAACTCCTGACCTTTAAGAGCTCAGGGAGCAAAATGATTTTCAGTCACTTGGGTCTTCAGTGAAAGGTATGTGAATTGATCGACTGCCGGGCTCAGGCCTCCTGAGGTCTCAATGTTATGTCATTAAAATCTTACAATCGAGTTATCCTAATGTATTCCAGCAGCCACCTTCTCAGAGGCGATTAGTAAATAGACTCAGAGCTACACGGTAGAAAACTCTCCCTCAGAGGGCTTGCTCCAGTGTTGAGGAGGACAACAGTGAGTTATAGGCCTCCTGACGTCAAAATCTGGCCATGTGGTTATTTGGGTTTGGGGGAATTTTTTTGACATTAGGATATGATAACTATTATTTATTCCTCCCACAATTTTTTCTCTCTCGCTCTTATTTGTAAAGATGCCCACTCCTCTGGTTACAAGGTGGCTATGTATGTCAACCTGCCTAATCACGGTGCCTGTTCCTTTGGCGATGGTGATTGGTCAGGGGGTACACGTGACCCAAGCTGAGCCAATCAGAATGTGCCCTGGGGTTGGTATCTCTTTAATGAGGATCGTGAATTGGGAGGGTGCAATGACGGGTTGATGATAGCTCTCTTCTTCCCCACATGTGATCTATCGGCAGAAAGTAGTCAAGCAGCAGCAAGCAAAGAGGGAGAGAAGACTGGAGTAAGAGCAGCCTGCTTTCTAAAACTTCTTCATCAATACTGTGACACACTTTCATGTCTTTCCTCGCTCTACAAGCCTTGAAGTCCCTCTTAATTGAAGTTAGCCAAGGTTCGTTTATGTTGTTTGCAATCAAAATCCCACCATGCAGTGGGAGCTGATATTCCCAAGGCATAATTGTCTGGGTATTGGAGAAAATAAAATTGCTAAGGAATGATGGAAGCATGACGATGCAGACCACGGCAGGTCCTCAGGGATGACCCACTGCAACAGAAACTCCTGAAGAGAGGACATTCCGTCTCTTGTTCATTGATGTACCCCCATTCCTAGAGCAACGCCCGACATTGCAGATGCTCAATGACTATCTGTTCAATAAATTCATTGTGCAGATTAGGAAATACGATTCCTTCCCCTCCTCTCTGGGAAAACCTTTTTCCTTTGTCCACTGCCCCCAGGGTCCCATTATTCAAAAGGAAAATAGTATCATGTGTCCATTAGGAATGCTTTCAGCAGCAGGTAACAGAAAGTCTTTATAACACTGGTCTAAAGATCAAGTTGTTTATTTGTCTCAGAACATAAGAAGTCCAAGGGTGGGCATTCTAGACTTGATGTGGTGGCTCGATGCTGCCATCAGGGACCCAGTATCTCTCAATCTTCTGTTGCACATCCATCCCCAAGACAGTCACCTCATGGAAATGAGACCTTCAAGGTGTCACGTTTGCAACCCAAGTAGAGAGGAGGAGGGAAACCGGAAGTAGAAAGAGGCACTGCATGCTATTGGGAAAGCAAGAACCTTCCTGAACAACCTCACATGTCACCTCATTGGCCCGAACAATGTCATGGGCCACCCCTAGCTTCAAGAAAGTCTGCGGAGCAAGTACCTCTTACTGGCACACTGAAGCCCGGCCCTCCAAACCAGGGTTCTATTAGTAAGATGAGGAGACATAGAGTTTGGGTTCCTTCCCCTGTTGGTGAGATTTTCTGTTTTACCAAAGGAGATCGACAGAACAGACTGAGAACCTGGTTCACGGTCATTTACCTGTTTTGTCAGCTTCAGAGACTAAGAAAACCTATGGACTTTTTGATATCCTGGTTCAACTCCTTGGTGATGGTCTAAGTGGATAGGAAGCCTCTGTAAACAGACTGGATGATCCGGGGGTCCAGTCTTACCTCCTTGTTCACTATAAACTCTATTCCTCAAAGCGATGGCTAAGGGAGACACCAAAGACCACAGGATGGGGACATTCTTCCCAAATTAATCCTGCATCCGTTTCTATTGATGTTTAACTAACCATCCCCAAACTTAGTGACTTTACCAACAACTCTTGTTGCTGTTGCTGTTATGTGCCATCAAGTCAATTTCAACTCTTAACGATCCAGTATAGGGCTTCCAAGGAGCTGATTGGAACCATTTGGGTTTGAACCGCCCAATTTGCAGTTAGCAGTCCAGTGTTGTGGCACTGTAGGATCAGCAGTGGACTTCAAACCACAAGGTCGGCAGTTCAAACTCACCATCCGCTCTTTGGAAACCCTCTACAAGGTCACTATAAGTCGAACCAATTCGATGGCACATAACAACTACACTCCAGTGTTTATTCTACAATACCACACCAGGACACTAATGGCTATTGTTGTTGCTGTTGTTAAGCACCATGGAGTTGGTTCCCACTCATAGTGACCCTGCACAGGGTTTCCGAGTCTGTAAATCTTTATGGGAGCAGAATGCCTCATCTTTCTCCCATGGAACAGCTGGTAGTTTCAAACTGCCAACCTTGAGGTTAGCAGCCCGATTCGTAACCACTACGCTACCAGAGCTCCTTCTAACAGCTATTAATTACTAGCTCATAACTCTGTGGGTTGACTGTTCTAAGTTCGGCAGTTCTTGGGCTGCATGTGATATTGGATGGGCTGCTAACATCTGGGAAGTCACTTGGGCTAGTATGTCTAAGACAGTTCAATGACTTGGTTGGCAGTTGTTGCTTTCTGATAACTGGGAACTTTAGCTGGAGCTGTTTCTGGGAGCACCTACATGTGGGCTCTTCACGTGGCTAGAGCATCTGACAGTCTGGCAGCTGTGAGTATCCATGAGTGAGTGCTCCAAGAGACCCCAGCCTCACAAGTTCCAGAACATCACGTCTATTACATTCTGTTGGTCAAGCAAGTCGCCAAGGCCAGCCCAGATTCCAGAAGGAATTCAACTTCATCTATTGATGTGCCTTAGTAGCGCAGTGGGAGAGACTAAGGTAGGAGAACCCACGTCACGGGAGGAAGAAGAAGCCAGTTCAATCGTGGTTTGAAGGATGATTTCTCACAAGAAATACCAATGTGGGCACTTTGGGCTGTGTGGGACAGTCGGTGACTTGCATGGTCTCAAGGAAACCCAGGTGGGAGCAGTGTTATGATGGTGCACAAGGGCAAACCTCCTCATGAGCTACATGCAGGCTCTTTCTTGTCCTTCACGTGGAATCTCTGCTTCTCTCTGAGTCTCTGCTGGAAGCCCTGTCCTGCTTTCTATGCTCAGCCTCTTTTACTTTGGGCACCTGTGTAGCTTCAAGTTGCAAGTGACCACTAGGACCCAGTTCCCCTTCCAGCATCCTTCCAGCTTCTGCCTTTACTGTGAATTGCTTCATTCTCTCCAAGTTCCTTGGTTCCTGGTTTTAGGGACAGAAAGAGAGAAGCTGATTGATCAAAATGAGAAGCTTGTCTTTTTGTAACAGGCCACCTGATAGGTCAGTCTGGTGTCTTTGAGTCAGGCACCTGTGCCTAAGCCAATCAACTGAGGTAATGGAACAGTGAGTCAGTTGCATGGTGACTTAGGCAGTAGGGCATTTTGCCTGTGGTTGTCCAGCTGATCTGTCTCATAGCAACCCCATAGGACAGGTACAACTACCCCTTAGTGTTCTCAAGGCTGAGGACTTCTGGTGCGGCACTGTAGGATCAGCACTGGGCTATGAATCACAAAGTCAGCAGTTCAAACCCACCACATGTTCCTTAGAAACCTTATGCTGGGTTGCTATGAGTCAGAACTGACTCGATGGCACTTAACAACAACAACAGCAAAATCTTAAGGAGCCCTGGTGGTGCAGTGGGTTAAGTGCTGTCCTGCTAACCAAAAGGTCAGTAATTCAAATCCATCAGCCACTCGGTGGAAAATAGATGAAGCTGTCTGCTCCTGTAAAGATTTACAGTCTCAGGAAGCCTTTATCGGGTCACTGGGTCTGAGCTGACTCAGTAACAATCGGGGGTAGGGGGGGATAGCTTCATGGAAGCAGAAGGCAGAATCGTTCTCCTGTGGGTTCAAACTGAAGAGCAGAGCGCTTACCCACGGCGCCACCAGGGCTCCAGTTAGGGCTCAGGGCCTCTCTAGCTCAGAGGAGGCCAGAAGTCCGGGACTGTCTCCACTTGAGCCTCCCCATTTCTGGAACCCCAGGACTTTCTTTGGCACTAGTTGCACTCTCCCCTCTTCTGGGGAATTCTGCTCACAGGTGCCTCTACAGTGGGCTTCTTGCTTAAATTGCAAATTGAATCGCTGCATCAACCCTACCTAACTTAGAGCCCAATGTTGACAGTATCCTTTTTTTTCAAATTTTCTTTTATTTTTTATTTATTTAATTGAATGAACATATTTTATGCAAGCAGGCTACTTTAGTGAAGGTTGTTCCCCTGTGATTCATCAGCTTAACAACTAGAAACACCATCATTTGGCTCCATCCTCCTGCTGAGAACATCACATAACTGAGAAATGTTCATGCATATCACAGAGTTATGGGGGAGAGGGAAAGGTGGGCTGCAGGGAGAGGGAGGAAGGAGTGAAGAAGTGATTATGTTCACATTCACAGATTGGCATCCAGAGATGTGGTTAGACACAGAGGAAAACACAGACCCACACATGTTGATGATACACATGCTTACACACACACACACACACGGGGGCACAGAAATTACCACATACCTCTCTCCTCAAGAATTCCTACACTTGAAAACAAGGTGAAAAGACACTAGCTTACAAAAGTTAAAAAGTGAAGAGGGATGTTCCAGAGCTGGTCTCATTATTTATTTTCACAGATAAGAAATAAGACCCCTTAGTCACCTTCAAAGAAGCTCTGGTAGCCGTAGTGGTTATGAATCGGACTGTGAACCTCAAGATCAGCAGTTCAAAACTCCAGCTGTTCCGTGGGAGAAAGATGAGGCTTTCTGCTCCAGTAAAGATTCACAGCCTCGGAAACCCTGCACAGGGTCACTATGAGTCAGAACCGACTCCATGGCACATATCAACAACAACAACAGTCACCTTCAGATCTGGAATGAATTCAGTCCCCGGCTCAATTTTCAGCTAAACAATAGTGAGGCCTGTAAGGGAAACAATAACCCTTGTGAGGTAGAGAACACCTTCGAATCACCAAACATTTGAGATCAACAGGGGAGCATTTCATCCAAGGATACTTCTCAGAAAGACTAGGAAAGAAGGAGGACTGGAAAAGGAAACACAGGAAGTGAAATAAGTGATGTCATATTGGGAGGCTTGCAGTCAATGAAACGAAACAAACTGTGTATGAAATGAATGGAAAGTAGATCCGTTCTTGTAAAACTTCATCCAGTTCACAATGAAATGTTTGGGGCAAAAGTGAAGCTGAGAACAATAGCACTGGCCCCTATGTGCACTCCCTGGGTTGGGCTGACACACAGACCAGTCAAGTAGCCTATGATGCAATGTGCATCTTTATTTACCTTCACCAAGCCCTCATTCCTAGGTTAAAGATTTTCCAACATCCTCATCACCTTGATTTAAAGCATGAGCCAAACATTCCTGCAATTTTTAAAAATAACTTTTATTAAATGACCTAGTTTTTAAATAACCTTTATTAAGGTTAAGGCTGGGCTGCTAACTGCAAGGTCGGCAGTTCAAACCCACCAGCCACTCTGAAAGAGAAAGATGAGGCAGCCTGCTTCCATAAAGATTTATAGTCTCAGAAACCTTAAGGAGAAATTCTCTTCTGTCCCATAGGGTTGATGAGTCGGAATCGACTTGATGGTGGTTTGATTGTGTGTGTTTTCACTGGGTTAGCTGGATATCTGGAAATATTGTCAGAGGTGCTTGTGAGGACAGAACAGCCCTGCAGTCAGTCAATGTCATAGACACCTCAGAGACTTGAAGGGGTTGTGTGAACACTTCTAAGGTTGGCCAAGTCCATTCTGGCACATGGGACCTTCCCATTTCCTCTCCAGTATTACTGGGACTTCCTTGATGCAGTTCTACTCACCTTCTGTTTGGATTATTGCTGTGTTCACAGCCAACTTCCAATCTCTGCTCTCTCCGATCCTTTCCTCCTACCAGCCAACGAATCTTTCTAGAACATCCTCTCATCAATGTGCCCTTCCTAGGGTCACCAGGATCACAAAGTGCCGGTGTCCACCTCTGCAGTGGACAGTCATCTTCTGATTGCAAGCTAGACCATCCAGTTTCGAGTTCACACAATGGGGGTGAGAGAGGACACAGGATATTTACAAGCTCAAATTACTGGATGTTCAAGGTGTAGAGGCTGGATTCAGGAGCCTACTGATATCATCAAGAGCATCTTCAGTCCTTGATCGCTCCCCTGGCTGGTTGAGAATTACTTTGTGTTCTGTTATGTGATGTGGTGGTGCTATAGTGTAAGCACTAGACTACTGACCACAAAATCAGCAGTTCAAACCAACCAGTTGCTTTATGGGAGAAAGATGAGGCTGTCTGCTCCCACAAAAACAGTTATAGTCCTGGAAACCTCAGACAAGGTCTCTGTGAGTCAGAACCGACTTGATGGCACACAACATGAGCAGGTGAATATTGACAGAAACTGGAGTCTTGGCTGTTCTCCATGTTGGTTTCATTCCCAGAGCAGTTTTCTCTGTATCAATGGCCTCTGCAAATCTCAGGCTTACATGGGCTTTAGAGGCAGAGAAGCTGGAAGGAGAGGAGCTGGCTCTGGGATGTTGGTCTGTTACACAAATCTTGGGCATTTTTAATCAAAACTAAACACCTTGGTTGAGTACTTAAGACGTACTTTCGAGTCCTGCTTTGTCATTCTAACCTCACTTCCCATTACCAATCTACTCATAAATTCTGTTCAGTTTCACTGTTGTGTTCCATTCAGGCTATTCCTGGACCTATGATGTACCTCCCATAGCATTCCAACCAAACCAATCAGAGAGCAAGACCTGGGGCAGTATGATCCATAGGCTTCCCTTCTCCTGTCCACTCCAGGCAGTGGGGAGTATCACCCTAAGACACGCTGTTAACACTGCATCCAGGCCCAGTGAGTGTCTTACACCTGGCTTCAAGAAGCAGAGCCTGAGGCAGGTATTCTTCTTTTTAATTTTTTGTTAGGGAGTTCAAGTGCTTTACTTATTTATTTTAGAACTTTCTATTGAGCGATCTGTTTTTGATGCCACAATTCATACACATTTTGTTTCATATCATTGATTACCATCCCCACAATGGCATGCCATTTATCCCACCCCCTCCCTGGGTTTCCTGTTTCCTTTCTTCCTTCTTTCCTAACCCTGTTGGATGTTATCCTTGGGTCATTGCTGCTCTTTTGACTTCAACTGGTTGATTATCCTAAGTTGTGCGTACTTCCCTAGTGTTATTGTCCAATTATAGACCTATCTAGTGTTTGGCTGATAACTAAACTATGGAGGTGAGTTCAATTTTAGACCTGAAGGTTGACTAAAAGCCGTAGTCTTGGGGGTTCTACCAGTCTCTATTTGACCAGTAAACCTGGTCTTTTTTTATGATTTTGAGTTTTGTTTCACATTTTTATCCCACTCTATCCAAAAGCTTCTAATGTAATCCTTTTCAGAGTAGTAGGCAGTTGTAACTGGGCACCATCTAGTTCTTCTGGTCTCCAGGTCATGGAGACTGATATTCACATGGACTAATTGTTTTCATTTGTCTTCAATTTTTTTCACTCTTTACTCTGGACAGGAAGAGAGACCCATAGTAACACCTTAGATGGCCAGTTATGAGTTTTTACGGCCTCAGCTGCTGCTCACCAAAGTAGGAGGTAGAACACTGTCTTCTTCATGGATTATGTTATGCCAGTCGACCTTGGTGTCCCTGAGACTGTGTTCCTGAGCTCAGAGGCCCATCAACTCATTCCCTCAGGTGTTTGGTTAGAGCTAAGATGTTTCAGTAACTTGCCCCCTATATATATTGTGGCGCTGTGGGTTAACACACCAGACTGCAAAGCCGTTTGAACTGCAAGGTCGGCAGTTCAAGCTCACTAGCTGCTCCTCAGAAACCCTATACAGGGTCACTATGGGTCGGAAGCGACTCAATGGCACTTAACAACAACAACAACATGCTCCACCACATTCATGGATATATTTGCAGCAAAGGTAAATACCAAGGTACAAATATTCTCTGTCATATCTATGTATATTTATAAGTATACTCCCACACATGTTCACCTGCATCCACTTGTAGATCATGTTATTGCAGGACTGTGTGTATAACAGTATTTATTACCTCTGTGGTCTAACTCTTGCAGTCCTCACAGAGTCTTCCCTGCTCCATCACAATTGCCAACCTCCCTTTCCTTGTACATTGCCATCTCCTCCACCCAAGATAACATGTGATGTGAGACAGGCATTGTTGCCATTAGTTACTGACAGAGTGGTCTCAAAAGAACCCTGTACAGTGAGGGGTGCAGGAAAAGACAGGAGAAGAAACGGAACAAAGATGTGGCTTCAGCTGAAGCCTCGCCTCAGCCTGACCCCACAGGGAGTCCTGGAGTGTGAATGGCACAGCAGACTTGTCCACAGTGGAGCAAGACTTTGTTGCCCCCTGTATCAGTTTAGTCAAGGAGTCCTGGTGGCTTATGCTATTAAGTACTTGACTACCAACTCAAAGATTAGTGGTTCAAGTCCATCCAGCCACTCTTCAGGAGAAAGACCTGGCAATTTGGTCCCATAAAGCTTACTGTCGAGGAAACCTGATGGGGCAGTTCTACTCTTTTGCACGGGATTGCCATGAGTTGGAACTGGTCCCATGATACCCACAGCAATGCTGTGAGCTGACCCTGGCTGTAGGTGGGAGATGAGTGTGCAATCTCCTAGGTATTCGCATAGAAACGAGTCCTGTCTGCTATGGTAAGTTTCCGGAGAAGAATGAAGCTGTGAGCATTAGTTTCCAACAGTCACAGGGGCTAGGGGCTGGAAGAACTGGCAGCGAGGATCTGGGCAGGACACCAATGGCATCTACTACAATGGGAGAGAGTCTTGTCATTGATTAATCACAATAAAGGTTATAAAAGTCAGGCATCATCCTTAGCCCTTTACATGAAGCCTCTTATTGAATGTTGACAACAACCAGTGTTGTTGTTGTTGTCAAGTGCCATAGAGTCAGTTACAACCCATAGCGACCCTGTATAGGGTGTCTGGGGAGAGGTTGGTGTACTTGAACCACTGGCCTTGCAGTTCAAATGACTTTGTAGTCCAGCACATTAACCCACAGTGCCACACCAGGACAATAACCACAGGAGCTAAGCATTCTTTCCCAGATTACAGGCAAGGAAACCGAGTGAAACTCTAAGAGTCTAATACTTAAGGGCATCCAACAAACAGGGCTCACGCTGACCTCCAGAACCTGGATTTACCATCATTTGAAGATGAGCGATGTAAGTGTTAGAGCAGGTGAGGCCACACTGGTGACAGGTATTTATCATCTTAAGGAGGGAGCTCTGGTGGCATAATGGCTAGGCCAAAAGGTTAGCAGTTCAAACCCACCTAGCAGCTCTGAGGGAGAAAGAACCTGTGTGCCTAAAGCTTGTTATTTGCTGTTCAGTACCATCGAGTCAGTCCTAACTCAGAGCGACCCTGTATAGGGTTTTCAAGGAAAGACTGGTGGATTTGAACTGTCAGTTTTGTGGTTAGCAGTGCAGTGCTTATCCTAAAGATTGTTGTTGTTGTCGTTAAGTACCGTGGAGTTGGTTCCAACTCATAGTGACCCTGCACAGGGTTTCCAAGGCTGCAAATCTTTATGGGATCAGAAAGCCTCATCTTTCTCCCGTGGAACAGCTGGAAGTTTTGAACTGCCAACCTTGAGGTTAGCAGCCCGATTCGTAACCACTATGCTGATTACAGCCTAGGAAGGTCTATGGGGCAGTTCTACTCTGTTGCTATGAGTTGAAATTGGACTCAACAGTACCTAACAACAAGGACAATGAAAAAGCCGGCCTCGTCCGAGAATCCCACCTCTGTGTAGGAACCTCATTTCAAACTCCATGGCATTTTCCTCTAGGTGCTTTCGGCCTTCTGCATCTGCTTTACTTTCTCTGCCCAGGCTACATTTAAATGGTAACATCCACTTCCAGAAATTACCATTTAAGAGATATACTGACAACCATTTGAAGGCATTTGGACTTGAGCATGTAGTCAGAGTGGTGGAGATGGTGATCAGGTTAGTTCCAATTCATAGTGACCCTGTATAGGGTTTCCAAGGCTGTTAATCCTTTTGGGAGCAGAAAGTCTCACCTTTCTCTTGTAGAGCAGCTGGTGGATTCAAACTGCTGATCTTGCAGTAAGTAGCCCAACACACAACGCACTATCCCACCAGAGCCCTTTAGTCAGAGTAGTGAGGGCTGAAAGTCTCAGGACTTTGAGCTGATTCATTCCAGTTCAACCCCTTGCAGACATTGCATTTCCACTGCAGAGGTACTGAATCAAAGCCTGCATTTCAACCCCCAGGTGATTCCTGGATTGCATACGTAAGAAATTGCCTGGGGATCTTGTTAAAGTGTAGATTCTGATTCAGTATATCTGGAGTGGAGATACAAATTCTCTGCAGGGGGATGAACTGGAATGAATGAGTTCAAACCCTGGGAGAATCTTGACATACAAAGAATGAGCTAATGGACTGCAGATGTTTAACCTAGAAGAGTATTCCAGGAGGGCCTCAGAACAGAAAAGGACTCATGCGGTCACCAATTCAAACAGATGAGGACAAGAGGGCTGGGACCTAGACAGGAAGACAGGCTTGAGTTAAAGTCACCAGATAACCAGATCTTAGAAAGGCCATTCCTCTTCTCTGGGTCTCGGCCCTCAAGGATTTGATGGTAAAGGTTTTAATAATCCACTCTCCGGAAGAAAGAAGGCCTGATTTGTAGCATTTTCTAATTTCCATGGTGTAAATATTCCCACTGTGGCCAATTTGAAGCTACTATCTGACATCACTGATGCAGGGTTGGGAAGAGATGTGGGCGATCAGCTATGGTGGATCAGTGCAAGCTCCTGTGTACCACTGACCCCCGCTACAAAGCTCATTTTGTAGGACCACTCATTTCCCAACACTAATCCCATAAGACATTCATTGAAAGAGCATTCTAGGGTTACCCGTGAAAAACAGAGCACTCTAAAGCCCGATCTCAGATCACTGTGTGCTGCATTCGCCCATTAAAGGCCCCCAAAGTCCTGCAGTAAAGAAACCTGTGTAACTTCAATTAGCTCAGCATTCCCTAAACCTGTTTGACCACCCAACCATTTCATCACATACCTTTCCGGAATATCACCTGGAAGTAGTGTTCAATAGAACACTTGGAAAAAATGCCACACAAACCTATACCAACATCTTCACGTAGACAACAGGTCATTGCTAAGAAAGAGATTTAATTTGCAATTCCATTCCCCACCCCCATCCCCAGAGGGTAGAAATAGGATTAGGACCAATGAGTTAAAGCAGAGGAAGATAAGAATTCAATTTGACAAGATGAAGTCCTTTCTAACAATTACAAGCTATCCAGCAGTAGCGTGAGGCTAGGTCTAGAAGCAACAAGGTCCCCATAGACAAAAAGGGAAGGTCAAGGAATACTGGGAGGCCTTCTTGCACTGGGAAAGCAGAAGCGATTCCGTCCTTGAACTTCCCTGACCTCCTAGGAGTCTATTCATTTGAAGTGCATAGGTCCTGTCTCTGACCTCCAATTAGGACCCATCTGAAAGAGGCCCTTTGTGAGAAACAGGGGCTCAAACTGGTTCATTCCAGTTCATCCCTCTGCTGATACTGGACTGTGAACCACAAGGTCAGCAGTTCAAACCCATCAGCCGCTCCTCAGAAACCATATACAGGGTCGCTATGAGTCGGAACCGACTGTAGGGCACTTGACAACAACAACACTTTCCTAAAGAAGTCTGTCCTCTTCAGTTTACACCATGTCCAAATGGCAATTTGGCCTCCTCAAATTATGCTCCTTTTCAATGTTCCTTGATTTTGGAGAAAAAAAAATAAGTCAGAAAGAGTAAGATCAGGGCTGTAGGACAGACGGGGTGCAGTTTTCCAACGAAATTCTTAATGGACAGTTCTTGCTACCCCTTGAAGAATGAGCAGGTACATTGTTTTGATAGAAAAAAAATTCCTCAGTACAACCTTCCTGGACTTTTTCTCACTGTTGCAGTTTTCAATTAAACAAAATAAAAACAACTTCTTCCTAATAATTCCCCATGATTGTCCTGTGTCCTTTGAAAAAATCTATCAAGATGACCCCTTTTTGTTGTGAAGTGCCATCAATCCAGTTGTAACCCCTTTAGGGTCCCCCAAAATAGTCACTATAACCTTCTGAGCTGACCTCTCTGCCTTGAATTCAACTGGCCAGCAGATCCCTTTAGAAGTCACTGTTTTGATGGACTCTTCCTCTATGGACTGTATTGGTAAATCCAAGACTAGCCTCTGTTATATTAATGCCACGAAGTCATCTTCATGAGCTTCTATCTTAAGAGATTAAAGGGGAAGATGAGCTCTTTGAGTTTTAGCTGATGGAGCTGAAAGCTTGCTGAGGCCAAAATGCTTCTTAAAATTGAAAATGCTGAAGCATGTGAGATCCCAACTTCAGTAGCCGTCACATCAATGGTGATTCTATGGTCTTCTGCCAGTTTCTGGACTTCAGCCACAGTTTCTTCATTCCTTGAGGTTGACAGTCTTCCCAACTCTCCTTAAAACACTTGTTCCATCTAAAAAACGGTGGGACAGCATTCCTGTAAACTTGTTGCAAAGCTTCAATGACTTAAAAGCTTTAGCAAAACTAGAGTTCTGTTAAAAAATGTAATATTAGCTCTGACTTCAAAATCATTTTTCTTCTATGCCACATAAAATAGCATTTTTTTGAAAACATCAATGAGGGTAAGAACTTGTCTGCAGCCATCTACTGATCTCAGGGATGTGTTTAAATATGCTTTGTTTGGAATAAACCAGTACGTTTATGAACTAGAACCCTCGTAGCAATGTATTTTTACTTACCCTGTATAATTGGGGATCTTATTAAAATAAAGATTCTGATTCCGTATATCTGGTGTGGAAAGGCAAAGTCTTAGGAGGAAGTCAAACCACAATGAAGCAGTTCGAAGTCCTGGTATGGAAACAGAGATTCTAACTCTATTTACGCTCCTGATAGAATTTTAGACAGGCTAGGATGTCATCACTTCCCAAAATATACTTCTTTAATATCTAGTTTCTGCATTAATTCAAAATTAGGGCTTGATTTCTTTAGCTTAATCTTTATTCCATGTTTAAATGCACAGTACCCTGAAAAGGGTTAGTTTGAACTAAGCTACTGTTGACCAAGAATCTCCCTGCAATAGTCATGTTCCCTGTCCCTCCCTGAGAGCAGGCTTTGTTTGAGGAGTTCTGAGGGTGACAGAGGTACTGGGTGTCTGGTGGTAGGGGCTTCAGGGCCCAGGTAAAGTGAGAGTGAAGACAGTCTTGTCTGCCTTTATGAATGTGTTTTGGTCTGGGCCCATCCTAGAGATGTCCCAAAATTATTTTTGGAGGCAGCAAATTTAGCTGGTGGCTGGTTTGCAAATCATCCAGATATGTTGGTATTTCTGATGAGACAATCTGTCTCGGAATGAGATGTGTAAAAAAGCCTTTACAACCAAGAGGGATTTGCTTTTTTGAACACTGCTATCTAAAATGTGCGCCCCCGTCCTCCAAGCCTGATCTGCTAGCAGATCCAGCAAGAGGTACATGTTTATAACCATGGAAGCATCCTCGTACAGAGCTTTCCAGGTGAAAAGCAACTTCATATCTAAGTGCCTGGCAGGATTCTTCTAACAGCCTGAAAAAGCAAGTGGTCTGGCTTCCATGATACAGATGAGAGGACCGAGGGTGTTGATGGCAGAGTTGAGATTTCAGATCTCACTGTGATTAATATTTATCATTTCAATTTGCATTTTCAGCAAGGTAATGTTGTTGTTGTTGTTGGGTGCTGTGGCGTCGGTTTTGAACTCACATCCCATGTGATGGAGTAGAACTTCCCCAGACAGTTTCCTAGGCTACACTCCTAACAGGAGCGATGGCCACACCTTTCCTTCCACAGAGCGACTGCAAGGTTCAAACTGCCCGTCTTCCCGTTAGAAGCCAAGCACTTAAACCATTGCACCACCAACTACTATACTAGAATTTAAAATGTCACATTATTCCATAAGGCTTTTAATGAACAGCAGCAGCCCATCTCCATTCCCTCCTCAGTCCTGATTTCTGAAAGTCTAGGGGTAATTCCTTTCTGTTTTTTTAGCGATTTCTTATTGTATTGATCTCCATATTTTTAAGTAAATTATTTATACTTTGAGTTCTTGCTTTTATTTAAATTTTAGATGTTATTTAAAATTGTCCTTCTATGGGAGATAAGGATTTGGTTTTTTATATATACACACCCACACTCACATGCTCACACATATATACACACACTTCCTTTCTTCCCCATTTCACAATATGGTTAGATCATAGTTTTATATTTTTAATATGATATTTTTAATTTACACAAACTCTCTGGTTGCCCCATTTGCATGATGTTGTAGGATAAGCACTTGACCATAAGGTTGGTTTGAACCACAAAGTCAGTGGTTCAAACTCACCAGCCGCTCCTCGGAAACTCTATACTGGGTTGTCATGAGTCAGAACCAACACGATGGCACTAACAACAACAACAAAAGAGTTCTGGTATGATACTGTAAGATAAGCATTGGACTGCTAACCACGAGGTTGGTGGTTCAAACCCACCAACCCCTCCTTGGAAACCCTATACAGGGTAACCATGAACTGACTAGACAGCACTTAACAACAAGTATGCCTTTGAGTCCTGGTGTGGCATTGTAGAATAAGCACTGAATTAGTAACCACAAGGTCCACAGTTCAAACCCACCAGCCACTCTGGGAAACTCTCCACAGGGTCACTATGAGTCAGAACGGACTTGACAATATCCAGCCACAACAATAAATAAACAACAACAACAACAACAATAAAGGCCCTTTAAGAAGCCCAGGTAGTGTAGTGGATTACAAGTTGGGCTGCTAATAGAAGGTCAGCAGTTCAAGTTTACCAGCCATTCCATGGGAGAAAAAATGAGGATTTCTGCCCCCATAAGATTTACAGGCTCAGAGACCCTCCTCAGGGTCTCTATGAGTCAGAACCGACTGGAGAGCACACAACTATTACCACCACAGTATGCCTTTCTTTACCCCTGTGAGAATTGTTAAGATTTTTATTTGAAGCTTTCTTCTCCTCCCAAGTTCTTTCTGCACTGAATTGTATGTTCTCTGTCTTTCATATGATGCTTTCTGCAAGTATCTGATAATTCATATCTTTCCATTCATATTTATGTATACGGCATTCAAAGGTGACTGGAAGTTTTTAGAGTCTGTTGTTGTTGTTGTTAAATGCTGTCTAGTCAGTTCTGACTCATAGCGATCTTGTTTCTGAGAGTGGTCGGTGGATTTGAACTACCTACCAGAGGCCAGGATGGCTAAGCTTCGTCTCTCCTACTTTGGACATGTAGTCCGGAGGAAACAATCGTTGGAGAAGGATGTCATGCTGGGTAGGGTGGAGGGTCAGAGAAAAAGAGGAAGACCTCCAACGAGATGGATCGGCCAGGTGGCATCATTGATGGACTCGGGGGTGGCAGCGGTGGTGAGGTTGGCCCAGGATCGAACATTGTTTCGTTCTGCTGTGCATGGAGTCGCTATGAGTCGGTTCCGACTCGATGGCACCTGACAACACAACAACAACAACCTTGTGATTACCTATAGCTTATCCTATATCACCCCACCAAGACTCCAGTGCCTAGGTGGTGGCTTTCCTATAGGATGATGAGATCGACAGATGAAAGAGAGTGTGAGGAAGTACTCACTCACCATGACCTTACCACAACAGGACAGCATGTTGCCCAGTCCTATGCATCCTCCCATCCTCAGAACATTCAAGCCCATTATTGCAGCCATTGTGCCAATCCAGCTAACCAAGGGTCTTCCTCATCTCTACTATCCTTCTCCTTCACCAAACAAGATGTCTTTCTCCAAGAATAGATCCTTCCTGATGCCATGTACAAAGCAAGATGGTTGGACAATGTTCTGCTGGGATCCGTAAGGTTTTCACTGGCTAATTTTCAGAAATAATTTCTCAGGCCTTTCTTCCTGATCTTAATCTGAAAGCTCCACTGAAACCTGCCCACCATAGGTGGCCTTGCAGGTGTTTGAAATAGTGGTAGCGTAGTTTCCAGCATCATAGCAACATGCAAGCCACCACAGTACTATGTAATGTTACTTTTATAGTTTATTATGTTTGTTATTTCATTATTTATTATATGTTATATATTGTTTTATTATAATAGTGTGTGTGTGTATATATATATATGCCATTTTGAATCAGACAATCATGGTTTACTATGTTGAGGATGACAAATTCAAGAAGGACAGCATTGATTTCATCATCAAAAAGAACATTTCAAGATCTGTCTTGAAGTACAATGCTGGCAGTGATAGGATAATATCCATACACTAGAAGAAGATGATTTAATACAAAAACTACTCAAATTTACACACCAACCACAAAACTCAATGATGAAGAAATTGAAGACTTCTATCAACTTCTGCCATCTGAAATTGATGCAATCAAGATGTGTTGATAATTACTGGCAATTGGAAACAAAAGTTGGAAACAAAGAGGAGGGATGGGTAGTTGGAAAATGTAACCTTGGTATTGGAAATGATGCTGGAGATCCCCAGATAGAAGTTTGCAAAACCAACGACTTATTTATTGCAAATAACTTTTTTTTACTACTGTATGCAATAATATACACATGGCCCTTGCCAGGTGAAATACGCATGAATCAAATTAACCACATAGATGGGAAGAATCAACAGAGAAGTTCAGGCATCATCAGCCAAAACATGGCCAGGGGCCAACTGTGGAACAGACCATCAGTTGTTCATATTCAGGTTAAAGCTGAAGAAAATTAAAACAAGTCCATGAGAGTCAAAATATGACAATGAGTATATTCCACCTGAGTTTAAAGGTCATCTCAAGAACAGATTTTATGCATTGAACACCAATGGCCAAAGACAGGTAGAGGTGTGAAACCTGGAGTTGGAAAAGCAAAAGGGAAGAACACACTCAGTATTTCTCAAGATGGAAGAGCTGAAGAAATAAATTCAACCTCTAAGTTGCAATATTGAAAGGTTCTATGGGCAAAATATTAAACACTAAGGAAGCTTCAAAAGAAAATGGAAAGAATACAGAGTCATTGTACAAGAACAATTGGTCAATGTTCAACTGTTTCAGGAGGTAATATATGACCAAGAACCCAAGAAGTCCAAGCTGCACTGAAGACATTAGTGAAAAACAAGGCTCCAAGAAATGATGAAATACCAATCAAAATGTTTCAACAAATGATGCAGCACTGGAAACACTCATTAATCTATGCAAAGGAATTTGAGTGACAGGTACCTGGCCAACCTATTGAAAGAGATGTATATTTGTGCCCATTCCAAAGAAAGGTGGCCCAAAAGAATGTGGAAATTATTGAGCAAAATCATTGCATCACATACAAGCAAAATTTTGCTGGTAATAATTCAAAAAAGATTGCAGCAGTACACAGAAAAAGTACTGCCCAAAATTCAAGCCAGATTCAGAAAACAACTTTTAACACGAGGTATCATTGCTGATCACAAATGGATCTTGGCTGAAAATAAAGAATATCAGAAAGATGTTCACTGGTTTCTTACTGATTCTGCAAAAACATTCCACTGGGTGGATCATAACAAACTATGGATAACATTACAAAGAATGAGAATTCTAGAACACTTAATTGTTCTCATGAGGAACCTGTACATAAACCAAGAGGCAGTAGTTTGAACTCAACAAGGGGACAAGGAATGGTTTGAAATAAGAAAAGGTATGCATCAGTGTTATATTCTTTCACCAGAATTATTCAGTCTGAATGCTAAGCAAATAATCTGAAAAACTGAACTATATGAAGAACTGAAAGGAGTTCTGGTAGCATAGTGGTTATGAGTCAGGCTGCTAACCTTCAGGTCAGCAGTTTGAAACTACCAGCCATTCCATGGGAGAAAGATAAGCTTTCTGCTCCTGTAAATATTTACAGGGTTACTATGAGTCGGAACTGACCCCACAGCACACTACCACCACCACCACCATGAAGAACTGAAGAAGAATATGACATGAGGATTGGAGGAAGATTCTTAAAAATCTGTAATATGCAGATGACACAATCTTGTTTGCTAAAAGTAAAGAGGACTTGAAGCATTTACCATAAGTAAATCAAACATTAAAGTCTTCAGTATGGATTATACATGAATGTTAAGACAACAAAAATCCTCACAACTACACCAATGAACAACATCATGATAAACAGAGAAAAGATTGAAGTTGTCAAGGATTTTACTTGGATCCACAATCAATGCTCATGGAAGCAGCAATCGAGAAACCAAATTACATATTACATTGAGTATATCTGCTACAGAAGATCTCTTTAAAGAGTTAGAAGGCAGGGATGTCACTGTGAGGAATAAGGTGAGTCTGACCTAAGCCATGGCATTTTCATTGGTATGCCATTCCAGTACATTAGTGAAAATTTTTAACAGTTGCACTAAGACATCATGCTAGGGGCTTTCCATATTCTAGCATTCTATCCATCACCAGGGACAGGGTCTTCATTACCAGCCAACCAGTGATAATCTAGGTCCACAGTCCCATTCTAGAGTTGGTTTCCTTGGACCACTTCTGGCCAACTCTTTTAAATTGAGTTATCTGAGCAACAGACTCTGAGACAGAGACAGACATGCAGAAAGTGTCCTTAGAATGAATACTTGGAAAGAGCGAAAGAAATAATGTTAGGCAAAGATAGGAGACGAACTGTGATGTAGCTGCAACAAAGACTTTAGTTGATTTTTTAAGGGAACTATTGGGGGAGAGGCAGCAATAAAGAAATGGGCTGAGTTCAACCATGTTCCATACACTCCTGTTGACCTGGAGATGAGAAAGAGAAGAGCAAGGGCTGGTAGGTCTGAAGTGTGGTGAGACTTGGGGACTCCTGAGCCCATGGACAAGGACACAGCCATGGAGGGCTAGAGCTGAAAGTGAAGCATCCAGCTGACATGAAGTGAGGGGAGACACACAAGAACACCCAAACTTGCAGATAGTATCCATTTGACCTATCCTCAATGGCGTGATAGTCAGAACTCAACTAGAGGAAGATTTTAAAAAATCACCCACATTTTTCTGTAAAGGAAACAAGTGTAAATTTCTACAATTTGATGAACTTGACCTATATTTATGGATGTAGTAGCTCAAATATCAACTTAGAGGGAAGGAGTCTTCCCATAAAGTATCAATCTATCCCCTCTGTGTACAGCATAGATAGGGACGGGCAACTTAGACATTGGCTATCTAAAATGAGGGGTGATAAAGGCATGAAGTGAGTGGTTCACAAAATTTTAAAGAGGGAATTTAGTTTAAGAGTGTGAATACTTTTCATCTTGCCTAGACAGGTCTTGTGAGAAGAGATGGGGATAAGATTCTTATGATTCAATAGTGAGTAATCATTATCATGATTAATTGCAACTGCCACACAGTAAAGGTAGAAGTTTTGTAACAAAAATGGGGAAATAGTTACTCTTACAGTCCAGAAACAGAGGACCCTAGGACCATCAAGTGGAATGTGGGACCCTATCCAGAGAAACAGCGACACCAGAGATGGAGACAGAGATGAGGACATGGAGACAGGAAGCAATTGAGGACTTTACACTCACGGAAAGAAAATGACTGAGTGCTGGCGGCCAGGCAGCAGACTTGCAGAATGTGTCCTTTGGTTGTTTAAATGATTATATATTCCTGAGTGTTTTTGTGCACACCTCCTCTCCAACAAAAACAGAAGGACTAGAAGCAAATACTGTTGAATGATGATGCACGGAGGAGATTGTAATCATTGCAATGAAACGGTGTAAATCCGAAGTTCTCCCATGTAAATGATCTCTCAATTCACAATAAAAACTTAAAAAAACAAAACAAAAACATGATGTTACGACCGTTTTCTCATTTGTTGCCTAACAAATGTTCTGTCCTTGTACCACTGTTGGCTGAAGAAGGAAAATTCCGTCTGTTATTCATCCAATGGTCAGAGAAGCTACAAAGGTCGCCTGGAGAAATTTGCTTCCCGGAAGTCAAATTTGAACCTGCAGATGTGGAGAGGTAGTAACAGCTCTGCACGAGGAAGTGGGGCTGCATCCTCAAGTGGAGGCTGTCTGTTGTCTGGTGGCACCGATTTTTGACGTAAAGGTGAAGCTATTGATAACCCCAGTTGTGGGAATCCAGGCCCAGCCGAGTGCCAACAAAGTGAAGGACGTGTTCCTGGTCCCTCTGGACTATTTCCTGCGAGCACTTGTCTACCACCAGAAGTACTTGATGCTTCTGATTATCGTTTTCTTATCCATTGCTTCCAGCACATAAACCCTGAAAATAACGTGACTTACCACATCAGTGAATGATGGCAAAATTGGCCGTGCTCTTTGCTTTTATTATTTTAGAAAAAAGACCCACCTTTGAGGTTGAGTATAATCTCCACGATCTCATATCATCTTCTGAAGAATCCTTATTGAGGCTACATAAGTACGTCACAAGCAAGTTATGATTTATGGGACCTACATCGAAATAACTATCCAAGAGGTTTTTTTGTGTGTACTTGTCCACAGGACAACAACAGTGTCAGTTCTTAGAATTGAACAGCTGTGACCAGGTTTCCTGAAATATGAAGGCAAAAAACTTGGCCCTTTCCCTAGTTGTCCTCCATTATCTGAAAGAGCAAAATGTGTTTTGAAAGTGGAAAAATGTGTTTCAGTATTTATAATTTCACCCACAAGGTATTATTTATATTTCTTTCTTACACATGTAAGAAGTAATATAGGGCACACTGAAAGCACTTAATAAATATTTGTTGAATGTGGAACTTATTGAGCTAGGATGACCTTTCAAAGTTTTCCCGTTTTGAGGTAAGGGGTTTGGGTCTTTTTAATCTCTGAATTCGTCAATCATAGAATGTAGGCTTCCCTTGTAAGAGAATTCACTATGATCTTAAGCAAGATGATTCTTATTAATTGAAAGCAACTCTTGGTGAGGACCTTTTGCTGAGCGCTGTCAGCATTCCCAGAAGCTGGGATAATGGGTGGTTGAGGGGGGGGGGGCGGATCTGTGTGTTGTATCACATGACTTAGGCTATCCACCAGTTCTGCTCTTTACAACCTCATCCAGCATCTTGGCTCCAGAGGCCCTGGATGTCTCTGGTTCATGAATCTGTCATTTGGTGAATTATTTACATCTAGTTCTTCTCATTCTTGGCTTCAATTTTGTGGGGTTTTTTTTCATCTCTTGTCCTTTGCACATGTGGATCTATGCCACCATTTTTATTCCTTTATTGTCCTTTCAGTGGGGCTTTGGAGGGAGGGAAAGTAAACTGTGTTCACTTTGTCATGTTTACTGGATGTCCCCCACCACTGTGATTTTATTAAGAAGCAAATGATCGATGGAAAGCAGCAAGATGGCAGACGTATTATACAAATGCTCTACAACAAACATATGAGAGACCAAATAAAACAGACACAGATGAAAATTCTGCATCCTGAACTTCAGGAGGAAAGTCAGAGAGGTGGATGGAGTGCTTGATGGGAGAACAAACCAAGCAGGAATGATGGGAGAGAGAGATTGACTGGTGAACAGCTGGCCAGATGTGTTTCAACCATCTTGTGAGCACCCTTGGCAGTAGAAGGAGGCCTGGCAGGTGGATTCACATAGGTGATGGAAAAGGTGCAATTGTTTCTTTTCCCCCCACTCTCCCCTGGTGACCAGAGGTGTGGCTACCTCCCACCCTCATCCCCCACCTCCTGGTGCAGACCTGTTCTCTGGGAGTTCGGATCCACTTGGCTAGGAATCACAGCAGCATGAGGTAGGAGCCAGCAGTGCTACTTTTGTGCTTGGGCTCAGGTGGGCTCGGCTCCAGACTACAAAACCCACAGATCCACCAGATCAGCATTTAGCCACCCTGCCTCCAGCTTCTCGGTGGTCCTAACAGACACTGAAACCAGCTCCATCAAGGGTCCCCATGAAC
The DNA here is from genome assembly GCF_000296735.1 of Chrysochloris asiatica. Taxonomy (NCBI): domain Eukaryota; kingdom Metazoa; phylum Chordata; class Mammalia; order Afrosoricida; family Chrysochloridae; genus Chrysochloris; species Chrysochloris asiatica. The sequence goes on along the minus strand of NW_006408610.1, from coordinate 9,488,679 downwards.
TGCTTCTGGATTAAGTGCCCTGAGCATAGATAACACTGCAATCACATCCCTTCCATAACACCTGTGAGCTTTCTGAATTGTAGGAACCCACCAGAGATTCCTCTTCATGCCTAACAACTGCACTTTTGTTTCTACAACCTTTTAATGCACTGGAGACAACAGACAATTTTAGCTTACATGAAGAAATAAGAGAGAATGGCTCAAAAAATGACCAAGATGCAAAACCAGATGTTTCTGAGGAAGAAAAGGTACTCAAAATAACTGAAAAAATCATTTAGAAGAATGATAATTTGGTACCTTTAAAAGATCAATAGAAAGCTCAAGGAAAGCAAGGAGAACAAAATTAAAAACTTACAAGAATTCAGGAAAACACTACAAGAGCAAGCAGATAAAATACATTTAAACAGGCTATATCCAAAAGAAAATCACCAAGTCATATCATGGTCAGGCTTTACAGGACCAAAGACAAGGAAAGAATCCTGAGAGCAGCTCAGGAATAATGTAAAGTTACCTAGGAGAAACAATAAGACAAAACTCTGATTTCTCAGCAGAAACCATGCAGGCAAGAAGACAATGGAAGGACATATACAAAACTCTGAAAGAAAAAAAAATTGACAACCAAGAATCATATACCCAGCAAAGCTGTCCCTCAAATTCGATGGTGAAATTCGCACATTTCCTGATAACAGAAATTAAAGGAATTTGTAACAGCCATACTAACTTTACAAAAATGCTAAAAGGTATTCTTTGGACCGAGAACCAATAGTTACAACCCGAGATTACCATACATGACAATACCATACAGAACTCAATCCAGATATAGGGGATTTAAAGTAAAACAAACCTACAAAACTGAAAAGAGGGATCCAGAGGTATCCATGTATGACGAAGTCAGCTACAAAGCACAAAGAGGGACGAGTGTAGATACAGAACTTCTAAATGGCGAGGAAGGAAAGTAGATTTCAAGATAAAACAGACTATGTTAAGCAAGGGAAAAAAATTAATAAATCACATGATAACTTCAAAGACAAATACTACTAGTTCACATCAAAATAAAAAAAGAAGAGAATCAGATAGATTTAGTAAACATTAACACCACAGAAATGAAAATGAAAACTCACAAACAAAATGAACTCAGCATAGAAAATTATGTAGAACAAAGAATCCAGCAGCACCACACACACACAGAAAAATCACAACCATCAATTCATACCTATAGACAATTACTACAAATTGATTAGATGCTCCAGTCAAGAGACAAAGAGCAGAATGGAAAAGAAAACAGAATCCTTCAATATGTCTACAAGAGATATAATAAAAAGATGGAGACAGCTTAAATGCCCATTAACAGAATAATAGTTAAACAAACTTTGGTACACTCACACAATGGAATACTACAAAATGCTGAAGAATAATGATGAATCTGTGAAACACCTCACAGCATGAACCTGGAGGACAGCATGCTGAGTGAAACCAGTCAATCACAAAAGGATAAACATTGTATGATGTCAATGTTCCAAAAAGTTTTTTTTTTTTAAAAGTTCTCTTGATAAAAGAAACAATCTATGATGGTTACTGAAGGAGCTCTGGTAGCATAGTGGTTACGAATTGGGCTGCGAACCTCATGGTCAGCAGTTCGAAACTACCAGCTGTTCCGCGGGAGAAAGATAAGGCTTTCTGCTCCCATAAAGATTTATAGCCTCGGAAACCTGACTCCACGGCACATCACAACAACAACATGATGGTTACAGGGTATGGGGGAGGGAAAATACTCTGTGGGCTAGAGGATAGACAAATGTTAACATACAACAAGAGGGAGGGTAGCAGAAGAAAGATGTAGGTTTTGGGAGGCCCAGGAAGGAATGCAATGATTAAAGTGAACAGAGGTAAATTACAACCATGTAATGAAGCAAAGAATACAGTTTGTTGAATATAAAATTGTTGATCTGCTCTGCAAATCTTCACTCAATTCACACACACACACACACACACACAAGTTTAAAAAAAACACAAAACAGGAAATGGTCTGAATTTTGTCTTCTTCCTGTCTCTCTTCCTCATGGGGCTTCCAGTAGCTTCCATCATTAGAGCTGTGAATCCTGGCTACCTCATCTCTGGCCAGGGCATCTCTGGAAGTTAGAAGTTAGACCTTGCATGTCAGCTCCACGTTCTCTGACCTACTGAGAGGAGTGGAGCGTACGGAACTGCTCCATGTCATAGAGAGTTTGGGGACTTTGAACCCATACATAGGGTCTGATCCCCTCATCCAGCATCTCATAGGCTCTTCTCCCTCATGTGAAAAGTTCTCCCCTTCCTCTAGTGTCTCCAACCTTAGGCAGATTGATAGGACCACATTCTTATCTTTCTAGCTGGATCAATCTCAAAATTGTTGTTTTTCAAAGAGGAGCATCAGTACACTCCAGGGCATGTACTATAGTTTCAGGAGGACACAAAGCCGTAATAAATGTAGGGCATTATTGTGGGGTATTAATTACTGCCCCGTTGGAATAAATGGAATCATGTACATACGTATGTGTTTTTTTCCACCCAACTAACTCTTTTGTGCCTCAGCACTGCAGTGTACTGGTTACAAATTGGGCTGCTAACCTCAGGGTCAAGGAGCTCTGGTAGCGTAGTGGTTACAAATAGGGCTATGACCGCGAGGTCAGCAGTTCGAAATTACCAGCTGTTCTACGGGAGAAAGATGAGGCTTTCTGCTCCCGCTAAAGATTTACAGCCTTGGAAACCCTGCACAGGGTGGCTATGAGTCAGAACCACCACCACAGCACATAACAATATCAACTGCAACCGTGGAAAATACAATCTCACATTCAGATTTAGAGCCCTGAATACCTTTGCCCATGGAGACCTAATTACACATTCTGGGCAAGGTCTAATAAAAGGCAATAAATAGGAAATAAAACTGCCAAGCTCTCTGCCCACATGGAACTTGCATTTGAATGCGTGTAAACCCCATGACTCGAGTGGATACCCACTCCGTGGTAGAATTCTTGCCTTCCATGAGAGAAGTCAGGTTGGATGCCCTGTCAATGCGTCTCAAACACGGCCATTGCTCAGCTGTCAGTGGAGTCGTGCATGTTGCTACAATGCTGAACAGATTTCAGCAGAAGTTCCAGAACAAGAGAGACTAGCAAGAAAGGCTTGGCCATCTACTTCTGAAAATCAGTCAATGAAAATCAGCCAATATGTCACCATAGTCCAATCTGCAACCGATCATGAGGACAGACAGCGCAGTATTCCATTGTGCGTGAGTCAGCGTGACTCAGGTAACTCAAATTTTAATAAAAAAAAAATCTTGTTAATAGTCACATCTTCTCTTGTAAATGGAAAGAGACCGAGGTACAAAATTTGGAAAGGCCATTAAGAGACCACGCCAGGAAACATAACTGTAGATTAGTGATTCAAAATGGGCTTAGGAAACATATCATCAGGGCTCTCCGGGAAATGGTTAAGTCAGAGTCAAAGGCATTAACACTGAATTAAGAGAAGCTGGAGCTAATGAGAAGGGAGCAGAGAATGGAGGAGTCTGGAGAGGGAAGGTGACAAGGATCAAGTGCTGGACCATGAGAAGGAATCTGAGAGCCTGCAGACTGCCATATTGGTATGCCATGCACGGCCTCCTCCCAGCAAGGGAGCCACAGCAGGGAGGGGCCAGGAGTGCAGATGTGAAGCCAGGTTCTTCCAGCTGGCTCCCTGGGCTCAGAGCAGCCAGCATCTGGTCCCGAACAGGGCCATCCCGGGCTTAAGTAGGTTAGGGGTTGGTAGTGTTCTTGTTCTCGCCCCTCTATCCACCTGGCTCACGTTGGTCCTGGTGTAAGCTGTTGTGCTTCCTCTTTGGGAAGGTTGTCTCTGAGTTAGGATAACCAGGCCCTGTTCCCTGTTAAAGAAGCTCAGTTGTGGAGACGCAGAACAGACATTGGGCCTCCCATCTTATCAGGATGCTCAAGAGGCTCCCTATTGCAGCTCGGGGCATGGCAGCGTCTAGCCTGTCCTCTCTGCACCTCACAACTCAGCAAAGACCTGTGACAGCTGCTAGGGCATGTCAGTGCAGGTCAGCATCCTTCATGGAGGGTGTGATGGGGGAACACCAGGTGCTCACCAGCCATCCAGGGCCCTGCTGGATGACAACAACCATAGACAAAAGCCCCCCTCAGGTGAAATGATGAGCTCCCAGTCAGTTCAGCCACCTCACACATAAAGGCCGCTCCCTCACCCACACCAACAGGCCCTCCCTCAGAGCAGGTGCTCCCTGAAGCTACAAGGACGGCAGTGAACCAGGGTGGGAGCACATGAGTTATGGTGTGCTTGATGTCTCACAAACAAGTTTGGTGCCCGCCTGTCTTCATGAATCACTGCCGAGCCTAATCCTTCATTAGAACATTCAGCAGTAATTGCTGGCGAAATGCCACTTGCCTTTTTCTCATTTTAACAAAACATTTATGCATGAAAGATTTAATGCCAGGTATCAAGCATATCATTGTAAATTTACCACTAATTAAGCCTAATTAAAATAATTAAATGGCTGTGGAGTCACCATATGAATTAAAATCGCTTCTTCTTCATAACAGGCCGTTTCTTGCTAACCGGCCCCCCGTTTCCGAGACAAATATATATCTCTCGATATACATTTTTTTCTTCTCCAACGCCCTGCTCAGCATCATGCGGGGTATTTGCATGGCCAAGGAGATTCGATAATTAAGATAATGCTGTGATTTGACGGTGCGGTTTTTCAATTTGGGGACCCCAGGAGATTTCCCTTTATCTCGGTGAGTATAGACAATTTGACAAATCTGTTGCTTGGAGCAGTCGCTGGCGTTTGCATATTCATTACTCATTGGATTTTTAATCAAAGTAGCTGATGGACCCCTTGCACCACAAATAACTTGGTCATGAATAATTTATCGGCGCTCACTGGCTGGGCCACTCAGCCTCCTGGCGCCCCGGGGCCCCTGATTGGCTCACCAGGGCTGGCCTGCCCCGAGCAGCACATGGCCGCTCCAGATGTTTGGGTATCCATATGTGCACAGCTCATCAAAAACAGCAACGGCCCGCACCCAGGGGCCTCGGCCGTCCCCAGATAAGCCATCTGGAGTTGGAGGGGAAAACAAACCACAGTGAATTGTGGGATGCCTGTTTGTCTTCAGTGGCGCCCAGGCGGTGGTGGCAGAGTGGGGCGCAGGGATGCGGTGGATGACCAGCTGCAAGGTCCAATTTGGGGTGGCTGGGAAGCTGTTATTCATGAAAGCAATGACCAGGACCTGAGTGAGAGACTCGGTGGCTCAGTGTGACCATCTTGCTGGCCGCTCGCAGTTACCTCTCTTGTTTAGGCCCTTGGTTTCTCAAACCCCTGGCAGTAACTACAAAGCTGCTAACTACAAGGTGGGTGTTTCAAACCCAAGCAGCTGCTTTGTGGGAGAGAGACAAGGCTGTGTACTTACTTCCATAAAGATTTATAGTCTTGGAAACCCTAAGAAATTCTACTGTGTCCTACAGGGTTGATATGACAGTGGTTTAGGGATTGATTTGCCCCCTCCCCCTACACACACACCTGTCCCTTGGGCCTTCCTGAACCTAGGTGTGCTGACCTCCACCTCTCTGACTTTGCACCTACTATGCCTTTTCCTGTTCTCCTCTGTGCTACCCCCAGAAAGCCTGGTTTGGCATTTTCCTAGGCCTTGGGCACTCTTCTGGAGGTCTTGCCCAATGCCACAGTACGTCTATGTTATATATACGTGTGTAAGAGTTGACCGAAGATGCAGTTGACTGGTTGGCATAATAGCCACACATTGTGTCGGCATTTCATGGGCCGTTTACTTATTTTAAGTTTGCAGTTTTCTTTTCCTGTGGATTCCATGGAACCTGACCCTCTGGGTCGCAGGCATTTCTATGGGCTCCACACAAGCAGGTAGGCCTGGCATTGGGCCTCCAATGCCAAGTGCTTTCAAAGCCTGGTCCACTCCTAACCGCTACCATTCTTCAAAGCTCAACCCATGGAGCCTTGGCTGGGGAGACTTCTCTGACCCCTCATCAATTCCCCTGTGGTGCTTCTTAAGTATCCCCATCTCCACGCTAACCCCATCATCCAAGTGGCGTTGCTGGTTGGCATGATTCCTTTCTCCACCAGGCAGTGAACTTGGGGAGGCATGACCCCTCATCCGCAGCTCAGCATCTGTCACACTACATGCACAATGAATGCACAATTGCTGAATGCATGAAAACACTCATGATGAATTTTGGATGTCCCATTTCAAAGAACACTAACAGTGACCTAAAAAGGAAATTAACCCCTAATAGCGGTCTGTATTCGTTTCCTGGGACTGCTGTAACAAACTGTCATAAGCTGGATGACGTAGCCCAACAGAAATGGATTTACTCCTTTCTTCTTGCCCAGGCCAAGAGGCCATTAACTGGAAAACTGAAGGCGTCAGTGGGGTTGGAAGAGTGTGCTCCATGCCTTGCTCCAGCTCCCGGTATTCTGGTGATCCCTGGCATTCCTTAGCTTGCCGCTGTGTCCTTCTGATCTTAGCCTCTGTCCTCACATGGTGTCCTCCTTGTGTGTTTCTGTATCCAAATGTCTCTCTTCTTATAAGAACACCAATGGCTGAATTAGAACCCACTCTAACCCAGTAGGACCTCATCTTAACCTGATTACTCCGTGGTGTATGTTGTTGTTGTTGTTAAGTGCCATCGCATCGGTTCCAACTCTGTGCAGAGTTTCCAAGGAGCAACTGGTGGTTTGAACTGCTGACCTATGGTTAACAATCCAATGCTGATCCTACAGCACCATGGTTTGTCTCAGAGGGACCGGCTAGTGAGAAACAACCTGGCATGTGACAGAATCAAGTTAACACCCTATTGCAAATAAGGTCACATTCTCAGCTTCAGGATGTCCATGAACTCTGGGAAGAAACTCTTCAACCCAGTGCACAATCTGAAAGTATGTAAGACAGGCAGGGAGAGCCCCACTTCCCTAGCTTAGGAGTGACTTGAGCCCCAGATCTTTGATGCAGGATTGGTGGTGGTGGATGTGTGCTCTAGAGTCAATAGTGACCCTATATAGTGTTCCTGAGGCTGTAAAACTTAAAGGGAGCAGAAAGCCTCATCCTTCTCCCTTGGAAACACTGGTGGTTTAGAACTGCTAACCTTGAGGTTAGCAGCCCGACTCATAACCACTACGCTACCAGAGCTCCTGGGTGCAGGATTGATGGTAGGCATTTCCTTCTCTCATGCCAACTGCTTCTTTAGGTCCCTTGTCAGTCGGCAACATCATGGTGGGCTGAGGATAATCTGGGACCAGATCACACAGGGGTCCAGAGGACTCTGAGATGAAACGATGGAACCTGTCCAGGACTCTGATCCAACCAAGGGAGGCCTCAGTCACACACACACACACACACACACACACACACACACATAGAAAGCTGGGGTGGAGGTGATCACATTCATCTAGACTGCAGCAGATGAGGAGGTGTCATTATAACTGCTTCCTTACAATCTAGCGCCACATCCCAACGCATTGGCGAGGAGGTGGAAGAAGCCTGCAGGCTCATTATCCGGCAGGCAAACCAGCATGCCACACTCTCCCTGTGACAAATAAAGTGGAAATATTTTGTGATATTTTTTTTTTCTCTTTTTGAAGGTGGGAGGGAAGGTGTGATTGTACATTCTGTGTGTAGTGTTTGGGGAAGGAGGGAGGGGGTGAAGAAACGTCGTGAGCCCTCAGCAGATGCTTCCCAGAGCGTGTCAAGGAGAGTAATGACCCTCCCCACCGGTGGCTGCTGTCATGGTACACCTGCGGGGAGCCTGCTGACAGCACACTTGCGCTGCTAGAATTCCCCACTGAAATCTGCTAGTGCGTTGTGTCATTGCAGAGAGCTGAGGTGGCACGAGGCAGGCGGCTGGGTTCCCAGGCATCCCTCCGTGTGCCACAGCCACAGACGCCAGCTGAATTCAGAGGGTGACAGACTGAGGCAGCCAGAGCAGAGGAAGGAACAATCTTCTCCAGAGACGACACTCAGGGGAGACCCAAGAGTAGTCGCCCTCAGAGTGCTGACAGACACCAGAGAGCTGCAGAAAGACAAAGACAGGCTTCCTCACACCACGTGTGAGGGCTTGAATTGTGTCCCCAATTAGAGGTTGAAGTTCTCACCCCTGGTACCTGTAAATATACCCTTGCTTGGAAATAGGGTCTTCCAAGAAGTTAGTAGTTGACATGAGTTCACACCAGTGTAGACTGATGTTCTTCTGGAAGAGGAGACACAGAGAGAGACAGAGGGAAGGTGGTCATGTGAAGATGAAGGCAAAGCAGTGGAGTGATGCATCTACCATTCAAGAGACATCAAGCATCGCTGGATGCTTCCAGAATCAGAGGGAAGAATGGAGCAGATGGAACCCACAAGGCTGACACCCCGATTTTGGACTCCTAGCCTCCAGAACTGACAGACAGTAGATTTCCTGTTCATAATTAGTCACCTGATTTGTGATGTCTTGTCCCAGTAGCACTAGGAAACGAATACACCACCTTCCACCTTCTGGATGTTCTCTTCTCCAGAACCCACGCTCCAGACAGGGCTCATTAGACTGGCCTATGCATCATCCCCTTCAGGGAGCCTGCTCCTGGCCCACTCCTTTCACTATGGAAGCACACCAGTCTGTGGCTTGAGCAAGAGCCCCTCTCCAGCCTAGCTAGCATCCATGGGAGAGACAGAGGCGCCTGGAGGACTCCCGCACAAGGACAGCCAATGGACAGACCAGGGGAAAACAAGGCCTGGGGAGGCCACTCAGGGGACGCGTTGGTGCCTACACCAAGAGAGGCCAGAAGAAAATGATGAAGACCTAGAGTAAGCAGCAGCCATACAAATGACAGAGCTTGAAGTGGACATTCGCCAACAGCTCTGCTCCTGAGGAAGGAGACAAAATTAGGAGACAATGTGGCTGCTGGAGATGGCGATTCTTGGAAGAACCTGCCACCCTCCCACCATCTCCCTGTCCACCACCATACACACATGGATGTCCTGAAGGTTAGCTCCGTGACTTGGGGCAGACCATGTCAAGTTCTCTCCTCTGCTCCCGAAAGCACACAGCCCATATTGATTATTGCCACACACCCACTCCCCAGAAGATCTCCCCAGGGACTGAGTCCTTGAAGAGCTCTCTCCCTGATGACTTCCAGGAGCCGGAACAGAACCCAAGGCCCAGTAGTAGTCCAAGTCACTGCAATAGTATTGCACGGATTCACCTAGCTCAGAACTCCCCAGTCAGCTCTCTACAGCTGTATGTCCTCACAGGATACAGCTCAGACCCTGGAGTTATTAGTCTTAATTGTTTGTGTTGTAGTCAGAGCAATAACGTGTATTCCCAATTCCTTGACAACTAATTTAATTTTTATGTCTTTGTGTTTTATTGTTGAATTTTCAAAATTGAAGTCTAACAGCTTTATTGCTCATTTTCAACTCCAAATGAAAGTAATAAATAGGTAAACAAATAAATAAATGAATTATGTTTTCAAGCTAACAGATGCTTACTGAAGACCTACTGGGTGAAAGGTGTTATGCTGGATTCCAGGAACACAAAGATGAAGAAGATAAAATAGTGACCCTCGGTGAGCGTTTACTCTGTAGAATAGCTTGCTTGTTAAGACTTTTTGTGTACAGACACACCTTGTTTCATTGTACTTCATTTTATCATACTGTGTAATATTGTGGCTTTTACAAATTGAAGGTTTGTGGCAACCCTGTCTCTGGTGGTGGTTTTGTGCCGTGGAGTCAGGTCTGACTCATAGCGACCCTGTACAGGGTTTCTGAGGCTGTAAATCTTTATGGGAGCAGAAAACCTCATCTTTCTCTCTCAGAACGGCTGGTAGTTTCGAACTGATGACCTTGAGGCTCACAGCCCAATTCGTAACCACTACGCTACCAAAGAACCATTTCCCAACAGCGTGTGCTCATTTTGTGTCTCTGCATCACATTTTGGTAAATCTCAAAAGAATTTCAACTCTTTCATAACATCATTGCACACTCAATGCAGAGGCTCTTACTCCAACGCATGGTGACTCTGTAGAGGGTTTCTAAGGCTATAAATCTTTACTGGAGTAGAAATCCTCATCTTTATTCCAAAGACTGACTAGGAGATTCGAACTGCTGACCTATGTAGCAGTTAACATTCCAACACTTAGCTCACTTTGTTACCAGGGCTCCATTGCACAGTTAATAGACTACCCATAAACCCATTCTCCTCAAGTCTGTTCTGACTCAACAACAACCCTGTATATGATTTCTGAAGCTATAAATCTTTACAGAAGCAGAAAGTCTCAATTTTCTCCCAAGGAGCAGTTGATGGATTGAACTGCTGACCTGTGGTGAGCAGTCCAGTCCTACCAGGGCTGTAGGATATAGACTATGTTGTTGGTGTTGTTAGGTGCCATCAAATCAGTACCAAAGTTGTGCATAGCGACCCTATGAACAACAGAATGAAACACTGCCCAGTCCTGGGCCAGCCTCACCATTATTGCCATGCTTGAGCCCATTGATGCTGCCACTTGGCCAATCCATCTGGCTGGGGGTCTTCCTCTTTTCCTCTGACCCTCCACCTTACCAAACATGATATCCTTCTCCAGTGACTGGTCCCTCCTGACAATGTGTACGAAGTATAAGAGATGAAGTTTGGCCATCCTGGCCTCCAAGGAGCACTCTGGCTGCACTTCTTCCAACACAGATCTGTTGGTTCTTTTGGCAGTCCATGGCACTTTCAGTATTCTCCTCCAACACCACAACTCAAGTGCATCAATTCTTCTACGGTCTTCCTTATTGATTGTCCAACTTCCGCATGCATATGAGGTTATTGAAAACACCATGCCTTGGGTCAGGCGCACCTTAGTCCTCAAGATGACATCTTTGCTCTTCAACACTTTAAAAAGGTCTTGTGCAGCAGATTTGCCTAATGCAATACGTCATTTGATTTCTTGATTGCTGCTTCCATGGGTGTTGATAGTTGATCCAAGAAGAATGAAGTCCTTGACAATTTCAATCTTTTCTCTGTTGATAAGAATGTTGTTGATTGGTCCAGTGGTGAAGATTTTTATTTTCTTTACATTGAGATGCAATCCATACTGAAGGCTCTGCTCTTTGATCTTCATCAGTAAATATTTTAAGTCTTCTTCACTTTCAGCAAGCAAGGTTGTATCATCTGCATATCGCAGGTTGTTAATGAGTCTTCCTCCAATCCTGATGCCACAGTTTTCTTCATAGAACCCAGCTTCTCAAATTATTTGCTAAGCATACAGGTTGAATAAGTATGGCAAAAGAATACAACCCTGTTGCACACCTTTCTTAATTGTAAACCATTCATTATTCCCATGTTCTGTTCAAACAACTGCCTCTTGGTCCATGTACAGATTCCTCATGAGCACAATGAAGTGTTCAGGAATATTCATACTTCGCAATGTTGTCCATAGCTTGTCATGATCCACACAATCAAAAGCCTTTGCATAGTCAATAAAGCACAAGTAAGTATCTTTCTGATATTCTCTGCTTTCAGTCAAGATCCATCAGACATCAGCAATGATATCCTTCATTCCACATCCTCTTTTGAATCCGGCTTGAACCTCTATAAGTTCTCTGTCAATGTATGCTTGCAGCCATTTCTGTATTACCTTTAGTAAAACTTTACTTGCATGGAATATCAAAGAGATTGTCTGATGGTTTCCACATTCCGTTGGGCCACCTCTCTTTGGAATGGGCACAAATACAGATCTCTTCCACTCAGGTAGCCAGATAGTTGTCTTCCAAATTTCTTGGCATAGATGAGTGAGTTCCTCCAGTGCTGTCTCACTTTCTTGAAAGATGTCCATTTTTATTCCATCAATTCCTGGAATCTTGTTCTTTGCCAATTCCTTCAATGCATCTTGGACTTCCTCCTCCAGTATCATTGGCTCTTGATTATATGCTACCTCTTAACATAGAATCCTGTTGTGACACTGTAAGGTAAGTACCAGACTCATAACCATTAGGCTGGAGGTTCAAACCCACCAGCTGCTCCTTGGAAACTGTATATGGGATCACTATGAGTCAGAACTGATTTGACAGCACTTAATGACAACAAAAGTAACAAGAGCTTTTATATGCATGGGAAACTGAAAAATCCAGGTGACTTGCTTTATTACAATATCTATTTACTTGTGATCTGGACGCACACTCGCAATGTCTCTGAGGTATGCCTGTACATTTCATTCTCCTAATAAGCATGTGTTATTGCTGATACTAGCCATCAGGTCAGCTCCCACTCATGGTGACCCCCTGGATAAATAGAATAAAACGTTGCCCGGTCCTACATCATCTTCATCACTGTGGCATCTTACAGTGCATTGTTGTGGTCATTGTGTCATTCCATTTCATTGAGAGGTTTGGTCATTTTTGATGGCCTTCACTTTATCAAACATGATATTGATCGGCCCCTCCTAATGATGCAGCCAAAGTAAGCAATCTGAAATCTTGGATAGTGTGCTATGATCCATGGGGTTTTCAGTGGCTAATTTTTGAAGTTGATAGCCAGGTTTTTCTTCCTGGTCTGTCTTACTCTAAAAGTTCTGCTTCTGGTGTTGGTGACCCCGATAGTATCTGAAACATCTATGGTATAATTTCTAGTATTATAGCAACATGCAAGCCACCACAGTGCTACAAACTGTCAGACGAGTGGGGGGCCAGGTGTGTAGACCCGTATATTATGATTCCAAATTTTAACAATCAGCCAATGAATCAGCCAGGGTCTCACAACTAGTAAATGGTAGAGCTAGATTTCAACCTCAGAAGTCTGGTTCCAAAAGTGATGCTCATAATCAGTCTTAGAAAAGGAAAATGAAATTCCCACGAAGGGCTTGCTGTCATATAGTTGCCCAAGGCAAATGCCAAACCAGATCATTTTAAATGCTTATTTCCCAGGACTTAGAATGTATTGTAGATAACAACTGTTATAACAGGCAAGCACTAAACATAGACGTTTTCTCTTGGTCGTTGGTTTCTTTCACAGTGGCACCAGCTTCTGTGAGACACAAATGGGTAGAAAACAAAAGAGCAAAGCCAAGCATTGCTGTTACCAGTCACCGTGGCAAATTATGCACCAAGTTAGCACTGATTCTAATCCATTTCAGATCATTTTTGTTTCATATCCACAGGGAACATGTAAACCTCTTGAGAGTAGAGTCTGCGACTTTTCATTCATTAATTCCTTTACCCATGGAAAACAAAACAAAACAAAACCCTACGACGTGAAAGGTATGAGTTAGGAGTCAGCCATCAGAGATACAGCAGTCAAAGGCCCTGGGATTCTAACGGAGACAGCTAGCATGGTGCAGGTAGGTCTGTATCAAAAGGAAGAAAATGCACCCAAAACCCAGAGGAGGATGCAATCAGGTCTGCCGGGAAGATGGCTGCGACCAGTCCCTAGAAGCAGGATTCCTGTTGCTGTTAGAATAAATGAACTGAAGAACAGTGAAGAATGAGCGGTAATGATATACCAAGCAGCCAAGTGACAAGTAGTACATCCAGAATCCTACATGCCGTCAAGCAGTTTGGCTCCACGATGATGGTGCATATGCGCTCTTTAATACTCATTGCTTCTTGCAGCTTGCTCCTCTCTGTAATTCACTCTTGTTTTCTTGCTCCCTCTCAGTGACCTTCTCTCTGCCTAACTTTCCCTCCTTCCTCCTTCATCTTACCATCGCTTTCCTCTCATGACCCAATGGTGTGCTCATCTTTGCCCTTCCTTACTAAACCGGGCTAACTGGATATGATGTCATTATTAAGTGCCGTCGAATCGATTCCAACTCTGTATAGAGTTTCCAAGGAGCGACCGGTGAGCTTGAAACGCCAATGTTGCTGTTCACACTGACTTTGCAGTCCAGAGCACTATGCAGCGCTACACCAGGACTCCAGCCAGGAGCAGGAATCTGTCAGGACTGAGCTCTGCTCCTCACCTGCTTCTATCCCGGTCCCATCACTTCCTCCTGGAAGGTTTTTCCCACTAGTTATGAAAGTGCCTGAGGACTTCACGTATGAGTAAACAGGCACCTTCAACATTAGCTCTGAGTTCCACCCTCTCTCATAAAGCAAAACTTAAAGACTAGGGCCAAGTGTATCCATTCAGGAGCTCACTCATCCGACTACGCAGCCACTCAACACACAGGATATTCTGTGTCCCCGTGCTAATGGTCAGGCAGGTAGAACTGTATGTAGTCCAGTGGGAAAGCCAAACACATAGATGTACAAGGACAATATGATGCAGCACATGGAAAAGGCATCTATGAAAAGGGATTGAAAAGTGATCTGAGAAATTGAGGAACCAATAGAGACTACTGTCATTGTCGTCTAGTGCCTTCGAGTCGATTCCAACTCACAGCAACCCTGTACAGGGACCTTGAGGTTTGCAGTCCAATGCTTGTCCTACAGTGCCACACCAGGAGTCCCAGTAGAGACTGTGGTGGTGGTAATGGTTGTGTGTTGTGGAGTCAGTTCAGACTCAGTGACCCTGTATAGGGTTTCCAAGACTATAAAACTTTATAGGAGCAGAACGCCTCATCTTTTCCCCACAGAATGGCTGGTAGTTTTTAATTGCTGACCTTCAGGTTAGCAGCCCAGGTCGTAACCACTACATCACCAAAGCTCCTTCAATATAGACTCGAGTCATACAAACTAAGAGAAGAAGGTTTTAAAGCACAAGAGGTGGCCAACAAAGACTAATGCAGCTGAGAGGCTAAGGAGAACAAGCTCGAGAAAACTGTCATGAATGTGAAGCACAGGAAGTTGGTGGAAACCCTGATGGTGCATTTTCACTGAAGTGATTTATGGAAGTCAGGTAGTGGTGGATCAAGGAGTCAATGGTGGTGTGGAATGGAAGGCCTTTAGTGTAGATTTGTTGTTGTTGTTAAGTGCCGTCTAGTCGGTTCCGACCCATAGCGACCCTGTACAGGGTTTCCGAGGGTGTAAATCTTTACGGGAGTAGAAAGCCTCATCTTTCTCCCGCGGAGCGGCTGGTAGTTTCGAACCGCTGACCTTCAGGTTCGCAGCCCGATTCGTAACCACTACGCTACCAGAGCTCCTAGTTGTGCCTAAATTTGACTATTAAGGAAGGAGATAAATAGGGCAGTAGCTGGAAAGAAACATGATGATGGAGAGTTTGAAGATTTTGTTTTGTTTTTTTAGTATGAAAAGAACGTATCATGGCAGATCCTGTTGTCTCCACCAGGGGCGGGAAGAGGAAAACATCTGTCAGTTTCCTGTGTCCTTCCCTTCAGAAGATCCCAGGTGTAGAATCCAATGAATGCATGCCATGATTGATTCCAGAGGACACTAGTCCCAGAAATAAGTGGACCTGAGGGTCAAGCAAACCCTCCACGTAGTGGATGGAGCCTCTGATCCACATCTCAATATCTCAGGTGTCCCCTTGTGGAAACGTTCCTTCTGGCTCCCTAGCTCTGTGTGACCCGTAGGCATTGGGCAAATGCATGAAGGCTTCCTGCAGGCAGCAGATGCAGCTTCCTGCTTCTCTGAGTCACACGGTGGCTGCAGTTCTAAGGGTTTGGTCAAGGTAATGAAGGCAGGGTAATTTACATGAATGAGCATTAAGAATGGATTCTGACTCCTATGCACAAGGATATTCAGGTGTGTGGGCGTGTTCAACATAAAACATCAAAATCACAGAATAGAAATTCATAGGGTTATCTGGCCGAAAGAACTTCTCTTTCCAGATGAGAAAAGAGAGTTCAGAAAGGGGAGGACACCTGCCTGGGTTCGTATAGGGAGTTTGTGACAAAGCTGGAACTAATCAGAGCCCTTAACACTGGCCTCCAGCCCTGTTCACTCCAGCCACCAGAAGCATGACCACTGTCAGCTCCAGGAAAGGCTGGTACACCCACCCATTGGAACGTGGAATCAGAAAATGCAGCAACCCTCTGGATATAGGTGAACCCATTCATTATGACCTCAGGGAAGCCTACCCCATTCTATTCTCCCAGAACACCCTGCAAGTCTTTGCAAAGGTCATGGCACTGGGGATTTCTTCTTCAGTACTGCCACCCACACCTGAGGACAGCTCCACAGGGACACAGACTTGTCTGTCTTATTCATGAGTGGCCCCAGCACTTAGCCCGTGAATGGCCCAAGGTGTACCTCAATTAGTTGTCTGTTGAAATAATTAATTAGTTAATTAATCCTGCCCTGTAGAAACAGCTCTCCTAGTGAACAGTTGTTCTGAATCCTGACCTGGAATAGGAGAAATTGTCTCTCCCCACAGCAGCTCCTACTAGAGAATCAGGTCTCTTTTCCCGGTCTGTGTCCCCTGGGCAGACCCAGAAAGGCCTCCCCCAGATGACAGCTGAACAGTGCTGACCACACAGCTCCCTCTGCTGCCCTGTGTGAATGCTGTACTTTTTTCTTTCTTTGCTCCCTAACTACACTCTCTGTTCTCAGATAAGACCCCCATGCTGATCTGTGCTGAGCAAAGAGATGACTAGCCCTTCCACTCCATCCATTGTGTACATGAACCAAGAATTTGTGAGGTTGGCTTTGGGACCCCCAATGTAGGCCTAGATGTTTATCATTATTAAAATGCCCCTTTAATCTAGACTGCCAAACTGTGAGCTATGCCTGCACCTTATTGTTCCTCCAAAGTATTTGGTGTGACTCCCATATTCATCGGAAAATGTGGCCAGCAGTCCATTTATGTCTTTGCCGATTTCATTAATTGAACTATAATGTCTTCCACACTTAAAGGAGTCCCGCGGCATGCCATTGTTGTTGTTGTTATGTGCCATGGAGTCAGTTCTGACTCATAGTGACCCTGTACAGGGTTTCCGAGGCTGTTAATCTTTACGGGAGTAGAAAGCCTCATCTTTCTCCCGCGAAGCAGCTGGTAGTTTTGAACTGCTGACCTTGTGGTTCGCAGCCCGATTCGTAACCACTACGCTACCAGAGCTCCATATAAGGATCTCTGGTAGTGTAGTAGCATGCCATTGTTGTTGTTGTTGTTGTTAAGTGCCGTCGAGTCGGTTCCGACCCATAGCGACCCTGTATAGGGTTTCCAAGGGTGTAAATCTTTACGGGAGTAGAAAGCCTCATCTTTCTCCCGCGGAGCGGCTGGTAGTTTCGAACTGCTGACCTTAAAGGTCCGCAGCCCAATTCGTAACCACTACGCTATTAGAGACCTTCTAAAAGGATGCCAAGGATTATTTATTTATTTATTTATTTATTTATTTATTTATTTGTAACTGACATGCTCCTTCACTAGTTACAAGGACAACTAACTGTATCCGTCAGTTCTGAGTTTTTTCCCAAACCTTGGTCCCTGGAGGAAGTTATACAGCCTATTACTATTTCTCTACCCAACTTCCTTTATGCCTCTACTCCTCTCTAGATCTACCCACCTCCTCCTTTCCTCCTTAGTACAGTTTTTATGGAGTCTTGGTGTGGCATTCATTGTAGGATAAAACACTGTACCGCAAGATCAGTTTGAACTGCAAGGTTGGCAGTTCAAACTTACCAGCTGCTTCTCAGAAATCTATACAGGGTCGCTATGAGTCAGAACTGACTCCACAGCACTTAACAACAACAGTTTTAATAGGAAAGTATGCATGATAACAACAACAACAACATGCATGGTTTCTAGGTCAGCAGTAGAAGTATTTGGGAAATCCTGACCTAGTTCAAATCTTTCTTAGGAGTTTTCTTACAATGGTACAGAACCTACCATAGTAGCAATGTGTAACAAATGTTTATGGAAGAAAGGAAAGATACCATAAATGAATTGGCCAAGTTTCTTGTTGGAACTCAAGTGTTTGTGTTATATGAGGGTACATAAAACATTATTGCTACCAGGGTTCCAGTTCATACCTTGCACAGGTGTATCCCAAACACAAAGTGTGAATGAGATGAGCGGATGGTGGCAGACAAGTTCTCTCTGTAAAGCACTTGACTTTGTCTCCTTACCAACCAAACAGTGACATCTGAGGGGATCTGTTGGGTCAATTAAATTCAGAAAGGACAATTTAAAAGGTTATGACAACTTTTTTTTTGGCTTTTGGGAGGTAACTCCAAGGGGGCAATCATGATAGAAGGAACCCTGGTAGCATAGTGGGTTATTCATTAGACTGTCAACTGTAAAGTCAGCAGTTCGAATCCACCAGCAGCTCCATGGAGAAAGATGAGGCTTTCTGCTCCCGTAAAGATTGGCAGCCTCAGAAATCCTACACAGGGTGGCTATGAGTCAGAACTGACTCCATGACACGTAACCAGCTCTACCCCCAAATCCTGACAGGTATTCCATAAGGACACAGTATGATTATGAGGGCTTATAGGAAGAAGTTTTCTGAAAACTGAAAACAGCGTCAGTGGACAAGGAACAGAAAAACTGTGTAGAGGGATTTTTCCCATCACAATAATGTATCTGCTTATTTTTCAAAGGGAGTAAGGCTTGTCCTACCAGAATCTTGTTGGAAACCCTACTCCAGCTCCCCTACAGCTCTGTTCTTACCCCTTCAGACTTCTTTTTGTACCCAAATCTCAAAACACATTCAACAGGAACACAATTTGAGTGCCTTGAGGATAACAAGATTGCTGTTTAGACCTGGCATAAATCAATGAGCATAGAGTTCTTCAGGGAAGGGTTAACAGGATGGAAACAAGGGTTAGTAGGATGAACAACCTTCAGACACCTAGATGGAGGATGTGTTGAGAAACAAGAGCTTCACCTTTTTTTTTTTTAATGTATAAACTGGAATTTTATCAAAATGTATCAAAAAAAAATTTTTTTTAATTGTGGTGAGTGTATGTTGTTGTTTTGTTGTTAAGTGCCGTCGAGTTGGTTCCGACCCATAGCGACCCTGTACAGGGTTTCCGAGGGTGTAAATCCTTACGGGAGTAGAAAGCCTCATCTTTCTCCCGCGGAGCGGCTGGTAGTTTCGAACCGCTGACCTTAAGGTTCGCAGCCCGATTCGTAACCACTATGCTACCAGAGCTCCGTGGTGAGTGTATATGTAACACAAAATAGGCCATTTAAACACTTTTTACGTGTACAATTCATGGCTTAATTATTTTCATCATACTGGGCAACCATTATTACCATTCATTCCCAGATTTTCCCAGCATCCTTAACAGCAGCTCAGTGGCTCTACGAGCGAATGACTCTTTGTACTCACTAAGAAACTTCAGTCTCCATATATTTCCCTTTTGTAGATTAAACAATTTGTATTTTTATTTATTTTGACTTCCTTATTATTTTTTAACCACCTTTCCCATCATCTAAGTTAACACATGTTTACCTAGTAATTATCATAGAAGGCTTCTTTTAGCATGAAAACCTCTTCTTGACTTTTTACAACTGTGGTCTCATACAATATTTGTTCTTTTCTGATTGACTAATTTCACTTAGCTTAATGTCCTCCAGGTTCATCCATGCTATAGTGTCTCTAAGAGTCATTGTTATTCTTCAAGGATGCATCGTACTCCATTTTGTGTATGTACCAAAGTTAGTTTATCCATTCTTCCTTTGATGGGCATTTGGGCTGTCTCCATCTTTTTGCTCTTGTGAATAGTGCTGGGTGAACATGGATGTGCATATATATATATATATATCAGTTCATATCACAGCTCTTAGTTCTTGAGGATAAAAATTAAGTAGAGACATTATAGGGTCATATGGCATTTCTAATAGCGTCACATTTTGATGGTTTTGTTTAATAAAGTTTTCTGTATTTGTTTTTAAGTTACCCTCATAATAGTCTTCTGAAATACAGAAGCTTTCTTACTCCAGAAATAAGAACTTGAGGCAAGGCTTGCATGCTAACGCTTTACTGGGCCGGATGCAGTCCCAAGACAGTGAGTGCGAGGGCAAATGAAAAGCAAGGTAGGGAAGAGGGCAAGTTAAGGCAAGGTGTGCGTTTCTGAGGATATCACACCATTACGAGAAAGGAAGGAGGTAGGCTGATTACCTAGAGAGGCTGCTGGAATCACAGTTCATTAGTAGGGAAGAAAGAAAGGATGTACTTGTTGCTTCCCGTACCTTCTCAAGGAACCCTGGTGACATGATGGTTAAGCACTGGGATGCTAACTGAAAAGTACGTCGTTCAAACCCACCAGAGAAAGATGTGGCAGTCTGCTTGTGTCCTGACTGCAGCCTTGGAAACTATGGGACAGTTCTGCTGCATCCTACAGGGTCACTATGGGTTAGAAGGGTCCCAGCAGTCAGAGTTAGCCATACAGAGAGAGGATCACATCCTGCGCATTGCTGTTGTTACATGCCATCGTGTCAGTTCCAACTCATCGTGACTCTGTATACAGTTTCCTAGAGAGTGTTCTGGTGTGGCTCTATAGGATAAACACTGGACTGTTAACTGAAAGGTTGGTGGTTCAGACTCACTAGCTGATCCTTATAAACCCTATACAGAATTGGTATGAATCAGAACTCACTCAATGGTCCTTAACAGCAAATATAAATATAAACGCACACACAGACACGTATATTGTTGTTGTTAAGTGCTTTTGAGTCAGTTTTGACTCATAGTGACATATATAAAGTGTCATTGAGTCAGTTCTGACCCATAGCGACTCTAAATCTTTACAGCAGCAGAAACCCTCGTCTTTCTCTCAAGGAGCAGCTGGTGATCTTGAACCACGGACCTTGTGGTTAGCAGTCCAGTGCTTACCCTACAGAGACAGTTATAGATACTCTCACGGAAGCAATCTCATAGATGAAAATATAATCTCAAGGAAGGGATCTATCTTTTAAAATCACTCTGGACTCAATGGCAACTAAATGGGATCACATAAAAATGTCATAAAAATGACAAAGGATAAATTAAAGTTAAAACACAAGACAGACTTGGAGAAAATATTTGCTATATGAATAAAGACAAAGAAATATATAAATACAAGCACATACCATGTGTGTATACAATTTTCTGAAAATACATAAACTATCTCTGGCAGTATATTGATGAGACTAGTACTTCCAGTCGTTTCTAGGGAAGACAACTAGAAGTTACAGGACAGCTATGGTGGTGCAACAGTTAAAGTGCTCAACTGCTAGCCGAAAGGTTAGAACTCACCAGCAGCTCCATGGGAGACCAGGCAGTCGATTCCCACAAGGTTTGCAACCTTAGAAATTCTATGGGGTCATTCTACTTGGTCTTACAAGGTCTCTGTGAGTCCGCTTTGTGTTGGAAGAAGTACAGAGTGCTCCTTAAAATCCAGGATGGAGAGACTTCATTTCTCATACTTTGGGCATGTTGTCAGGTGGGACCAGTCCCTGGAGAAGGACATCAGGCTTGACAGAGTGAGGTCAGCCAAATGAAGGAAGACCCTTAGGGAGATGGACGGTCACAGTGGCAGCAGCGATGGGCTCAAACATAACAACAATTGTGAGGAAGGCGTGGGACTGGGCAGTGTTTCCTTCTATTGTATTTGGAGTCACTGTGAGTGGGTGCCAACTCTATGGCATCTAATAAAATAAATAATAATGAGACGGAAATAAACTCGATGGCAAACAAAAACAGGCAGTCATTAATAAGAGGAAGCTAAATTGATGTAAGGACTTTCAGTGTGGCACTGTAGGAAGCACAGGACTGCAAGGTTGGTTTGAACCACAAAGTCAGAAGTTCAAACTCACCAGTTGCTCCTTGGAAACCCTACACCGGGTCACAACAGCACTTAACAATAGCAATCAAATTGATATGAAAACTAGACTCCCATATCTCCCAGCTCAATCACAGTATAAGTTGTTGTCTTGCTCATCTAATCATCTAGAGTGGTTATCTTAAATCAGCAGGATTATTTGAGGGCCCAGGCTAATGGTGACTCTGCCGTCTTTAACACGAGACTTCAAAGCATACTTATCATTGTTCAGCCCATGGAAAAGGGGGTAGGTCTGAAGGAGCAGGCATGGGGAGTTTTATAGGCCAAAGAGAAAACACACATCTCTGTTCGCATTTCACTGGCTGGAACTCAGTCATGTGATCGTGCCTAAGTGCAAGGGAGGCTGGGAAGTGCCTAAGAAGAAGGGAGAACTGATTTTGGTGGGTTGCACTATCCTTCTGTAACTTGTAAAATTTGAAATACATGACTCTATTATGTCCTGTATGGGAATGTAGGATAAACACTGGGCCATAAGGTTGGTTTGAATCACAAGGTTGGTGGTTCAAACTCACCAGTTGCTCTTTGAAAATCCTATACAGAGTTATCATGAGTCAGAAACAACTCAACAGCACTTAGCAACTACAACAATATTTTAAATAGTGAATAAAATTAAATTTGAAGCAATAAAACATGAGTTTGGTCTGCCCAAAGAGCTGCCATTTTGCAATCCATATATAAATGGCATTGTATTCTATGAGAAAGGTTACCTCCATATTAGTGTGAAAAGGATGTTGTTGGGTGTAGTTGTGTTGATTCTGACTCAGTGACCATATAGAACAGAGAACACTGCCCCAAAAGGTTTCTAAGGCTGTAAATCTTTAGGAAAGCAGACAGCCACATCTTTCTCCCTTGGGGTGTCTGGAACATTCAAACTACTGACCTTTAGATAAGCAATCAAATGCTTAACCACTGCATCACCAGGGCTCCTTGAGAAAAGCACACACAACTGTACAAAAGATGTTAGGATCACAGAGTAGCCAGTAGGGCAAAAACGTAAAGGTAGGTTCCTTATTGTACACCACAACACCAAAACATAATAAATTAAACAATACAAGTATTAGAAGAAAATAGAATCTCAGGACTCAATGGCAAATGATAAATTGGACCACAGGAAATGGCCTAAAGATGACAAAGTGTATCTTAAAAGTCAAAAGCCAAGAGACAGACTAGGAGAAAAGATTGGCCACGTGAATAAAAGACAAATAATATCTCATGCACATGAATTCTTCCTACAAATCAATGCAAAAACAGACAATCTAATAGAAAAATGAGCAAAGAATGTGAAAGGCACATTCACAGGGAAAAAAAGATAATAATAAAATAAGGAAGCCCTGAACAGTTCTGGTATTGCTAACCTCATTGGATTGCTAGCCTTAAGGGCAGCGGTTCAATCCCACCAAGAACTCTATACTGAGCCAATATGAGTTGAAACTGACTAAATTGTACTTTACAACAAGAAGCTCTGGTGGCTCAGAGTTTAAAGTGCTCAGGTGGCAGCAATTTGAACCCACCAGCCACTCCTCAAGAGATAGATGTGGCAGTTGGCTTCCATAAAGATGACAGCCTTGGAGACCCTGGGGGTGGGGGGAGCTGGCAGTTCCAGTCAGCATGGGTTTTATGGCCAGGAGTTAGGGGCTCCTTACTCTGTTTTAAAGCCACAAGATGCTCAGGGTCACAAGTACTCAGGGAAATGCAGATTAAAGCAATAATGGAATCTTATTTATTACCTCTCAGCTTTGTGGACATTGGAGTTGGGGGCATATCCTTGAAGGAGGGTTTCAGAAATGCTCTTCTCATGAATTGGCATGACATTGCTGAAAGGTTGTTGTTGTTGTTAGGTGCCATCGAGTCGGTACCGACTCATAGCGACCCTGTGCACAAACGAACGAAGCACTGCCAAGTCCTGGGCCAACCTCACAATTCTTGCTACGCTTGAACCCATTGATGCTGCCACTTGGCCAATCCATCTCATTGGGGGTCTTCTTTTTCTCTGACCCTCCACCTTACCAAACATGAGATCCTTCTCCAACGACCGGTCCCTCCTGACAATGTGTTTGAAGTATGAGAGACGAAGTTTGGCCATCTTGGCCTCCAAGGAGCACTCTGGCTGCACTTCTTCCTACACAGATCTGTTGGTTCTTTTGGCAGCACATGGTACTTTCTATATTCTCCTCCAACACCATAACTCAAAAGCATCAATTCTTCTATGGTCTTCCTTATTCACTGTCCAACTTTCGCATGCATATGAGGTAATTGGAAATACCATGGCTTGGGTGAAAGGATACTTAGCATAAATGATCATATTTTCAAATGTGCACGCTCTCCAACCCCGAAAATTTTCAGCAGCCATCCTGAAGAAATCCTTGCAGCTGTGCACAAGGCAATGTGCCTAAAATCTTTACTGCCTTGTTATCTCAAGGAAACTAGAAAGAAACTAACTGAACATCAACAGAGGAGAGGTTACATATCCAGTCTGCAGAATTGCTGTTTTTGTTAAGTGCTATTGAGTCGGTTCTAACTCGTAGCCACCCTGTACAGGGTTTCCAAGGAGCAGCTGGTGGGTTTGAACTGTCAGCCTTGTGGTTCATAGCCCAGCACCACACCAGGAGTCCATTCTATACAATAAGAAACGATGCTTTTAAAATTGTATACATTTATATATAAAACATTAAGGTAGTTCCAAAGACATATTGTGAAGCAAAGAGCAGTTTTTATAGAACACTGTTTCACAAAAATAAACAAACCATATATTTTTACATTTACACATATGTGTATTAATGCTTATGCCATCATCTGTATAATACAAACCCCTAGCTGTGTGTATTTATTGAAAGAGGTATACGGTATTGTTGGTATCTGTGTGCTTCCAAGTCGTTCCAACTCACAACAACCCTGAATAAGATTTCCAAGGAGCAGCTGGTGGGTTTGAACTACTAACCTTGAAGCTAGCAGTCCAGTGCTTATCCTAGTCCAGCGCCTCCCCAGGACTCCATACAATGTTGTTGTTGTTGTTTAAGTGCTGTCTAGTCAGTTGTGACCCTGTATAGAGTTTCCAAGGAGAGGCTGGAGAGTTTGAACCGCCAACTTTGTGACTCAAATTGACTTTGCAGTTCAGCGCATTAACCCACAGCGCCATACTAGGACTCCACTCCATAAGCTATTCTTGTTAAGTGTCATTGAGTCGATTCTGACCCATAGCAATCACCAACCTTGCAGTTCAAACAGCTTTGCAGTCTGGCGCATTAACCCACAGCGCCACACCAGGACTCCATTCCATAAGCTAGAGGACGGTGAAAATGAACTTCTGCTGTATCCCTGTCTGCACAGTCAGAATTTGTGACATGCTATGGCATGGATCAGCACTGGACTGATAACCACAAGGTCTACAGTTCAAACCTACCAACTGTTCCTTGGAAACTCTATATAGGGTCACTATATGTTGGAACCGACTTGACGACTCTTAACAACAACAACGGGGTGGCTAAGCACTGGACTGCGAACCACAATGTCAGTGGTTCAGATCCACCAGCCACTCCTTGGAAACCCTATACAGGGTCGCTATATATTAGAACCAGCTTGATAACACTTAACAACAACAACAATATGTATAAATATAAAGTCCCTGAGATTTTGCCTGCCCCACACAGCTCTCTTCCTAGGACCAGTGGTACAGACGCTTAAGTGCCCAACTACTTTTTTAAAGGTTGTCAGTTCGAACCTACCCTCAGAAGAAAGGCCTGAGAATTACTTCCATAAAGTAACAGTCAAGAAAACCCTATGGAGCAGTTGTACTCTGTGATCTACAGAGTCACCATGAGCCAGAATTGGCTTGATGGCAGGGGGCTTTGGGTTTCTATGTGTAGGTATATTTGTTACTTTTGGAATCTGTGCATGTCTTCACATCCATGGGGTTTTTGTTGGTTTGTTTGCTCGAATTATAAGAGAGAACATTTACAGAGGATTGTCTATGTGCCTGGTATTATGCTAAGAAATTCACTTGCATGATCACATTTAATCCTCACAGCAGCCTTATGACTTTGTTAGTGTTGTTGTTGTTGTTGTTACGTGCCTTTGAGTTTGTTCCAATTCTTAGTGACTCTGCATAGAGTTTCCAAGACTTTAAATCTGTGCTTGAGCAGAAAGCTTCATCTTTCTCCTGTGGAGCTGTTGGTGGGCTTAAACTTCAGACCTTGCGGATTGCTGTCCAGAGTTTATCATGTGGCGCCACCGCACTGTTATCTTCATTTGCTGATAAGAAAAGGCTCAATGGTTAAACTCTTGGCTGCTAACTGAAAGGTCGGTGGTTCGAACTCACCCAGTATCTCTGTAATATTTACTCCTGTAAATATGACAGCCTTGTAAACCCTATGGATCAGCTCTGTCCTATAGTTTTGCTGTGAGTCAGGATTGACTCAATGGCACACAGCAGATAAGAAAGCTGAAGACGTGCGTTAACTTCATCCTCTGAGTTCAGGCAAAGCTGGGGTTCAAACTCAAGTGTGTGATTTCAGAAGTCTTGACCTTCTAAGAGCCTGTAACACATTTAGTTAGTAATCCCTGAAGTCCATCCTCTTGCAAGGCTCTTGGCTCTGCATGGTACCAGCGTCAGCTGGGACCCTGAAGTGTTGAGGAAGGTGCTGTTGGTGGCAGGAATGTCCTATAGAAGGGGAGCTGAGATTCAGCACTTCCTGTCCTCCAGCTGACCCCTGGGGATTCCGAGCTCACCTGCCTTGCACTGACTGCTTCCGGATACAGGGGAGGCAGGACTAGACTGGGATAAGATCCCAGGTAGTCTCAGTTCCTCCCTAGGATGGCAAAGCTTGTTGCAATTTTTTTCTGGATTAAGTGATGGACAACCATTTAGGTCACACCCTCTTCTAACTTCTTCATAAACCAGCACAGCTGAGTGTGGTTGCTGGACTCCAAAGACATTTCGGAATTCACAGTCTTGTTTATGCCCTCACCAAGTGTCCTGACAAATGGCTGCGGATGAGACAAGGTCTGAGCTGGCCCCCAAGGGACTCTCAGCCTTCTTTCGGTCTCTCTCCTCCAATCTGGTTTTAAATCACCTAACTACTCCTGGGCTGGGAAGAACAATTACTGCCAATCGATCCGAATCGATCTCTAGGCTGTGAGGACCTCCATCCAGGTTCATTAAAATGGCCGTTGTTGTGCCTGGCAGGTGGCTCCGATCCATCTCCATCTCCGGGGCATATGGTCACGGCACCAGCTTGCTGCACCTGAAGACTTGGTTCGTAGGGCATATCAAAGAACTGTCCCCTAAAATCCAGCCACCCTGCCCCTCTGGGATGAACACCCCTGTCTCCCTCTCTTTGGACCTCTCTGTCCTTCATCTCCCTCCGTCTTTCTCTCTCTCATTTCTTCTTCCTCTTTTCATTCTCTCTCTCTCTCTCTCTCTCTCTGTGTGTGTGTGTGTGTTTGTGTGTCTTTGAAGCTCTGTGTCGCTATTGTGATTCATCTGTCTTTTTGACTGACATCCCCACACACTGTTCATCATTGAGGATTCAGGTAGCATGTTGGTTTCCGATAGCCTGCTTTGCTATTCTTCTCTCATCTTCCTTCTTCTCTTCTTCCAACTCTCACTTCCCCTCCCCATCTAACTAGCTGCCAGGGAGCCATCCAGACAGGGCAGTGGTCCTGCACCCCAGCCACATGGGTGGGGTGTCTGGGCGCAGGGCTGTGCTCACTGCCCAGGGTGTGATCCCAGGGCCCCGCTGCTGTTGTGCATTCTCTTGTGTTCCCCACGGTACTTGTCAGTCAGTGTCAACATGACATGCTGCTGTACAATTTGTCACACATCCTTTGAGACATGTGGCTGGGGCTTGTTTTAAACATCTCTGTCTGCCACTAGGCGGATGGAGACGTGGTGATACAAAAGGAGCTGAAGTGATGGCCCAGGAGGGCAACGGTGCACCCAGCAGGCCGAACTCACTCTCAGGCAGTCACACATGTATACCTGGGGGTCCTGGGGGTTCCCAAAGCTGACACTCTGCAGCTCCTGGTCAGCCCAAGCCCCTGTGGATGGTCACATGGGTAAGTGGGCAGTGAGGCAAGACTCTGCTGCTAAGGTCTCAGGTCAGCTCAAGCCGAGGGCCTGGCCACACCTGGCACAGGTGACATCTGTCTCTGTGCCACTGTGAATTTGGGTGGCCAGTGGCCAGAGGCAGAGAGCCATCCTCAGAACCATTCCTTAGCAGCCCGGAGGCCTCTCCCCCAGCACAAAGTTCATGCAAACAGCAAGACGTCTCTCCAGAGAGGCCTCTGTGTGGGCTGCCCTGCGACACAGAGACGTAGCCAAGAAACATACTGTGTGGCAGGAGGAAGTCAGGAGACCGGGGTTCTGCCCTCTGCTCCCCTCCCACTACGGGACCACAGATGGGGTTGTCATTTTCCCTGAGCCTCAGTTTTCCCATTTATGGTGTGAAGCATTTGGTTGGTCAAAGCCCTCTTAGCTGATGGTCAGTCAGATGCCAGGTTTTGGTCTGGACACTGAGCTGTGTGTGTGTTCAAGTGATGAGAATGTAATTGCTTTCCTGGCACTGTTACCAGATCATCTAGAACTCAGCTCACCCTGTCAGCCCCTCCTCTGCCCTTGCCACGTTCAGGCTCCCTCTGATTGGCTGTCCTTTTCTTGCCACCATCTTGCCTTTCCTGATCCATTGATGTGCGCATCCTGTCTCAAGCCCTTCCAGTTCGTCCACACTTCTTACATACATACACACACACACTCACAGACACCAGACCTGGTAGCTTTAACAAGCTTGGAAGCAAACCCCCCAGCTTTAAGGAGGACAAGCAATGAAAAGAACCCTTCCTCCCTTCCACCAAGGGATGGCTTATTGCTGGGGACTGGGAGCTACAGCTTCCATTTCACATCCAGAGCCCTTCACAGTTAGCAAAGTGGTCCTCTGTTCTATCATTTGATCCTCAAGTACTTTCAGGACCTGCTGGCCTGGCAGATGCCACTACCCCTATGTTACAGGTGAGGAAACAGAGGAGAGGGTTAGAGATCGGACTTGCTCTATAGCATCCAGCTGCCATGCTGGACTCATGGCCCAGTGTCAAGTCTTGTAGCTCCAAGCTCAGCATCCTTTCTGATATGCCCATGAGGAAGCGTTACTTCCAGTAGTTAATGGCTCATGCTCAGTCATACTAATAATTGGTAGCTGTTGGTGTCATCATGAATAAACATTATTACTAGTACGATGTGTTCACCACTCTGTGTTCTTTCCAAGAGGGTTCAAAAAAACATGGCAGAGGTACATTTTACAGATAAGGAAACTTGGCCCAGAAAAAATAAGTCTCTTGCCCAAGGACCCCTTAATAGGTGGTAGAACTGAAAGCCAGGTGCCCCTTGTCCCCATCTTTGAGGAAGTTGATGCCCCATGGCTGGCTGGAGTGATTGAGAAACACCCCAAGAAGCAAGAAGGGGAAAAAAAGAAGCAAGAAGGAGGGCAGGAGAGAAATAGCTCAGACCTGTGGTTCCACCCCAGGCCCAGTGGGCAGGACTGTAGGCCATGAGGATGGTGGAGTGACCACCACAGATCTGGCCCTTTCTAAAGCCCCTGGGCTACAGAGCTTGGCACTTGCTGGTGCCTGGGGTGGAATCCTCAGACCATGAAGA
Organism: Chrysochloris asiatica; assembly: GCF_000296735.1. Classification (NCBI taxonomy): domain Eukaryota; kingdom Metazoa; phylum Chordata; class Mammalia; order Afrosoricida; family Chrysochloridae; genus Chrysochloris; species Chrysochloris asiatica. Next base: position 9,459,336 of record NW_006408610.1, on the reverse strand, counting down.
CAGACCAGAGAGCAGCCTTGGAGGTAGATGATCAGGAAGTATTTCCAGCAAGGACCAGGTGACCCAAAGGGCAGCATCCCTGAGAATGTGCAGCCCCATCGAGAGCTGGGGACAGAGCCCAGGTGCCATGCCCTCCAGCCTCCTATATGATGTTTTTCTCCAGCATGTTTCATGTCTCTTGGCCAAGCCCCTAGGCCAAGGATTTGCAGGGCAGCCATGAAAAGCAAAAAGAAATCAAAGAAATTCTTTAAGTATTTATATGAAATGATATCCAGGATATATTGTTACGTGAAAGAGGCAAGTTGGAAAAGAAAAAAAGGCAGCATCTACAGTATGACCCCATTTAGGTCAAATCCCTCCTCCAAGAAAAAATAAATAAACCACCCTGTGGAGTGGATTCTGACTCAAAGCAACGCCACAGGAGAGAGTAGAACTGCCCCAAAGGGTTTCCAAGGCTGTAAATCTTTACAGAAGCAGACTGCCATCTCTGTCTCCCGAAAGCAACTGATGGGTTTGAACTGTCAACCTTTCAATAAGCAGCACGTACCCACCTTACCACCCAAACCCCAAAACTCACTGCTGTCAAGTTAATGGGTTCTAACTCATAGCGAACCTATTCCTTATTTAGGTTAAATCATGCACTACTCCACATGCAGAGAAAAACATCACATTTCCATACGTCCATATTCATGAGTCCTGGTGTGGTGCTGCGGGTTAATGCACTGGACTGCAAAGTCAGTCTGAATCACAAAGACAGAAGTTCAAGTTCACCATCCTCTCCTTGAAAAGAGTCGCTATGGGTTGGAAGTGACTTGATGGCATTTAACAACAACAATAATGTCCACCTACAGAAAGAACTTCAAGGACACCAACTGAAGACAGTTGGTGAGTCCTGGAGGTCAACTGAGAATTTTCCTGCCTTCGAATCTTTCATAACGAAATTGCATTCAAGTATCTCTAAGACCCCTTCCAGTTGTAACATTTATGAGTCTTTAGTCTCCAGAGGTCACTGGGACGTACACGTGGTTAACAGAGAGGTGTCTCAGAAGAAAGCCTGGCTATCTACTTCTAAAAGATCTGCCATTGAAAACCCTATGGAGCAGTCCTACTTCCTAACATGTGAGGCACCGTGAGTCACAGGCAATTTGATGGCAATTGGTACAATTGGTAAAAGCCCATAAAGTTTGTGTTTGATAAGCCCATTCTCTCTCACCCGTCCATCCTGAGAGGTGCTCAAGAATCTTGGTTAGCCAAACTGACCTCTGCCACGGTGTCCCCAAGCCTCCATCTCCTCCAGCCAGTGCTGTGGGTCTTCCTTTTTTTCTTTTTTCAACATTCATGATTTGTTCCTTTTTATCAAGATGGGTTGGGGAACGTCCACTCCAATTTTGCTGGGATTCCTTTTTGAGTTTTTCTTTTTTCTTGCTGCTACCGCTCTTGCTGCTGATAATCTCTTCGGGTCCGCTAACTGGCTTCTCCTTTCTCCTTGAAGAGAGTTTCTTCTTTTACTTTGGGTCACTCCTGCTGTTAGCTGTCTTTTCAGGATAACTAGCTGGTTCTTCTTTGGGAGTGATTTCTTTCTCTTGGGGAAATTTATGCCTGCAACCAACCGTCTCTTCCAGATCACTACTAACCAACTCCTCCGTGGAAAAAGATTTATTTTACCTCCTTGGGCTTGGGGAGAGCAGTAGGTGGGTCTTTCATTCCATTTTCCTGTGGGACCTCCTGGGACCTTTACTTTTTCTTTGTGTGTGTGTGTGCTTGCGCCTATCTCCTCAGGTCCTCAGGAGGACGACTGCTGTTTTCTGGAGACATGAGCACCATCGTAGCAGTGACTTCTCTTCCTTTTTCACGTTTCTTGTCGTTTCTTCAGCCGCCTAGCGCACTCTCACGGCTGCTTCCTCCACCTGGACCGTTGCCTCCTTCATGACATCCAGATTCTTCTGTGGGACCACTCCCATTTCATAGAAGGACAGCCACTCATCAACCTGCTCTCCAAGCTTTCTCCCAAATACACTTGTGGGCATCTCAGAGAATCAACTCATGAGGCAATACGAACTGTTGGCCAGGTATTGAGAGATGTGGCCATTGTTCTTGGCTACTGCTTGGCCAATGAAGGTTGAGTGGAAAATGAGTCCATATTTGGGGATGTTTCCCCCTGTCTTCAGGTCTCTGGAAGCTTGGTCCCTTTGCTGAGCCCTGGGAGTCACTCAGAAATCAGGGTCAGCCATACAGGTCTTCCTTTCTGCATTCTCATTGTAAATCTCATCTTTATAAAGTTCCCCTCTCTGTCAATCATGAAAATATTTGATAGGCTAATCCCTGTTATGGGAAGCACCAACTTCTCATATGTGGCCCTGTAGGATAAGCTTCCCCAGTGTGGCACTGTAGGGTAGGCACTGGACTGCTAACTGCAAGGTCAGCAGTTGAAACCCACCAGCTGTTCCTCGGAATCTCTATACAAGGTTGCTATGAGTCAGAATCGACTTGAAGACACGTAACAACAACAACAACAACAACAGCATCTTTTTTATGGACTCAGTGACCACTGTCTCAGCTGACAATACCAGGTCTAGGCATAGGCCTCAGGTGAAGCAGGTACGCTGCTGAGATGGAAGGAAAGAATGGAGCAGAGGGGAGGGGGGGCACGTCTGGGGTGGGTGCTGCCTGAAGTTCTCAGTTCTAAAAACTTCCTTACAAACCATACTGTATTTACATTAAGAGAAATATATGTCCTCCAAAACCACTGCTAAATGATTGCTGGAATGAAAAAAAAGGTGAACAAGATGGCGGTGGCATGATGGAATCCCAGGGCAGAGAGAGAGTCAAGAGATAACTTCACAGGTGCTGTGAAGCCAAGCAGATGAGGCCTGAAAAGTGGCCATGGAGTTAGGACCACAGGTGACCTTTTTGGAGCTGGTCTCTGGATATAGAGGGTGCAGAAACTGGGCTGAAATGGATTAAGACAAAGTTGACACACACACACACACCCCAAAAACTGTGGCAGGATAAGTCTGATACACTGCTAATTGCACAAAGCTCTCACAGAATTATGTCTACAATATGATTTTAATTATTTCAAAGCAAAACCTCAACACAAACATGCACATCAAAGAAGGACAGGAAGGAACTATATAGAAATGAGGACCATTATTTATACTCTAAAGAACTAATTCAGAAACATACGTGTAAATGCGCGGTCATAGAACAACCATTCATAGTGGCCAAAAGGTAGAAATAGCGTACATGCCTATCAATGGATGAAAAGAGAAAGACATGGTACTTCTGCCCCTCCCTTATGGACCATCTTGGTATCTGACATTGTGAACTTATGGCAGTAGTAAATAATCTACTATTCACCTTAGGGGAGTCCTGGTCTGTTGCTACTATAGGATAAAGCACTGGACTGCAAGGTTGGTTTGAACTACAAGGTTGGTGGTTCAAACTCACCAACTTTTCCTTGAAAACCCTTTACAGGGTCCCTGTGAGTGGGAATCCACTCAAGGGCACTTAACAACAACAATAACAACATTCACCTTAAAGCCAGGTAAGGTCTCATGTGTTTGGGGAGAAAGAGTGTCTCTCTCCTAAGCCCCAAGTCCTTGGTTCCTCATGCCCCATACCTCTCTCCAGATCTCCCAAAAAAATAAACAAGAAAAAATGAAGGCTGGAGGCCAGACCTTGGGCCATTGACCTGCGAGCTTGCCCTGCAGTGTCCTGGAATCACAGCTGTGGGCTGAAAATCTCACAGCCAGTCAGGGAGAGACCGGCGGGAAAGGGGTGCAGACACTTCCCTGAAGACCCTGAGATCCACTGTTTGGGTGAGTAGGGACAATGGGGCCAGTGGGCAATGGTCCCAGTGGATGGACGTTTTCGCAGAGAGCAAGAACTCTGTAGGCTGGGGTCGGGTGGGTCCCTCCTCACTGCAAATTCTGACCCATTCAGCTCTGCGTATGGTTTGAAATGACAAAAGCCCACCTGCCTTCCGAAAGTGCTTAAGGCTCAGCACAAACACCAAGCAAAGAGTTGCAGAAGGCACCTCCAGGGGAGGGAGCAGTCCCCCGGGTCACCTGTGAACTGTCTCCTGAAATCTACATAATGCCCAGTTCTGATAAGGACCTGGTCTTTGGTATTTAACCATATCAATAAGTGAGAAGTGGGTGTATGTACGTATGTTGTGGTTATTGTTGTGAGCCATGGAATCAGTTCCAACTTATAACAAGCCTGTATAGGGTTTCTGAGTTTGTAAATCTTTGTGTAAATCTTTAAAGTGCTCAAGAGCAAAGATGTCAGTTTGAGGACTAAGGTGTGCCTGACCCAAGCCATAGTATTTTCAACAGCCTCATATGCATGTGAAAGTTGGGCAATGAATAAGGCAGACCATAGAAAAATTGATGCATCTGAGTTATGGTGTTGGAGAAGAATATTAACGGTACCATGGACTTCCAGAAGAACAAAAAAATCTGTGTTGGAAGAAGCACAACCAGAATGCTCCTTAGAAGCCAGGATGGCAAGACTTTGAACAGTTATCAGGAGGGACTAGTCCCTGGAGAAGGACATCATGCTTGGTAAAGTGAAGGGTCAGTGAAAACGAGGAAGACCCCAATACACGGATTGTTACAGTGGCGGCAACAGTGGACAAAAGCTTTACAACAATTGTGAGGACGGCACAGGACCAGGCAGGGTTTCGTTATTGTGCACAGAGTTGCTATGGGTCAGAATCAACTCAACAGCACCTAACAACTATCACAACAAATCTTTGAGGGAACAGAAAGCCTCATCTTTTTTCAGAGGAGAAGGTGTTAAGGTCAAACCACCAACCATGCGGTTGCTAGTCTAGTCCTTATCCCACAGAGCCACTGAGCAACCAGAATACACCTATGTTGTTATTGTTAACTGCTGCTGAGTCAGTTCTGACCCATGTTGTTGTTGCTAAGTACCATGGCGTCAGTGCCAACTCATAGCGACCCTGTACAGGATTTCCGAGGCTGTAAATCTTTATGGGAGCAGAAAGCCTCATCTTTCTTCCGCGGAACAGCTGGTAGTTTCGAATTGCTGACCTTGAGGCTAGCAAACCGATTCGTAACCACTACGCTACCAGAGTTCTGACCTATAGTGACCCTGTATAGGGCTTCTGAGGAGCGGTTAGTGAGCTTGAATTGCCGATCTTGTGGTTCAAACTGGCCTTGCAGTGGAGCGCGTTAACCCACAGCACCACCCCAGGACTCCCAAGGGATCCTTTATGCTTGAATCTACTTTTCTATTTACAAATTTCATTGAATGGGCACATGTTTACTATTAGAATAAAAACAAACTTTTTATCAATAAAACTCAGTGTATATTAAGCACAGAGCCCTGGTGTGGCACTGTAGGATAAGTACTGAACCAAGAGTTCGGTGGTTCAAGCTCACCAGCCACTCCTTGGAAACCCTATACAGGGTCCCTATGAGTAGGAACCAACTCAACAACACGTGACAACAAGAACAAGAAGCACAGGATATGAACAATTAGTCAAATGGCTAAAAAACTTCCCCTAACCTTAAGTGTTACCCTAAAACTGGAATCAGCAATTTATGGCTATGAATGCGACCACCCCAAATGGTTTACACATTTTCTACCACACCTGGCTGCTTACATGACAGGGACCATGTGGCCCACAAAACCCAAACCATTTACTATGTGGCCCTTTAGAGAAAATGTTTGCCCTACCCTGACTCTAAAACAAAGAAATACAAATTATATGGCATTTCTGTAATGGTTAAAATTACAAAACTTCCAAAAGACATTTCAAACCCACCGCAGTTGGGTTAATCCCAGCTGATAGCGACCCTGCAGGGTAGAGTAGAAAGTAATACATACTCATCATAAAATATTTGAAAAGTAAAATAAATTGTGAATAAGGAAACTGAAATCAATTACCTGTAATCCCACAAGCAAAGGTGAGTCAGGGGTGTAATTTCTCACCTACCACATGGGAAAGGAGCTCTGGTAGCGTAGTGGTTACAAATCGGGCTGTGAACTGCAAGGTCAGCAGTTCAAAACTACCAGCTGTTCCATGGGAGAAAGAGGAGGCTTTCTGCTCCCATAAAGATTTACAGCCTCGGACACCCTGTACAGGGTCGCTATGAGTCGGAACCGACTCCACGGCACATAACAACAACAACCACCACATGGGAGACATACCCCACACAGAGCCGTCACTTGTCTGTTGAAGGGGCTTGTGTCTCACTATGGTTCTGATCAGGTTTCCACATTCTGTAGGGTCTCCTCTCTTTGGAATGGGCACAAATATACATCTTTTCCAGTCATTTGGCTAGACAGTTGTCTTTCAAATTTCTTGGTATCCAGTAGTGAGTGTGTCTAGCACTGCATCAGTTTATTGAAACATTTTAATTGGTATTCCATCAATCCGTGGAGGCTCGTCTTTCACAAATATCTTCAGTGCAGCTTGGAATTCCTCCTTCAAGGCCGTCAGTTCTTGATCATATGCTACTTCCTGAAATGACTGAATGTTGACCAACCATTTTTGGTACAGTGACTCTGTGTATTCCTTTCATCTTCTTGGATTCTTCCTGAATCATTCAACGTTTTGTCCATGTTGTCATTGTTGACAGCTGTGGAGTCATATCGACCCTGTATAGGGTTTCCAAGGAGTGGCTGGTGAGTTCAAACTGCCGACTTTGCAGTTCAAACCAACCTTGCAGTCAGTCCAGCACATTATCCCGTGGCGCCACACCAAGACTTCTATAGAATCCTTCAACTTGGCAAGCAGAGGCTTGAATTTTTTCTTCACTTCTTTCAGTTTGAAAAAAACAAAACTGAGCGTGTTTTTCTTTTCTGGTTTTCTGACTCCAGGTCTTTGCACATTTCATTAAAATAGTTCACTTTGCACCTTGAAATTTCTGTTTAGTTGTTTTACTTTATCATTTCTTCCATTTTTAGATAATCTAAGATACTGTTCTACAAATTGCATATTTTGGCAATTTGTAGAACAGTATGTTCAACAAATTTCAGAGTAGTTCAACAAACTATGTTCATAGTAGTTTGTTCATAGTAGTTCAACAAACTATGTTCAAGAACAAGTTTCAGAGTTTCTGCTGGCATCCATTTTAATCTTTTCCTTCTTTCTTGTCTTCTTAATGACCCTTTGCTTTCTCCTTGTATGATGTTCTTGTATCATCCCACAGTTCTTCTGGTCTTCAGTCTTTAGTGTCTAATGAATCAATTCTGTTCTTGAGATGGTCTCTAAATTCAGGTGGGATATGTTCAAGGTCATATTTCGGCTCTTGTGGAGTTTGCTTTCCTTTAGCTTCAGCCTGAGCTTGCAGATGAGCAATTGATGATCTATTCCACGGTTTGATCCTGGCCTTGTTTTGGCTGATGATACTGAGCTTCTCCATCGTTTCTTCCCACAGATGGAGTCAATTTGATTTTTGTGTATATTGTATCTCATGAGGTCCATGTCAATACTCACCATTTATGTTTTTGCAAAAAGGTATTTGCAATGAATAAGTTGTTGGTCTTGCACTATTCTATCATGCAATCTCAAGCACTGTTTCTCTGAACAAGGTTATATCTTCCAACTACCCATCCTTCTTTTGTATTTCCAATTTTTATATTCCAATCACTGGTAATTCAGTGCATCTTGATTGCATTTGTGATCACTGACTTGGTGGTTGGTACATAATTTGAACCATATTTGTATCAGCTAGTCTTTCTTGTAAGTGTATACGTATCATCCTATCACAGACAATGTTGTCTTTTAAGGTAGATCTTGAAATGTTCTTTTTGATGATGAATGTGATGCCATTCTTTTTCAATTTGTCATTCCCTGCGTAGTAAACCACATGATTATCTGATTCTTGTCTATTTCAGCTTACTGTTGCTATTGTGAAGTGCCATCAAGTCAGTTCTGGTTCATAGAGATCCTGCATAAGATTTCAGAGGAGCGCCTAAGGGATTTGAACTGCCTACCTTGTGGTTTTCAGTGCAGTGCTGATCCCATAGCAACACACCAAGGGTCCAATTTCAAACTCACTAGGACATCAATCTTTATGTGCTCCATTTCATCTTTGATGCCTTCCAATTTTCCTAAATTCAAATGTCATACATTCCATGTTCCTATTACCAATAGATTGTTGTTGTTGATGTTAAATGCTGTCAAGTCAGTTCTGACCCAGAACAATCCTGTATAGGGTTTCCAAAGAGCATCTGGTGAGCTTGAACTGGCAATCTTGCAATTCAAACCGACTTTGCAGTCCAGTGCATTAACCCACAGCACCATGTTTCTCCTCATTTTAAGTCATACCCCATCACCAAAAGAAGACCCTGAAAGCTTTACTTCATCCATCTCATTACGGTAGACTCTACTTTGAGGCGTCAACTCTTCCTCAGTCATATTTTGAGTGTCTTCCACCCTGACGGGCTCATCTTCCAGCACTGTTGTTGTTAAGTGCCGTAGAGTCGGTTCCGACCCATAGCGATGCTATACAGGGTTTCCGAGGCTGTAATCTTTACAGGAGCAGAAAGCCTCATCTTTCTCCCATGGAGCAGCTGGTAGTTTCAAACTGATGACCTCATGGTTCACAGCCCAATTCATAACCACTATAAAGCAATGTTTCACTGCTATTCAGAAGGTTTCAGGCACTAAGGCTTCACAAGCGGACCTTCTTTCTAGTGTTTTCTTAGTCTAGAGACTCTGTGAAATCTGAAATCCGCCTTAGATAAACCTGTTGGTATTTGAAACACCAACCGCCTAGCTTCCAGCATCATTGAGCACTCAAGACACTACAATACGATATACTGACAACATACATTGTGGGGATGTGTGGGGATGCAATACTTAGTAGATGTTTAAAAGTGTGCAATTTGTAGAATAATATCTTAGATTCAACCCTACGAAATTGTCATTTTGTAGATTACATAGCAGTCAGATGGCAACAATTTCAATCTAAGATATAGTATGGTCCCATTCTTGTTTTTATTTATTTATTTTTATTTTTAAGGAAAAGGCAAATATGTCCTTGTGTACACTACAAGAAGAGGAAAGATCTGGAATCGGGGTGGAATTGGGGTGGGATGGGTAGGTGAGAACTTACGTTTACACTTTAACAATAAATATCCAAGGGGGTTTCAAAAAAATTCATGGACAAATGGAGTTCAAAGATAAAGGTATATTTCCCTGAACTTTTAGAAGCCCCCATGTATTTCTGTATGCTTTAAATTTGTCACAATTTTGATGGTGGGTATTCATTTTGAAGGAAAGGAAAAACAATGAAATATGAAGGTTAAAGTAGAGGTGTCTGCACTCTCTAAACTGACCCAGTTCTCATCTTGGCTCCAGCAAGTAGTCACTAAACATGTTGTTGTCAAATCCTCTCCGATTCATAGCAACCCTTTAGCACAGGGTAGAACTGAGCCATAGGGCTTCCCAGGGTGCCATCTTTATGGAAGTAGACTGCCTCATCTTTCTCCCATGAATCAGTAGGTGGGTTCGAACCACCACCCACTGAGTCACCAGGGATCTGTCTTCACCTGACATTTATTCCCCCCCCCCCCTTTTTTCTGTTAAACAGGGTTTGGATTAGAAGATCAGTGAGTCCCAAATTTAGACACATTTGAGGATCTCCTGGAGAACTTTGCAAAAAAAAATATGCAATGGGCCTGGGAAGCTGCATTTTGAGCAGTTTTCCCCCAACCACTACCCCATCCCAATGACTGATGATCAGCCTGGTATGAGGGTCTCCAGGTGTTGCAAGTTTCCTTCCAACTCTGGCATTACTTCATTCCACGTAAGTTGCTCCCACTGTTTTCATCTTTTCCTCTTTTACCAAGTCCAACCTCAACCCAAGAAGACATCCAAGTCTTGATCACAGAAATGTCTTAAAGAACTGCCCCTGACCCAGCCCCACCCCAGCAAAGAAGACAGGAGCAAGGGCAGAAAAGAGAAAAAAACATATATTTTTTTAATGCTTAAATGCTTCAAATGGATTAAGCATTTTGTTTTACCTGGATTATTATTTTTCCCTGAATATAAACCATTTTGCATTTTGGAATCCTTCTGCAAACAGAGCAGTTAGTCTTTGTGTTTGCTCGTTTAAAAACAAATATTTGCCTGCCAAGCAAATACTGTCTCTTAGGATGTGCTATTAATAGGGTAATTAGGCAGCCGGTAATGAAAAGGATTGTTGGTAATTATGGTAAGATTTGTTTTGGCATTTGAAGGCAGCAATGGAGGCTGGAGTGCTAAAATCTACCTTAGAGTTAATTAGTACAATTAGAACACACCTGAAAAAATAGCCCAGCTAATGAACACTTCACTCTACTTTTAAAGTGACAGCAAGGGTGGGTCCCAAGTGCTCTGGCATTCCTAACACGACAGGGGGTCAGGGACAAGAGAGAGAACTTGACTTTACCTCGTCTCTGTGGGCTCTTGCCTCTCAACACCACCCCACCCGTCTCTTTATCTGTTTACATTTTCTCCTGGATTTTCTCATCCAAACCTCGTGATAACCCTTTGAGATAGATAAGCAAGGTGTATTTAAGATGTTTGTTTGAGGTTGTTGTTTCCCCATTTTTCAGATAAGAAAATTAAGTACCAAAGATGTTCAGGGGTTGCTCGAGGTCCTAATGAGATCAGAGGTTATCAACAAGTCAGACGGGGCAGATTAGGTCAGAGGTCACAGTCGAGGCCCAAGAAACACTAGGGGAAGGGTGAGAAAAGCAGTAGTTTACTAATTACTGTTGTTGTTGTTAAGTGCCATCCAGTCGGTTCCAACCCATTGTTGTTGTTGTTAAGTACCGTGGAGTCGGTTCCGACCCATAGTGACCCTGCACAGGGTTTCAGAGGCTGTAAATCTTTATGGGAGCAGAAAGCCTCATCATTCTCCTGAGGAACGGCTGGTAGTTTCAAACTGCTGACCTTAAGGTTAGCAGCCTGATTTGTAACCACTACGCTACCAGAGCTCCTAGTGACCCTGCATAGGGTTTCCAAGGAGTGGCTGGTAAGCTTGAACCACTGACCTTGCAGTTCAAACGGTTTTGCAGTCTGGTGCATTAACCCACAGCGCTACACCAGGACTCCTCTAATTCCTGCTAAAAGGGGTCTTCATTTCTGTGTAGAATGTTGGACTTGCTGAGTCACTCATTAAAGCAGGTCTGTCAAGACCTTGCAAAGAGCATCTCTCATCAGCACCATGGTGCACAGGTACGGGTCTGAAATAAAGCAAACTACTCAGTTCTAAGGAGTCCTGGTGTGGCGCTGTGGGTTAATGTGCCAGACTGCAAAGCCATTTAAACTGCAAGGTCGGTGGTTCAAGCTCACCGGCTGCTCCTCGGAAACCCTACACAGGGTCGCTATGGGTCAGAACTGACTCAACGGCACTTCACAACAACTCAGTTCCAAAGACAGTCTCAAAGCCAACCTTCATCCTCGTTCCCATCAGCCTCCTCCTCCTTTCCAAAGCTCCTCCTCAGTGGTGCTCCCTCCATGAGCAGGCAGGAGTGTGGACGCTGAGCAGTAGATGACAAGAGTGCACCTTTGATGCCAGCCTGTGTGCTTGAGTGTTGGGGGGAATGTCCATGAGAACCTGCTGGGTGCACGGTGGAGAGAAGCCACATGGGAGTAAAGAGAGGGAAATGCCAGCAAATCTAAGGAAACTGATGCAATAGAAGGCAAGGAGCCCTGTGGCCCAGTGGTGAAAGTGCTTGGTTGCTAACCAAAAGGTTGGGTGTTCAAACCCTCCAGGCACTCCCCGGAAGAAAGGAGTGGCAGTCTGCTCTCTCCTGTAAAGACTGCAGCCTGTAGGATTCCGTGGACTGATTCTATTCTGTCCTGCAAGGTTGCTGAGAGTCAGAACCAACTCTACAGCAACAGCTTTGGCTTTGATTCAGCCTCTTTAAAGTCTTAGTGTCCTCATCCAAAAAACAGGGTTAAATCAGTCCTCACCTCGTAGACTTGTTATTAAGGATGCAGTGAAACAACCTAACAAGCACATCTGGCATGGCATCATCACATTTGCGTGGTGGTGTGCGGTCGAATTGATTCCGACTCATAGCAACCCTGTTCAGGGTTTCTGAGGCTATAAATCTTTATGGGAGCAGAAAGCCTCATCTTTCTCCCATGGAGCAGCTGGTGGGCTTGAACTGCTGACCTTTCGATTAGCAGCCCAGCTTATAACCATCACCCTATCATGCTATTGTAATGATTATTATTCTTACTACTACCATCATTATCTATATTGATGTTGTAAAATGTGTCTCCTCACTTACCCTGTGTATGATCAGTCATTACGTGAGTGGACTGAATTCAGATCATTGGGGTGGTTTAGGGGATGATGAGAAAAGGGGGACCAGGATGTCAGGGAAGACCACCCCCTTCCTGGATTCCTGAACTCTGTTTTCTATGAAAGGCACGTGTGAAACCTGGCAGGAAGGGGAGAGAGGCTGAGCCTGGAGATTCCCAGCTATCCCCACCTGCCCTACAACCCTTTAAAACGTTTGTCCCAAGACCATCTTCAATTGTAAACAATTGTTGTTGTTGTTGTTGTTGTTGTTGTTGTTGTTGTTGTTAGTGGTCTTCAAATTAGTTCTGACTCATAACAACCCTGTATAGAGTTTCCAAGGAGCGACCCGTGAATTTGAACCACTGACCTTGCAGTGCAAACTAACCCTGCAATCCAGTGCTTTATCCCACAGCGCCACACCAGGACTCCTGCAAACAATGTTGTTGTTGTTGTTAAGTGCCATCAAGTGGGTTCTGACCCATAGCAGCCTTTTATAGGGTTTTCATGGAGCAGCTGGTGAGCTTGAATCGCTGACCTTGTGGTTCAAACTGACTGGGTAATTCACTTTGTCACTATGCTACACACAAACTCAGTGTTTAATCATCACAGCAACTCCATGAGGAAAGTCTGGACTTCTTTTTTCTTTAGGAGTTAGAAAACAGAGAGGTTAGGTAGCATGTTAGGTCACACAGCTGGTCAATGATAGACCAGGACTGAACCTGGCCTGCCCCTCTCCAAGCACACAAAATTTTGCATATGCAAATTTGCTGCATGAAACCTCTTTAAAGGGTTTAAGATCAAAAATGGCAGTTTGAAGACTGAGTGCGCCTGACCCAAGCCATGATATTTTCAATAACCTCATATGCATGTGAAACTTAGACAATGTATAAGGAAGATTGTAGAAGAACTGATGCATTTGAGTTATGGTGTTGGAGAAGAACACTGAAAGGACCATGGAGTCCTAGAGGAACCAACAAATCCGTTGGAAGAAGTACAGCCAGAGTGCTCCTTAGAAGCCAGGATGCTGAGACTTTGTCTCTCATACTTTGCACATGTGATCAGGAGGAACCAGTCCCTGGTGAAGGACATTATGCTTACTAAAGTGGAAGGTCAACGAAATAGAGGAAGACCTCTATTAAGATGGATTTGAACAATGGCAGCAGCAAGAGTTTATGCTTAACACTGATTGTGAGGATGGCAGTGCTTCATTCTATTGTGCACAAGACAAGGTCACTATGACTCAGAACCCGACTCTAAAGGCACCTAACAACATTGCCCAAAGTCTCCTGCTGAACACTCGAGGACTTGGGGCCTCAGCAAACTCACTGCTATTGGCTCCCCACAGTCATTGGAGAATGCTAGAACAGAATTTGCATTTTATAAAGATAACTTCAAGGAGTACACCCCTCACGTAAAAGTTGAAATCTATATCCCAGGAAGTACCATGCTTTTATGCAAAGAGCACTCTCTGTACATTATTTTGCATACCACGGAACTGCCCCTCACATGCACTACTTTCATATGCATGCTTGATATTTTTTAAATGTTGCTGTCTTGAGTTTCATTCTCTTCACACACACACACACACACACACACACGTCCAAAGGCACTCTGGTAGCATAGTGGTTATGAATCAGACTGTGAACCTTAAGGTCAGCAGTTTGAAACTACCAGCTGTTCCGTGGGAGAAAGATGAGGCTTTCTGCTCCAGTAAAGACTTACAACCTCGGAAGCCCTGTACAGGGTCGCTATGAATCAGAACCTACTGCGTGGCACATAACAACAACAACAATGGATTTCTGCTAAGTCTTTGTCTTGGTGCCTATTGACTCAGAGGTCTAATTGTCAGCAGCAGGCCATTGCCAGCCTACCTGTGAGTTTCTAAAGCAGCTCCTCTCCAGGCAGGATTCCTACCCAGCCGTAGAATCCACTTTCTCCAATGCAAGAAGAAAATACTTTTCCAGCCCTTGCCAATGTGGTCAACCCCAACTCGGGCGGCTACAAGCATTTCATCCCTTTGTCCCATTGCTACAGCCTAACACACAACTCTCTGCCTAACCCTCTTGCCTGCCTCTCCTGGGGCATTTCTGGGTACAGATGGGCTCTGAAGAGCTCCACCGTTCTCAGACCTGCCGTGAACTACCCAGAACAAATGCACTGTTTCAGTGGTTTATTTTCCAATTACCGGAGCACTTGGTTCAGTGGCTGCATTCTCTCCTGTCACAAGGGAGGCCCTGGTTCAATTCCCGGCCCACACAGTGCACTATTCGTCTACGGAGTCCTGGTGCAGCGCTGTGGATAAGCACTGGACTGCAAGGTTGTTTGAATCACCAGTCACTCCTCCAAAACCCTATGCAGGGTCATTATGAGTCAGAACCAACTTGAGGATACTTAGCAACAGCAATAACAAATAAACAAACAAGCCATGATTTCTTGACCACGGCTTGTAACTTTATTATACAATTATGATCAAAAATACCATTTTTGGATGGTGAGCAAGGCTGAAGTTAATTTCTGGAGATGTCATGAGTCTTACGTGGTGACTTCAAGGGTGTGCTTGTGGCAAAACTTTTTTTTTTGGACGTAATTTCCATGGTTTCCACTCTTTGTATGTGTGTGTTATTTACACAAACACACTATTTTGGGAAAAAAATACGGTAGCTGGATTTGCACTTTGCACTGATTAATTAGAAAGTTGTCTTTATGTAACCCTTTAATTTGTGTTTACGTGTTGCTGAGGGTACATCAAGCTGCAGGCTGGGTTGGTGTTAAAAGGAGAAAAGCAAATGGATTTAGGGCAGGGACCCCCAATGAGAGCTCTTCCTCTGCACCAGTCATGGGCCTTCAAGGGCAGCCCAGAAAGTCCACATGACCTCCTTGGTCAAAACAAGGGCTGAGATCACACAAAGAGCTCATTTCCAGCTGAGCTTGGCCCTTGGTTTCCTAAACAAAATTGCTTTTATCCCTTTCAACATGTGTTGAAAGGGATAAATATGGGCAAGATTCAAGGCCCATAAACCTGTGCGGCTTACTCTAGGCTGTACTAAAAGCAGCCGTGTTCTCTTGGTGGGAGTCGGATAGAGTAGAGAAGTGGGTTGGGGAAAAGGCTTGAAATCCTGTTTATGGAATTAGAAAGCAGCTAAATGGATCAAGAACATTGAAGTAGGGATTTTAATACTTTTTGATATTCTGGTGAAATTATTTGATCCTAAGTCCTCAGGTGGTGCAAACAGTTAATGCGTGACTGCTAACAGAAAGGGTGGAGGTTCAAGTCTACGGAGATGCCCAGAAGAAAATTCTTGAAACCAACTTCCGGAAGATCACAGTCAGTGTAAGCCATGTGGAGCACAGTTCTACTCAAGCACACCTGGGCTCACCATTCGTTGGAACCAACTGGACAGCAACTGATACTTTCATCACAAAGATCATTTTTAATGCATTGCAATTTTGGTTGCCTTTTTTTATTTTTTAAGTTACAACAACACATGGGCATGGATTGGGGGGAGGGAGGCAGTGTTGGAAGGCCATTCCCATTATTCTGACTCAGGAACTTATTTTGGAATGGAACTCCATGATCACTTAGTCCAGGTTGCCAAATGTGGCAAGAGAGGAAAGGTTAGACCTGTGATTGTCATGGGGAAGTAGGCTGTGTGAAGGAAATTTGACTCCAAGACAAGGGGCCCTGATCATTACCAGAATGTTCCACCGAGTCTAGTGTGGCCAAAAGTTGTTGGCCTTGATCAGCCAATTGCCATACCTGGGCCTGTCCTTCATCAGTTATGAAAGGAGGGGTAAAACGACTGCAGAGGCTTGTCCCAGCACTGAGATTTTTGTTTTATGAGCAGCTCCATGAATTTCAAAGCCAACCAGTGATGCATTTTCCAAACTCCTCAGGGAACCCTGGTGTGGTGTTGGCAGTCTAATGCTCTGGACTGCAAGGTTGGTTTGAATCTCAAGGTTGGTGGTTCAAACTCACCAGCTGCTCCTCAGAAACCCTATACAGGGTCGCTGTGAGTCGAAACTGACACGCTTGCACTTAACAACAACAACAATACTCCACAGAGGTGGCAGAGGACTGTGGTGTAAAAGACTGTGGTGTAAAAGTCAGCATGTAACTTGCTGAGTAGAAATCTACCCAGCGCCACCACTGATGAGCCTTGTGACCTGGGACGAGTTTTGCATTGTTTTCCTCCTGATAGTACCAGCGCTGCATCACAGTGGGAGCGAGAACTAGCTGAGTAGATACACTCTGGCTGCTACAAAGCTACCTGGGGTTCAACTGCTGCCCACTACTGGCAGCTCTGATTACCATCCCTCTCACAAACAGCAACCACAGTGTCCTTATCACCAGGGGCCGCTCCTGGTGGCCTGAGAATGCCACTCACGCCACAAGTTCGTGGGTAGGTCTTCACCTTGACGTGGCCCTGGCTTCTCTGAGCATGTGCTGGCCTCACACAGAGTAGCTGTTGAATGAACAACCACTGTAACTTATGACCCACCCACAAGAAATGCTCCGATTTCTCCCCTGAGGTCTTCTCACTTCACTCTCTCTTGTCGGGTCTTTCTGGAAGATGAAAACCAGACACTAGCCCCACATCCAGTATTTCCAATCACACTCATACCCTAAAACCAAACCAGTTGCCATCAATTCGCTTCTGACTCATGGTGACCCATGTGTGTTACAGTAGAGCTGTGGGCCATAGAAATTTCGATGGCTAATTTTTCTAACACTGATCACCAGGCCTTTCTTCTGAAGCACATATGGGTTAATTTTTAACCTCCAACCGTTTTGTTAGCAGACAAGACGTTAACTCTTTGCACCACCAATGGTCTCCCACTCATGCATGCTTGCTTATCTTGGGTATTTTACTAAGAAAATATATACTCTGTTTTCTCGGGGACCTGATGGCACATCCAAGTTGGAAAACAATGTGACCTCTAATGGAGGCAGGAGAGGGTTCCTTGTGAGAGATGGGTGCAGGGTGGTGATGTACAAGAAGCCAGGAAACAGATGCCTCCCCTGGCCAGGCCCCCATGTCCTCATCTGTGACACCAGGGCATTATATTAGGTCACAGAACTCTGATCCCAAAAACGCTCTGAGAAGGAGTGAGTGGAATCTGGACAAAAATAATTGGGAAATGTTTCTTTTACATCCCCTTCTTCATGACTAGCAAACCTCATAAGTGAATTAAAGGCTCTGAAATGTTCTGCAGTTTAAAAATGAAATTGCTTCATTGGACTTTACCCAGGGTTTCCCAAGAGTTCCTACCTGCAGAATCCTGTTTTCATATGGCTTTCTCCCCCACTGGACTCCCATGGAATGATATGGTGACCACTGACCATCCCAGTTCCAACAGACTGTGCTTCTTCCCCGAGGGAACAAGAAACACCCATGCAAGATGCAGCCTGACCAAGAAGTGCTTCGAGGTTCTCATTTCTTGGCATGAGTGGAGAAAGGAGAGAAGAAACCTGGATCATGTCGCCAGCCTTGCACACTCTCAGGAAAGGACGCATGGCCTCCTGACCCACAGCAGCTGGAAGGGAGGTGAGATGGAGCCCAAGGAAGCTATGGAAGCCCACCATGAGTCATCCACCATAGTCAGAGGACCACACTGGAAGGCAGGTTGTACTGCATTATTTGAGGCTGGCTGTTAAACCTCTGCGCATTTCTGCTAGTCCTCATCCCTCTGGTTGTCATAAATTAAACTAATCCTGTAGAGTCCAGATCATCAGAAGAACCCTTACATTTGTGGGCTTTTCAGTTTTCAAAAGCTCATTCACAGAATTACCCCATTCATTCTTCTCCATGCCAATGGTGGTGGTTATGTGCCGTGGAGTCAGTTCCGACTCATAGCGACCCTATACAGGGTTTCTGAGGCTGTAAATCTTTATGGGAGCAGAAAGCCTCATCTTTCTCCCGCAGAGCAGCTGGTAGTTTCAAACTACCGACCTTGCGGTTCACAGCCCGATTCGTAACCACTATACTACCAGAGCTCCTTATGCCTATGGTAGTGACTTAAAAATGATCAACCCCATTTGACAGAGAAGAGGTTGAAACCCAGCAATAGAAAATGACTTTTCCAAGGTCACACAGCCCCTGAGACACAGATGTCACCTAACAGCTACAGTCCCAAATCCCAGGGTGTTGTGTGACCCCAAGAAAGTATACAGTCCATCGCCTACCACCATATGGGAGTAGGGGTAGATAGGAAGCTGCAGTAGAGACTGGAAACTTCAGCAGTTTATGGGTGCTGTCTAGTTGATTTTCAACTTTCAATGTGACAAAGTAGAATTGCTCCACGGGTTTTTCTAGGTTGTCATCTTTATCAGAGACGATTGCCAGGTCTTTCTCCCGTGGAGCCACTAAGTGGGTTGTTGAAACCCACCTTTCAGTTGACAACAAGGCACTTAAAATATTGTACCACCCAGACACCTAAGCAGGTTCAAATCCCACCTCTTGCTTACTGGCTATAAAAGCTGGGACTATGTTGTCCAGCCCTCTGGCTCAGCTCCTCACCCCACAAATGGGAATCCTGGCCCAAAGCGAATGTCTCCTGCTTACTTGCTCCCACCTTTCTCTTCTCCTGGTACTGACTCCTCTTCCTGTGGAACGTCTTCCTTCCCTGACTCCAGTCACGTGGTTCTGCCAAGGCCCATGTGCTACCCAAGTCAGGGATTTTTCTTCCCAATGAAATCGAAGAAGAGCTTCTGCCTTCAGACGGTGAACATTGACCTAAGGTATGGAATTGGCAGAGAGAAACAGAGGAGAGGGTTCTGGGCACAAGCAAAGGCTGGGATGCAATCAGCTCTGAGGTCCCACTGCCCCTCCTTCCCATGAAGCCCCTTGACCAGTCCTGAGGATCCAGGCTGCCCTGGCTGTGTAGTAAGTGGGACTTGCCACCCACATCAGTCACTGTGTGGGGTCCTACCCATGAAGTCCAGAAAGATGCACAGTGGTCCAGGAAGGCACCTTGAATCACAGTTCATACTCACTATCCACTCACTACCTCTGGTAGTGTACTGGTTAACGTGTCGGGCTGCTCTAGGTCAGCAGTTGGGTATGACCAGATGTTCCTCAGGAGAAAGATGAAGCTTACTGCTCCTGTAAAGATTTACAGCCTTGGAAACCCTATACAGGATCGCTATGAGTTGGAGCTGACTCCACAGCACATCACCACCATCTCCTCCCATAGAGAGGATTGGGATTCATAGGGACCCTGTAGAACAGACGAGAGCCCCTCATTAGGGTTCTCACCTGCCAGTCTTGAAAATCTTTATGGAGGCAGACTACCTCATTGTTCTCTTGAGCTGTTGGACTTGAACCACCGACTTTATAATTAGCAGTTCAATGCTTTATGCACTGAGCAACCAGGACTCTTACAACAGAACAGAAAAACTGTCTTTTCAGTCTTTGTGCCCAAGGTCCTTGCTGTCAATGTGATTCTGACGCGTGGCGACCCATATGTGGGTCAGAGTAAATCTGCACCATAGGACTCTGAGGGATGGAACATTTCAGAAGTAGATTCCCAGGCCTCTCTTCTGAGGCACATCTGGGTGGCTTTGAATCTCCAGCCTTTCCATTAGTACTTGAGCACAAACCACACGTGCCATCCAAGTGTCTTCCATCTTTATGTCATTATTATTATTATTATTATTATTATTAGATGCCATCGAGTCAATATCGAATGAAACACTGCCCGATCCTGAGCCAACCTCACAATTGTTGCCATGCTTCAGCCCACTGATGCTGCCACTCTGCCAATCCATCTTTCTGGGGGTCTTCCTCTTTTTCTCTGACCCTCCACTTTACCAAACATAAGATCTGTCTCCAGTGACTGGTCCCTCCTGACAATATGTCCAAAGTATGAGAGATGAAGTTTGGCCATCCTGGCCTCCAAGGAGCGCTCTGGCTGCACTTCTTCCAACACAGATCTGTTGGTTCTTTCGGCAGCCCAAGGCACTTTCAATATTCTCCTCCAACACCATAACTCAAATGCATCAATTCTTCTGTGGTCTTCCTTATTCACTGTTCAGCTTTCGCATGCATATGAGGTTATTGAAAATACCATGGCTTGGATCAGGTGCACCTTAGTCCTCAAACTGGCATCTTTGCTCTTCAACACTTTAAAAAGGTCTTGTGCAGCAGATTTGCTTAAGGCAATACATCATTTGATTTCTTGACTGCTGCTTCCATGAGTATTGATAGTTGATTCAAGAAGAATGAAGTCCTTGACAACTTCAGTCTTTTCTCTGTTGATAAGAATGTTTTTATTGGTCCAGCAGTGAGAATTTTTGTTTTCTATATATTGAGATGCAATCCATACTGAAGGCTGTGTTCTTTTATTTTCATCAGCAAATGTTTTCAGTCCTCTTCACTTTCAGCAAGCAAGGTTGTATCATCTGCATGTCACAGGTTGTTAATGAGTCTTCCTCCAATCCTGATGTCAAGTCTCTATTCATATAACCCAGCTTCTCAGATTACTTGCTCAGCAAACAGGTTGAGTAAGTATGATGAAAGAATACAACCCTGTTGCACACCTTTCTTAATTTTAAATCATTCATTGTTCCCATATTTGTTCCAACAACTGTCTCTTGGTCTGTGTACAGATTCCTCATGAGTGTTCCGGAATACTCATACTTCGTAACGTTGTCCATAGCTTATCATTATCCACACAACTGAAAGCCTTTGCGTAGTCAATAAAGCACAGGCAAACCTCTTTCTGGTATTCTTTGCTTTCAGCCAAGATCCATCGGACATCAGCAATGATATCCCTCGTTCCACAATGCAGAAAGCAGCAAAAGAAGATGAAAGGAATGCACAGAGTCACTGTATCAAAAAAAAATGGTTGATGTTCAACCATTTCAAGAGGTAGCCTATGATAAAGAGTCAATGAGGAAGTCTAAGGTGCATTGAAGGAACTGGAAAAGAACAAGTCACCAGGAATTGATGGAATAAAAATTGAAATCTTTCAAGAAAGTGAGGCGGCACTGGAGGCACTCACTCATCTCTGCCAAGAAATTTGGAAGACAACTATCTGGCCAACTGATTGGAAGAGATCTGTACTTGTGCCCATTCCAAAGAGAGGTGACGCAACAGAATGTGGAAATCATCGGACAATCTCTTTGATACCCCATGCGAGTAAAGTTTTACTAAAGGTAACACAGAAGCGGTTGCAAGCATACACTGACAGAGAACTTCCAGAGGTTCAAGCCAGATTTAGAAGAGGCCATGGAACGAGGGATATCATTACTGATGTCCAATGGACCTTCCATCTTTATAGACTCCTAGAAACATCAGAGATCAAAAGAGTTTAAAGGCTTAGAGATTCCAGTTATCTCATCTTGCCACAAAGCTGAGAAAATCCCTTTCATGTACCTAAATGTTAAGTCTCAAGAAAATTTACCTAGTTAGGAAGAGTCTTAGGAAGCAATGAATCCAGACCTCTGGACTTCCTCTCTAGGGGCTCACTTGGTGGCCTTTGGGTCACACACAATAAAGGAGAAAATAACTCTAGTGGGTGGGTGGGTTAATGGGGATGCACTTGGTTTCCCCACGCTCCTCACAAAGGATTATGAACATCAAGCTACATTACATAGTATGTCAGTATGACAGGATTTATTTTAGCTTTTGAGTTACGGTGTTGGAGAAGAATACCGAAAGTGCCATGGCTGTCAAAAGAACCAACAGATCCATTTTGGAAGAAGTGCAGCCAGAGTGCTCCTTGGAGGCCAGGATGGGCAAAACTCATCTCTCATTCTTCGGACATATTGTCAGGAAGGACCAATCACTGGAGAAGGATATCATGTTTGGTAAGGTGGAGGGCCATAGAAAAAGAGGAAGACCCCTAGCGAGATGGATTCGCAAAGTGGCAGCATCAATGGGCTGAAGCGTGGCAACAATTGTGAGGTTGGCCCAGGGTTGGGCAGTGTTTCATTCTGTTGTGCAGATGGCACCTAACAACAACAACCAACACCACTCATCTGTCAGTTTGTAGTACTGGGGTGTCTTACATGTTGATTCAATACTGAAAACTAAGCCAGGTTTTGATTGAATTTCCAGATTAAGACAGACTAGGACGAAAGAGAGGCTGACTACTTCTAAATGTTTACCCACTGAAAAACTTATGAAAGCAGCAAAACACTGTCAGATACAGTGCCATAAAATGAAAACTTTATGAATAGCAAGAGAATATTGTCAGATATAATGTTGGAAGATGGGACCCTCAAATTGGGAGGCACTCAAAATAGAACTGGGGAAGAGCTGCTTCCTCAAAGTGCAGTTGACCATAATGACAAGAATAAAGTAGAGCTTTCAGAACTTTCACTTGCTGAAGAGGCACAACTCCAAATGAGGAGAAACAGCTGCAAACATCCATGAATTATCAGAACATGGACTGTATGAAGTGTGAATCTAGGAAAATTGGAAATTGTCAAAAATGAAATGGAACACATAAAGATCAATATCCAAGGCATTACTGAGCTAAAATGGACTGAAATTGGACATTTTGAATCTAACAAGAATATGGATTATTATGCCAGGAAGCACAAATTCAAGATAAAAGGCATCACATTTATTGTCAAAAAGAAAATTTTAAGATCTATCTTGAAATGCAATGCTGTCTGTAATAGGATACTATCCTTAGCCTACAAGGAAGACCAGTTAATACCATTATTCAAATTTATGCACCACTAAAAGGAGCTCTGGTAGCGTAGTGGTTACGAATCGGGCTGCAAACCTTAAGGTCAGCGGTTCGAAACTACCAGCCACTCCCCAGGAGAAAGATGAGGCTTTCTACTCCCGTAAAGATTTACACCCTCGGAAACCCTGTACAGGGTCGCTATGGGTCGGAACCGACTCGATGGCACTTAACAACAACAACAAAGGCAGTGAGGATGAAGTTGAAGAATTCCATCAACTTCTTCAGTCTGAAGTTGATCAAACATGCAATCAAGATGTATTGATAATTACTGGCAATTGGATGTGAAGATTGGAAACAAAGAGTTGGAAAATATGACCCTTGTGATAGAAATGATGTTGGAGATTGCATGATAGAATTTTGCAAGATAAATGCATTATTCATTGCAGATATCTTTTTAAACAACATAAAAGATGATTATACACATGGACCTTACCAGATGGAAAACACAGGAGTCAAATTGACTACATCTGGTATTAGAGACGGTAGAAAAGCTACATATCATCAGCCAAACAAGGCCAGGGGCAGACTGTGGAACAGACCATCAATTGCTCCTATGCAAGTTCAGATGAAGTTGGAGAAAATTAAAACAAACCCAGGAGAGTAAAAATATGACCTTGATCATATCTTACCTGAATTTAGAGTCCATCTCAAGAATAGATTTGATGCATTAGACACTAAAGACCGAAGACCAAAAGTGTTGTGGTATGACATCAAGAACATCATAAAGTAAGAAAACAAAAGTATATTTTAAAGACAGGAAAGAAAGAAAGGACAAAAATGAGTGTTAGAAGAGACTCTGAAACTTGTTCTCCAACATAGAGATGCTAAAGTGAATGGACGAAATTAGGAGGGAAAAGAACCGAACAGAAATTTTCAAAGGGCTGTTCGAGAAGAAAAGGTCAAATACTATAATGAAATGTGCACAGGCCTGAGTTTGAAAACTAGAAAGCAAGAACACTCTTGGTTTTTCTCAAACTGAAAGAATTGAAAAAAATTCAAGCCTCGACTTGAAATATTGAAGCATTCTATTGGCAAAGTATTGAATGATATAGAAAGCATCAAAAGAAGATAGGAGGTATACAGAGGCACTGTACCAAAAAGAAATGGTGGATGTTCAGTCATTTCAAGAGGTAGCACATGATCAAGAATGGATAACACTGAAGGAAGCAATCCAGGCTGCAGTGAAGACATTGGTAAAAAACCAGGTTCCAGAAACTGACAGATAACAAATTGAAATCTTTCAACAAACTGATGGAGCACTGGAGGCACTCACTCATCTGTGCCAAGAAATTTGGAAGACAGCTGACTGGTCAACTGATTAGATTATAAGAGATCCATATTTGTGCCTATTCCAAAGGTATGCTTGAGCTTTATTTTCAAGCCATGGTATTTTCAATAACCTCATATGATGTGAAAGCTGGACAATGAATTAAGGAAGACTGTAGAAGAATTGATGCATTTGAGTTATGGTGTTGGAAGAAAATATTGAAAGTGCCATGGACAGCCAAAAGAATACACAGATCTATGTTGGAAGAAGTGCAGCCAGAGTGCTCCTTGGAGAGCAGGATGGCCAAACTTCGCCTCTCATACTTCAGACATATTGTCAGGAAGAACCAGTCACTGGAGAAGGATATAGTGTTTGGTAAGGTGGAGGGTCAAAGAAAAAGAGGAAGACCCCAGTGAGATGGACTGGCAAGTGGCAGCATCAATGGGCTCAAGCGTGGCAACAATTGTGAGGTTGGCCCAGGACCAGGAAGTGTTTCATTCTGTTGTGCATAAGGTTGCTATGAGTTGGTACTGACTCGATGGCACCTAACAACAACAACAAAGAGAGGTGACCCTACAGAATGTGAAAATCATCACAAAATATCATTAAGATAACTACTAGTAAAATTTTGTCGAAGATAATTCAAAAATGGCTGCAACGGTACATTGACAGGGTACTGCCAGAAATTATAGTTGGATTCAGAAGAGAATATGGAACTAGGGATCTTGGCTGAAAAGCAGAGAATACCAGAAAGATGTTTGCTTGTGTTTTATTGACTATGCAAAGACTTTCCACTGTGTGGATCATGACAAGCTATGGACAACATTGTGAAGAATGGGTATCCCAGAACACTTCATTGTGCTCATAACCTGTACATAGACCAAGAGGCAGTTGTTCAAATAGAACAAGAGGATACTGAATGGCTTCAAATCAGGAAAGGTGTGCATTAGAGTTACAATCTTTCTCCATATTAATTCAATCTGTATGCTAAACGGGTAATTTGAGAAGTTGGATAATATGAAACTGGCATCAGGCTTGGAAGAAGATTAATAACCTTCAATATGCAGATGATACAACCTTACTTGCTGGAAACAAGGAGGATTTAAAATACTTACTGATGGCGATCAAAGATTGCAGCCTTCACTATGGATTGCATCACAATACAAAGAAAACAAAAAATCTTACAACTGGGCCAATAAATAACGTCATGATGAATGGAGAAAAGACTGAAGTTGTCAGAGATTTCATTTTGCTTGTATCCACAATCAACATTCATGGAAGCAGCAGCCAAGAAATCAAACGATGTGTTGTGTTAGATAAATCTGCTGCATAAAACCTCTTTAAAGTGTTTAAGAGCAAAGATATTAGTTTGAGGACTAATGTGTGCCCGCGTTCATGGTATTTTCAACAGCCTCATATGCGTGTGAAATTTGGACAGTGAATGAGGAAGATCATAGAAGAATTTATGCATTTGAGTTATGTTATTGGAGGAGAATATTGAAGGTACCATGGAATGCCACACAAACAACTTTGTGTTGGGAAAAGTACAGCCAGAATGTTCATTAGAAACCAGGATGGCAAGACTTTGTCTCTCATACTAAAGACATGTCATCAGAAGAGTCCAGTCCTTGGGGAAGGACATCATGCTTGATAAAGTGGAGGGCCAGCAAAAGAGAGGAAGACCCCCAATTAGATGGATTGGCAAAATAGAAGCATCAGTGGGCTCAAGTGTAACAATGATGGTGAGGATGATGCAGGAGTGGGCACTGTTTCAGTCTATTGTGTGTAGGGTCACTGTGAGTTGGAACTGACTCAAAAGCACCTAACAACAATAACTAACAAATACTATCTAAAATCAAGAGCTATTGCTATCAGGAAATTATGGACTCAAGACTCCCTTGACACAAAGACTTTCTCCAGGGAAATAATGTTAAACCAAAGCAGACATAGAGGTTGGCTAAGGTAGTTAGGAAACAGAGTCAAAAATGGCCACCCAGTGAGTCTTGAGCGGGCAGTCTTCACCAGCTCAGTAGCCTGCCTCCCTGTTTTCTAGCCCCCAGCCCTGTGATTGCCTGAATTTGAGGAGCAGGGTAACTGACTACCCTGGCTTGCCTGGGACTGAGGGCTTCTGTCTCAGAGTCATATTCTTTCACATAGATATCTGTCCCCCTGAGCCCTAAGCTCTTCAAGGGCAATCACTGTTCTCACTGTTACCCCAGGCTGCCTTATGAAGTGCTATTGTTAGCTGCCATCAAGTGGATTCCAATTCATAGTGACCTTCTTGTTGTTGTTGTTATTAAGTGCCGTCAAGTCAGTTCCAACCCATAACAACCCTGTATAGGGTTTCCGAGGAGCGACTGATGAACCTGAACTGCTGACTTTGTGGTTTAAATCGACCTTAAGTAGAACAAATGTTGCCCGGCCCCAAACCATCCTCATAATTGCCAGTACATCCATCCTTGTAGTGACTCTGCCAGCTCATCTCACAGGGCCTCGCATACCCTTGTTGGCTCTCCACTTCACCAATCATGATGCCTTCCTCTAGAGGTTGATACCTTTTGATGTTTTTTCCTAAACCATGAGCTGGACAATCTTTTGTGTGATACACAAGAATTTCGTTGGCTAATTTTTGGGAGTGATCACCAGGTCTTTATTTCTAGCGCGTCTTAATCTGGAAGTTACATTGAAACCTGTTCACCATGGGTGAGTTTACTAGAATTTGAAACCAGTGGCATGACTCCCTCAAGCACAGAAACACTGAAGCCACTACAGTTTTCTAACTGGGATATATATGTTGTTGAAGAGGTTAAGTTCCATCGAGTTGGTTCTGACTCATAGCGACCCAGTATAGGGTTTCTGAGGAGCAGCCGATGAGCTTGAATCGCCAACTTTGCAGTTCAAACTGACATTGCAGTCCAGCACCGTAACCCGCAGCACCACCCCAGGACTCCATGTTGTTGTTGTTAGGTGTCATTAAGTCGGTACTGACTCATAGCGATCCTATGCACAGCCTGATCCTGGGCCAACCTCACTGTTGTTGCCACAATTGAGTCCATCGATGCTGCTTGAATATAATACATCACAGCCTGTAACTCTGTCCTTGGTCCTGAAACATTGTTGTACACTAACCAAACCGAAACACAACCCGATGCAGTCAGCTAGATTCTGTCTCAAAGCGAGCCCATCTGTCAGAGTAGAACTTCAAGGGGATTTCAAAACTTTGGCCTTTAAGAAGCAGATATCCAGGTCTTTGGTCTAAGGTGCCTCTGGGTGGATTTGAACCACCAATCTTTCAGTTAGTAGTCAAGTGTTTACCTACTTGTGCCACCTAGGAAAACAAGGCTAACCCTAGCATACTTGTAAGGAGCTCTGGTAGTGTAGTGTTTACAAATCGGACTGCTAACCTCAATGTCAGCAGTTCGAAATTACCAGCTATTCCACAGGAGAAAGATGAGGCTTTCTGCTCCCATAAAGATTTATAGCCTCGGAAACTCTGTACAGGGTCGCTACAAGGTGAAACTGACTCCATGGTACATCACCACCACCACCACCAGAATGCTTGTAAGTTCACTTTTTCTGTATAATGAATCATCCAAAAGTTTAGTGGCTTAAAACACAAGCGTGTATTACTTGTCACAGTTCTGGAGGTTGGCTGCATTGGGGCTCACTTGAATATTTGGGGTCAGCTGGTGACTCGACTATGGCTGGGTGATCTGAGATGGTTTCACTCATATGTCTGGTGACTGACAAACTGTTGGCTGAGGTGTCTCAGTTACCTTCCAGGAAGCCTCTTAGGCATATTAAGTCAGGCTTGTTGGTATGGTGCATTCAAGGTTCAAAGCCCGCATGAGAAAGCAAGCCACAGTGTGCAAACTCTCGCCATGTCTTCTAATGCTTTACTGGTGGAGTCCTGGGGTGGCGCTGTGGGTTAGTGTGTTGGACTGCAAAGTCGTTTGAACCACAAAGTCAGTAGTTCAGGCTCACCAGCCGCTCCTCAGAAACCCTATGCAGGGTTTCTATAAGTTGGAACTGACTCAACAGCACTTAACAACAACAACAACGCTCTATGGGTGGAGTCGTGGTGTAGCACTGTTGCTTAATATGCCAGACTGCAATGTTGGTTTGAACTGCAAGGTTGGTGGTTCAAGTTCACCAGCCGCTCCTTGGAAACCCTGTACAGCATTTCAACTGGCTTGATGGCACTTAAAAACAACAAATGCTCTATGGAGTACATGTGTGATAAGCACTGGATTTCTACCACAAGGTTGGTAGTTCAAACCCACCAGCTGGTCTTGGAAACCCTAGACAGAGTCACTGTGAGTTGGAATTGACTCCACGGCACACAATAACAACAATGCTGCATTATCCAAAGCAAGCCACATGGGTAGTCACAGAGTCAGTGTGGATGGGGAATGACACAAAATCCTGGGTGCAGAGAGGGAAAGTATTGTGGCATTTTGGAAAACAATCTACCATCTCTCCCAGAATTATGCACGCCAAAAGAGAAATTACTTCCCCCTGGAGCTTGACAGCCCTAGGTAACAGGACAACAAGATGCTGTTTTAAACTGGTAGCTCCCTAGGCTTCCGTCCTAACCTGGGCTTTCTCTAGGAATTAAGTCAGTGAAGTGTTAATAGATATATACAAGGAGATCTTTACTTCAAGGAAAGTGTTTCTGCAGTTGTACCGAAGTGTCCCACACAGTTGTAGGGGCTGGCAAGTCCCAAATCTCGTGGGTCAACTGACAGGCTAAAGACCTCACCTGATTCACCTGGTGACAGGGGCTGACAAACCCAAAATACAGGCAGCAGGTTGGAGGCCTCTTCTAGATCATAAATACAACATATACAAATCTACATATAAGTCAGGGACACAAACCTGAGGCTTCTTGCAGGCTTATGTCCCAAGAACTGGAGGTCATTCTATGAGCAGAGCACTGGGTTGAGAAGGAGTGAGTTTTGCCACAATATCCATTTATATGCAGAGGCAGGGACACCCCAAGGCAATTCCCCTTACAACTCACAACAGACAACAAAATGGAAGTTCATTATGTAGTGTCTGCCAAATTACTGTGAATCACAACCCAGTCAAGTTGACACACAATGTTAACCGTCACAACCTCTGCAGAAACCACTTTCGCAGTTGTATCAGGAACAACTAAAGGTCTTTGAAGTTCAGACTGAAGTCACATCCTTCCAGCATTCAGGGTCACACTTCCAGTTCTTGCTGCAAGCTCATTTGTAAATGAGCAACAAAAGGGTCTTGTCAGAAATCTTCAGCAGTAATTTCTGGTTTGTGTATGGCTGGACAGGACTTCTGGTGTGGCGCTGTAGGATCAGCACTGGACTGTGAGCCACAAGGTTGGCAGTTCAGCCCCACCAGCTGCTCCTCAGAAATCCTATGTATGGTTGCTTTGACTCGACAGCACTTAACAACAGTGGGTGGGCACGAACTCTTCAGTTACCTTTCTGAGTGAATGCAGAAGAGCCCTAGAGTACATTGGTCTCCAACTCCTCAGAAGAGACACGATTTTAGAGAACACCTTTGGGGTTGGCGGGTTTATCTTAGTCCTTTCATGCTGTGATAATAGAAAGATCACAAGTGGGTGACTTTAAAAAACACAAATTTATTTTCTCACAGGTAGGAGGTTAGCAGTCCAAATTCAGGGCTCTCAGGGAAGATATTCTCTCTGTGTTGGTTGTGGGGTGGTTCTTTCCAGCTTGTATTCCTCAGTTCATTGTTGGTCTTCATGTGATATAGTATCTATCTGCCCCGTCTTTGCCTAAATCTACCCTTTTTGCATCTCAAATGTGATTGGCTTAAAATGTCTTACACTGCTAGAGCCTCATTTATATAACAAACGAAAATTCTAATCCCAAATGGCATTAAGGGCATATTTGTGCATTCCTGCACATATTTGGGAGACACATTCAGTAATAAGTGGCTACACCTTATTACTGGGCATAAGTGCTCAGATCCTAACAGACTTTTCTTGATAGTATGACACTTCCATTTTACAGAGAAGCAAACTGAGGTTGGAGAGATATCAAGTACACATCTTGGCCAAAGTCATGTAGCTGGCAAGTTGCATGGCAAGTATTCAAACTCAGGAGTGCTGACCTGGAACCAGAGTTCTTTGCCACACTTCTCATCTTAGGGATGAAGGGCATTTAGACTAGAGGTCAGGAGCCCCGGGTTTGGATCACAGATCTGTCCTTGGGGACCATGTGACCTTGAGACACTCACTTGTCTCTCTGAGTTTCTGTCATCTTGTCTGCAATATGAGCCTCAGGGCACCTGCTTATTCAGGCTCCATGAATGAGAACATTTCTGGTTCCTCCCTGGTTTTGGGGAGGAAGGTCAATTGGCCTCGTGGGAGAGTGATTTTGGGCCACATCTTTAAAAAAAAATTGAAATATATGAGCTAGCAGTTCTTCTTTTAGAAATTCATGTTAAAGAAATATGTCTTCATGTGAGCAATGATATATGAAGAGCTGCAAAATGTTTGTGAAAAAAAAAAATCCATTATCTTGTCACGCCATCTTTCCAGGAACTTTTTAAAGCCCCCTTGTATGCACAAGGATGTTTATTTCATCCATAGTTTTGTAACAGAAGAAAAAGGAGGTGAGTAATGGCCAAGTGAAGTACATTTCATCCATATTACAAAATTCTATATATTATGTTTAAAGGATCTACTGGGAAGGATATGATATGTCCAAGTTATATTGCTTTAAAAGAATAAAGTAGATCTATATGTGATGGTCTTTCTCCCACAGAGCAGATGGGTTTGAACCACCAACCTTTTGATTAGCAGTCAAGCATTTTAACCACTGTGCCACCAGGTCCTAAAAATCTGCTTCTGTAAAAATTGCAGCCAAGAAAACCCTATGGGATAGCTTGGGTGCTGGGGGAAGGGGGCAATACACAAGAAGGGGGAGGGGAATGGGAGAACAAGGCTGATGGAAGAACAATTAGGCAGATCTGCATGGGCTAAGTGGGACAGAGGTAAATAATCACGCATGCACAACCTTGGAACAATAGCGCTCTGGGATACAGGGATTGAGGCATGGTTTAAATGGGTAAAAGAGGGGAAATAATGTTAAGATGCTTGGCTGTCTTTTGAATCTTGGTTTTCCTTGTCTATCATTGTAAAATAGACACTTGAGGGGGAGAGAAAGGAATAGCCAGAAACATCACCATAGAAAGCTTGTAAGTCCATTTTCAGCCTATAACCAATTGTTGTTGTTGTTGTTAAGTGCCATTGAGTTGGTTCCAACCCATAGCGATCCTGTATAGGGTTTCCGAGGAGGAGCTGGTGAGTTTGAACCACTAACCTTGCAGTTCAAAAGGCCTTGCAGTCTGACGCATTAACCCACAGCACCACACCAGGACTGGAATACCTAAAATGAGGCTAGAATTTGACCAGTGAAGGAGGCTTCCTGCGGAGCCTTTGCATTGCATAAAACCATAGATGGAATCCTGAACACCATCCAAAATCTTCTGAGGTGGGAAATTTCCACTTGACAGGACAAGCAAACCAGCTTGGAGCCACTAGAAGAACAGAACATATTTCTTGGAAAAAAGATCAGCAGGAAAAATCAAAAACAATAATTGCAGTCCAATTGACTACTACAAGAAGAAGCAAGTTGTTTGCCCAGAACCCATCAAAGCAAGTGATCAGGTCTCCTCAGGGCAAACCCCCTTCCAAGACTAAGATTCAAGGGGAATAAATGAGCAGGCATGTGGTCTGGCTGGTGACCATGTTGGTCACTGATAAGGGGAATTGGGGGAAAATAGCAATGAAGTTGTGAGCTAAGTCTAGCCATGTTCAATAGACTCCTGTGAACCTGGATTGAGACCTGGTTGGCCAGCAGTATGGCAAGACCTGGGGACTCCTGGGCCCAGAGACAGTGACATGGCCACAGAGGACTAGAGCGGAGAGTGAAGTGTCTAGCTGATATGAAGTGAGGGGAGATATACAAGAACACTCACACTTGTAGGTAGTACCCACTTGACCTGGCTTTGATGGCGGATGATCAGAACTCAACTAGAAGAAGAAAGAGGGGGTGTAGGGAGAGTAATCTGCTACAATTTGATGAACTTGACCTATACATATGGATGTAGTAACTCAAAAAAGGGAACAAATCTTTATAGCGAGGATCATTCCCACCCACGCAGTACACAGGGTTGACAGAGATGGGCAACTTAAACATTGGCTACCCAAAAAAAGGGGGAGGGTACTACAAAGGCAAAGGCAAGAAGTGACTGGCTTACAAGCTTTCAAGAGAAAGCCTAGTTCCAGAGGGTGTGTGGGGGGTGGGGGTGGGGGGTAGTTAGAATCTCCATTGAGTGGTTTCCAATCTGCCTGGATGGGGCTGATGAAAGGAGATAGGGATAAGACTCTTGAGGTACAATAGTGAATAATTGCTATCAGGACTGACTGTGAGTGTTGGAAAGATAAAGGTAGACATTTTGTAACAAAAGGAGGGGAGTGGCGGACTTTGCAGTCTAGGAGAGGAGGTCCCTGGGATCATCAAGGGAGAGGAGCGGAGTGTGAGACCCTACCCAGAGAAGCAGTGATGTCAGAGATGGCAGCAGAGATGATGATGATGTAGAGAGATGGAGCAGCTGGGGACTCTGGACTCAGGGAGGGAGAGGGGCTGTGTGCTGACAGCCAGGGGGCAGGCTTGCAGGGTACAACCTTTGGTTGTTTGATGATGCATGGAGGGATTGTAATCATTGAAATGAAATGAAATACGAAAGGATGAATGTAAAGCTAATGTTCTCCCATGTAAACTGTCATATAATTCATAATAAAAACTAATAAAACAAAAACAAAAAATGGAATAGTTAATCTTACAGTCCAGAGGACCCTAGGACCTTCAAGGGAGAAGAGCACCAGCGGAATGCAGAGAAGCAGCGACACCAGAGATGGAGGCAGAGAAGGGGACATGCAGAGAGGGAGCAGCTGAGGACTCTAGATTCATGGGAAGA
Source organism: Chrysochloris asiatica (assembly GCF_000296735.1). Lineage (NCBI taxonomy): Eukaryota > Metazoa > Chordata > Mammalia > Afrosoricida > Chrysochloridae > Chrysochloris > Chrysochloris asiatica. The sequence continues at coordinate 9,426,090 of NW_006408610.1, read as the reverse complement.
GAGGGACTGAGTGCTGGCGGCCAGGACACAGGCTTGCAGAATGTGCCCTTTGGTGGTGTAAATTATTATATATGCCTGAGTGTTTAAAAAAAAAAAAAGAGTTAAAATGAATAGAGAGAAATACTGTTAACTGATGGTACATGGAAGGGATTATAATCATTGCAATGAAACAAGGTGTATGATTTGTTGGATGTAAAACTGATGATCTGCCCTGTAAACTTTCACTAGATTCACAATAAAAACTTTAATAAAAAAAAAAAAAAAGGAAGAAACCCTATAGGACTGTTTTATTCTATCATATGGGGTCGCTAAGAATCAGAACCAACTCGGCAGCACCCAACAACAGCATCATATATGACGGCACAGAAAGATCACTGAAACATACTTTAAGTGAAAATCTAAGTTGCAAAATGATTTTTAAAAACAAAACTTAAATATTTTTACTTACGTTTACCTATAGAGTGAGGGCATCATTTTGAAGGAAACACATGAAACTTTAGCAAAAAGGGCTGCGGTATCACACTGAGTTATGAGTTGGTCTGCTAATTGCAAGGTCAGCGGTTCAAAACTACCAACCGTTCTGTGGGAGAAAGACGAGGCTTTCTGCTCCTGTCAAGATTTACAGAAACCCTCCACAGCCCATAAGCACACACCACCCCCCAATCACCACCTTTAGCAATGGCAAAGAGGTGCCTTCGCTTTTTGTTTATTTTTACTTTCCAGATTTCTGTATTATTTAAAATGCTCACAACAAATAGGTATCACATTTATAATGCACATAAAAAGCAGTATCATCGTTGCTAGAAGATATTTGAAGACTGTTGAGTCTCAGAAGGACTTCTGGTGGGGCTCTGTAGGATCAACACTGGACTGCAAACCACAAGGTCAGCCGTTGAAACCTACTAGTTATTCCTCAGAAACACTATACAGGGTCACTATGAGTCATAACGGACTTGATGACACTTAATAGCAACAAGTCCCAGAAGGAGTCCTGGTGTGACGCTGTAAGATAAGCACTGGACTGCTAACTGAAATATCAGTGGTTTAAACACACCAGTCACTCCTTAGAAACCTATACAGGGTCGCTATAAGTCGGAACCTACTCGACGGTAGTTAACCACAAAAAAATCCAGAAAGAAACCCCAGCAGTACAGTAGTTAAGCATTCAACTGCTAACTGAAAAGTTGCCAGTTCAAACCTCTCCAGCACCTCCACAGGAGAGAAGGTCTGATGATTTGCTTCAAAAAAGAAGCTTTTAAAAATAAAATAAAGTAACCATTGCTGTGGTCTATTCCAACTCTTAAAGACCTGATAGAACCGAGTTGAACTGTTTACTAGTGTTTATGAGGCTGTAAATCTTCATTTGAGTTTTGGTGTTGGACTGCCAGAGTAATAGGGCTGCCAGAAAAACAAACAAATCTACGTTGGAAGAAGTACAGCCAGAGCGTTATATTTCTAACAGAGTCTCAGGAGGGACCAGTCCCTAGAGAAGGACATCATGCTTGGTAAGGTGAGGAGTCAGCAAAAAAGAGGAAGACCCCCCCAAGAGATGGACTGGCACAGTGGCAGCAGCAGTGGGTTTAAGTATCACAGCAGTTGTGAGTGCGGGACCAGCAGGGTCCTGTGAGTCAGGCACCTAACAGCAACAACAAATCTTTATGAGAGCAAAGCAAGTGGCAAGCTTTTGGTGAGCAGTCAAGCACTTAATTACTGCGCCACCAGGAGTGCTTTTATACTGATTGTTATTGCTAAGCGTTGTGGAGACAGCTCCATCTCATAGCAACCCTGTATAGGGTTTCTCAGGAGCAGCTGGTGGATTTGAATTGCCAACCTTCTGGTTCAAAGTACTACAGCGCCACACTAGGAATATATGAAGATTGTTATTGGTGTTAAATGCCATTGAGTTGATTCTGACTCAGCAACCCTGTATAGGGTTTCCAAGGAGCGACTGGTGAGTTTGAACTGCTGACCTTGTAGTTCAAATAGACCTTGGGGTCCAGTACATTATCCTACAGCGCCACACCAGAACTCCCATGTAAAGATTACAGCCTAGGAAAATTATCTAACTCTGTTGCATGGGATCTCCATGAGTCAAAAATCAAACCGACAGCACTCAACAACATGTCAGAATTACTGGGTCACCAGCCTTCAGGGACCTGCCAGAAGTTGAGCAGGGAGAGAGGGCATCTGGGTTCCGTGAGTGCCTTCATCTAGAGTTTGTTTCCTTCTCCAGAAAATGAGCACTGCCAGCCATCCTGAATGCCTTTTACAGTTTCCACAGCCCTGACTCCTCCCCCGGCCTGGGATCAAGTAGTCCACTGTCCAGGATTTACTGTGACCTCCATCCTGTGTGTGCCCCTGAGAAGGAGACTCACTCCCCTCCCCTCCCAACACCCTGCCACCTACTGGAGCCTTTGGCCTCCTGAGAAGAGCACCTAATGCCACAGTGAGCATCTTGGTGAGGCCTTGGGACTTTGTGTGGTGGGAGGGTGGGGAGCGAAAGCTGCTGCCATCCTGCTTACCAGAGCCCCAAGACTCTGTTTCTCCGGGAAAGCCTGCCCCAGGCTGCAGACAAAGAATTGGAATGGTTTCCTGTGCTTAGGTCTTTGGATTAAGGAGGTGCAGACAATGTAAGGAGCATCCCAATTGTCTACTTCCTGAGACTGTGTATAGAGACAACAAAAGTTCGGAATACAGAAAATAATATAATGCAAATGTACATTTGGGGGAAATATGAGAAAAACTCTAGGGTTTTTTTTGTTGTTATTTTTTCCTTATATGAAGCCTTGGCTTTTTTTTTTCTTCTAAATGTTTCATTGTGAATTATGTGATAGTTTACATGGGAGAACATTAGTTTTACATTCATCCTATCGTATATCGTTTTGAAGACTTTACTTTTAAATCTGGATATAGTCATTCTATTTCACTTATGTAATGTTTTTAAGAGGATTTGCTGCTTTGTGCCTACTGAGATTCTTGTCCATACTCCAGAATCTGAGAGCTCCACGTTACTCAAAATGTCCAAGACCAGCAACTTCCACGTTTCCTGGGCGTCTGTTAAAAATGCAGTTATTGGCTGATGCAATGGTTAATGCACTCACTGCTAACCAAAAGGTTGGAGGTTCGAGTCCACCTAGAGAAAGGCACCTTGGAAGAAAGTCCTGGAGATCTATTTCCAAAACAGACAGCCTTAGAAAACCCAGTGGAACACGGGTCTACTCTGACAAACCAGGAGCCACTTGAGTTAGAAACAATTGGATAGTATCTGATGTTGGTACTCGAAATACAGAGCCTCAGACCCCACCCTAGACCTACTAAATTAGGATCTGCTTCTAACTAGATCCCCAGGTGTTTCCTTTGCACATTTGCATCTCAGAAGTACTACCTCAGATAGTATCAGGTCGAAGGTCCCTCACCCCGACTCCACTCTCCATGGGATACTCATGCCAGAGGCAGGAACATATGAAGGGACTTCAAAGAGAGAGTTTGTGGAAACGGGGTACTCAAAGATAATAGAATTTTTCCATGAACTTTTTTAAGTCCTCTAGTACAAGAAAGAGCATTATTATTGTTTTAACATTTTTTCAAGTGCCTCAGAAGTTCTACTTTGGAAAATCCCCACCATTGAGCACCCTACAGGTCTCCTCAGAAACACAGAGGGTCACCATGGTTTAGAATCTACTCAGGAGTCGGGTTTGGTTCTAGTACGTGGTGGTTCATTTGATGGAAAGACGATCTGCATCGAGTAACAGGTACGAAGTGTTCAGCTCTGACAGTGGCTACGAAAGTGGCGTGAAAAGCTGTTTTCAGATGTGCTGATCTGTGCAGGCCCCTCAAGGGGGTTGTGGTGAGGATACAGCTGCATGGAGACACAGGGACTTACCCAAGGTCACGTGATGCTAAAGTGACAAAGCATACAGAACTGGAGCCCAGGACCCCTGGGCAGACCAGTGGTCATTCTTCTCCTCCTTGAGCCCAGGCAGGTCAGTACTGTGGGTCTTCTAGCTGCAACTTTGAAGCTCAAGTTGCAGCCACAACGGTATCAGGAAGTGGAACATTTCTAAGGGACATCCAGCTATTTCTGAGACTAGGGGGCAGCAGACCAGTGGAGGTCACAGACAAGTATTTTGAAGTGTACGGGCTTCCCTCCACCAGGGGCACCCAACTCCTCACTCATCAACAAGCATGAGGAAGGAACCAAGCCACTGAGATGAGGAGGTGGTTGCCTGAGACCTCACTAATGCCAGAGCCTCAGCTCTCAGATGGATGAGGTCCTGCGGTTTCTTGGTGGTGTTCACATCACCCAGTTTGGCATGGACTTGCTGCAAGATGCTGCCTAACTTCTTTCTGTCTGTTTTCAAGAACCATACCTTACTTAACAAATGAACTGGCTGGTCCTTCTTCCCTGAACTGGGAGGAGACTCCAAAGAGGGAAAAGTTTCTAAGGACTAACCCCAGGACCGTGCGGGGAACAGAACATGCTTCCTTTCTACAGAGACCAAGTCAGTCAAAGGCCACTGAGGATAGTACACAGGTGGTAACTGGGAGTGAGCAGGTACTTTCCCCCACACACCTGTTTGACCCAGCCTGTAAGGGAGCTGGGGTAGTAAAGATGGCTGACAGGTATGTCAGGGCTGGAGTTCTGTCTGGAGGAGCAGAAGGAGGTTGGGGGCTGCCTGAGCAGACCCCAGGTACATAGAACAGCAGAGAAACTACTTCCAATCAACTTCCCAGAAAGGGCAGGAGATATAAAATCGGAGGGAGGGGTTATCGGGCCACTGTGAGTCAGAGCATTTTCTATGGCTGATTTTTCAGAAGCAGATCATCAGGGCTTTCTTCCAAGTTGCCTCTGGGTGAACTTGAACCTCCATCTCCATGTCCATCTTTTTAGTTACCAGTGAAGCAAGTTAACTGCACTCCCCAAGGGCTCCGGGACTTATAGAAGAGAAGTTCATGGTGTTGTTGCTAAGTGTTGTTGAGTCAGTTCCGACTCATACCAGCCCTGTAGAGGGTTTCCAAGGAGCGGCTGTTGAGTTTGAACCTTTCAGTTCAAATGAACTTTGCAGTCCAGTGCTTATCCTATGTCGTCATACCAGGACTCCATAAGGGTCCATAATATATGTCAGTTCAGAGCATCCTGGTGTGGGAGGCTTTCTTATCATTCCTACTACACGGTTGCAGTCAAGACTTGGTTGCATTGGGCTGGCCCACGGACACTGATTCCATTTGAAATGTCACCCAAGCCCACTTGGAAAAGATCAACCAAATAAAAACACCAAACCTTGCCATCGAGTGGACGCCAACTGTGACTTGCTGGGACAGAGTGAAGTTGCCCCATTGGGTTTCCAAGGCAGCATGCAGACTTTATAGAGGAAGACTGTTACATCTTTCTCCCATGATGCAGCTGTTGTGTTCAAGTGCTTAACTGCTGTGACACCAAGGTTCATGAAAAGACAATACTTGGTCTAAACGAAACAATACTCAGCCAAGTAAATGTTTGGTTGGGGATGGGGGCAGAAAGTCTCCCCCCTTGAAATCACTAGCTTGGGTCAAAGGACTGAGTAACCCAGCAACCATGCAGGAAGTGAAAGGGACAAACCCACCACTCTCCTTCCTTACGAGTGATGGTGATCAGAGAAGCGGCTGGCTCTTTGCCATCAGAGATCTGGGTCCCCTGGTGTAGGTTCTGGGAACAAAAGTCTCATGAGTTGAACCAAATGATTAATTAAGCATTCTTAAAATAAATCAACTGGACTTTCGAGTCATCTCTGCTTCCAGTGTGGAGGGAAGGCCTGAGTGGTTTTTCTTTAGCCCCATCAACAATACAGAATTTTTTTAAATCCCAAGGAACTCAGTTATGAGACCAGGATCAGCAATCAAAATGGGCAACATAGCCTCTCCCAACAGGCTTTTACCTACCGTGTGGTGTTCTGTTTCAGAGGGACCATGGTACAGGTAATACCAGGCTTCATTTGGAAATTGATTGTAGTTTGTATGATAGCTTGGACTGCTTTCATGGTCCCCGCTGCCCACGTGCCCGCGCACGCACGCACGAACACACACGCACACGCACGCTCTCTCCCATATCCACAGTTATTGTAGTTTGTATGATAGATTGGACTGCTTTCATGGTCCCCGCTGCACGCGCTTACGCACGCACGCACACACGCATGCTCCCTTCCATATCCATGGTTATTGCTATGTGATTTTTCAGTTGCTTTCACCAAAAGACTGGAGTCTGCTTCCCTCCGCCAAACTTTGAATTAGTCTTGCAACTTCTTTGGCCAATAGAATGTGACAGAGGTAGTAATGTGTCATTTTTGAGCCTGATCCCCAAGAGGCCTTGTCTTCCATCATTGACATGAGGATATGCCAGAACTAACCTCTGAAGGATGAAAGGAACAGGGCCCAGTTACCCCAACCACCTTAAACAACACCATTGGAGACCAGCCTCCTGAACCACTGGCAATTGATCCCATCCCTGCAAACAATAAATACTTACTGCACGCCACTAAGGCTTTGTGGTTATTTATTGTGCAGTGTGATTATGCCTTTAGACAACTTATATTATTAGTTTGTTCATTTTTATCTGAATAGTTATGGTCCGTGAATCTCCACATCCCAAATACGAATTTCAAAGAACACTCATTCCCAAAAAATAGTGGCTCCTGAATTTTGAATTTAAACAAGGGCCATTTCCTTCATTGAGAGAAAACATGCCACCAAAAACAACCAATTATTCTTATATGTATATTACCTCTCAATAAACATATTTAAAATAAACCAACTGGACTTTCAGTTCATCTCTGCTTCCTCTTAAAAGTCTTACTCAAACTGCAGTAGAAGAGGTTTTTTGTTTTGCTTTTAAGATAAATACTAACAAATTGGGGGAGAATAAAAGAGAAGACAGCAAATAGGAGGTTGCAAGAAAATCTTTGAAGATAAGAAATGGAAGGACAACTTATAATTGACTTAAATTTCAGCTTTTTCTCTCTGCAAGGACAAGTAGTAAATAAGCTAGAAGCATCAAACCAATTTATACGTAGGGAATCTAAGGGACACTCCAGGAGCTGAAAACTGGGGATTGGCTGGAAGTTGTGTTCCCACAATGAGGGAGACAACCAAGAAAGAGGAAGGCATAGTGTTTGAGAAAGGAGAGGTCTGACACAAGAAAGAGGTCCAGAAACCAAACAAGTAAAACTTATCAGGATATCATTGCAGGGAAATGCAGAGAAGCAACTGTGCAGGGGATTCGGTAGCAACCCAGTCCAGATTGCAGCAGAGACAGAGACCGGGAAGGGCTTTCTCCAGGGGGAGGGAAATAAAACCAACCAACTGATTGGAAGAGATCCATATTTGTGCCCATTTCAAAGAGAGGTGACCCAACAGAATGCGGAAATCATCGGACAATCTCTTTGATATTCCATGCAAGTAAAGTTTTAATAAAAGTAATACAGAAACGGCTGCAAGCATACATAGACAGAGAATTTCCAGAGGTTCAAGCTGGATTCAGAAGAGGCCATGAAACGAGGATATCATTGCTGATGTCCGATGGATCTTAGCTGAAAGCAGAGAATATCAGAAAGATGTTTACCTGTGCTTTATTGACTATGCAAAGGCTTTCGATTGTGTGGATCATGACAGCTATGGACAACATTGCGAAGAATGAGTATTCCGGAACACTTAATTGTGATCATGAGGAATCTGTACCTGGATCAAGATGCAGTTGTTCAAACAGAACATGGGAACACTGAATGGTTTAAAATTAAGAAAGGTGTGCGACCGTGTTGTATTCTTTCACCATACTTGTTCAGCCTGTATGCTGAGCAAATAATCTGAGAAACTGGGTTCTATGAAGAAAAATGTGGCATCAGGATTGGAGCAAGACTCATTAACAACCTGTAATATGTAGATGATACAAGCTGAGCCTCAGAGTTTCGTGGAAATTTATCAAGAAGCCTGGATGAGGTTGAGAGATATGGGCTGGATCATGGACTGAACCCAGGGACCCAGAGACCTCCTCTAGGCCATAAGGGAACAGCCTGTGCCTGGTGCCACACTACAGACAGGGTAACATGCTCTCCACCATCCCTGACAGCCCCAGTCAGGCCATGGAGTGAGGGGTGAGACTCCTAACCATCAGCCCTGACCTGGAATAATGGCCGAGTGGTTTCTGCATCCCAAAGCTGTTCTCGGGTTCATTTCCGAATCAGACATCCTCAGATCGATCTCTCCTTGGGAGCTGTCAAGCCGCTGCTTCCTGGTGTCAGTCCAGAGAAGGAAAGTGATTCATTTGCTGGGTCTGACAGCAGCTAAATGAAATCAAAGACGGACGGTTGCCTTCTGCCTTGGAGGGAAACAGTTCACCCAGGGCAGCCACAAAGAACCACAGACAGAAGGTTGGAGGGGCAGTGGGTAGAGTCCTGGTAACCCTCAAAACTAACCCCTTGCTCGCCTGACAGATAGGGAAACCTAGGCAGAAAGAAAGAAACTGATTTGCTCAAGGTCACATTGTAGTTCAGGGAATGAGGCAGATCTAGCTTATCCTAAAGTTTCACACAAGGAGGTTGTTGTTTTTGTTGTTAAGTGCTTTCAAGTCAGTTTCAACTCACAGTGACCCAGCACAGGATTTCTGAAGAGTGTCTGGTGAGTCTGAACCACAGACCTTGCAGTTCAAACCAAACTTATGATCTAGTGCTTATCCAATGGCTCCACACCAGGACTCCAAACCAGGAGGTACAGCCTTGCAAACCCTGTGGATCCGGTCTACTCTGTCTCTTAGACATTGTGACTGACATTCAGGTGTGCTAAATCCTGGTGTGGCACTGTGGGTTAATGTGCCGGACTGCAAGGTCACTTTCAACTGCAAGGCCAGAGGTTCAAGCTCACCAGCTGCTCCTCGAAACCCAACTCAATGGCACTTAACAACAACAACAAAGCATTTAATATAAGGATCCCTGGTAGCATAGTGGATTATGAGCTGGGCTACTAACCACAAGGTCAGCAGTTCAAATCTACCTGTCTCTCCACAGGAGAAAGTTGGCAATGAATAAGGAAGATCATAAAAGAATGGATGGATTTGAGTTGAAGCATTGGGGGAAAGATGGGGCTTTCTGCTCCTGTAAAGATTTACAGCCTCGGAAACCCAACACAGGGTGGCTGTGAGTTGGAACCAACTCGGTGGTACACAACCACAGTGTACACAACCACAGTGGTATACAACCACGGCCACCAAGCACATCAAGAGTCCTGGTGTGGCACTGTGGGTAAATGCACCAGACTGCAAAGCCGTTTGAACTTCAGGGTTGGTGGTTCAAGCTCACCAGCTGCTCCTCGGAAACCCTATACAGGGTTGCTATGGGTCAGAATCAACTTGACGGCAATTAACAACAACAACCTCATTCTCTCAAAACTTATGAGGCAATTATCATCATATATTCTTGAGTATCGTAGTGGTTACGAATTAGGCTACTAACCTCAAGGTAAGCAGTTCGAAACTACCAGCTATTCTGCAGGAGAAAGATGAGGCTTTCTGCTCCCATGAATATTTACAGCCTCAGAAACCCTGTACAGGATCGCTATGAGTCAGAACCGACTCCATGGCACATAACAACAACAACAACATCCCCATTTTATAGATGAAGAAACTGAGACTTAAGGTTTCATTAAGTGGCCAGATTTTCATCATTTTCTAATATGCGAAGAAAGAGCACCTTGAATTCAATTTGAACTTGCAATGTGACAGCCTGGAATCTGTCATTGCTATTCTGCAGGTCTTAGCCACCAGGCCACACTGCCTCCTTAGGTTGGAAGTGAGGTCCTTGTTTCAGATCAGGGCCCAGACCACCACCCTCTTCCCCACCCCCCAACACTTGTGCCCAAGCCCTTCTCATCTCTGTCAGTGCCCTAATGCTGTGGGGTGTAGGTATGCCTCCCTTCATCTCACTCTCTATCTCTGTGGATTTCCTTCTCCACAAGCCTCTGTATCTCCATCTCTGTCTCTTGCTGTTTCTTTATCAGTGCTTGTACTTATGTGAAGGTCCGATATCTAGGTGTAGCGTAGTGGTTACAAATCGGGCTGCTAACCTCAAGATCAACAGTTCGAAACTACCAGCTGTTCCGTGGGAGAAAGATGAGGCTTTCTGCTCCTGTAAAGATTTGCAGCCTCGGAAACCCTGTGCAGGGTCACTATGAGTCGGAAGCGACTCCACAGTACTTAACAACAACACCTATGCTAGGGGTACCTGCTGGTACAGATGGTAAAAGTCCCTGCTGCTGACAGAAAGGTTGGCGATTCAAGTTTATACAGAGATACCTCAGAAGAAAGATATGAGATCTACTTCCAACGAATCAGCCATTGAAGTCCTATGGAGCACAATTCTACTCTGACACACATCGGGTGTCATCACAAGTTGGCATGGACTCCAGTACAACTGGCGGATCTTTACTTTGTGTGTGTGTCAGAATTCCAAAGTGGGTGGGTGGGTAGGTGGATGGTTAGGGTGCTGCTGCATCCACAAACAGCTGCCTGGTAATGAGCAAACACATCCCAACCGAAGCACCACTGGCAGCCAAGTCTTCCCGAGCCATTGATCCATCTCCCCTCTACTGCCCTCCCTCCCCAAGGCCTGCGCCTTCCATTTCTGTCTTAGCCCAGAGCTGCCTCCCCAGGGCTCAGTGGCTTGTATTCAGTTTTATTGTTGATACAGATCTTTATCTGCCCTGGGCTTATAACTGACATTTAAATTACTCTGCAAACAATGAATCAATATTTATGGATTCCTGGGCCAATGCATTTGCCAAACCCAGTGTCCTGAGTTCCTCTCTCCCAGGGCAAAGGGGCAGCTGGGTCAAGGTCAAGTCTCTGTCTAATTAGGAATGGGGGGACTGGGCTTGCCTGGAAGCAAAGATCCCCCACCTCGAATTAGAATAGAGTTGTGTGCCTCCAGGAAATTCAATTCACTTTACAAACATTTATTGAACATTTCCTGTGCATGCAAAGCCCCTTCTTATGCCTATATGAGATACACGGATGAATAAAATTAAAAAAAAAAAAAAATCTTTAGGGGTTCCTACACTAATGGAAAAGACAGAAATGCAAATGCACATAGTAATTGTGAGCAAATTGCACCATGAGCTACACAGAGACCCAAACAGTCCAGTAAGGAGTCAGAGAAATTAATTCTAATAAATGGACCTTCTTAGAAGGCCTGCTAGAGGATGAAGGACATTCTAAGAGGGAAAAACAGAGTAGGTTAATCCAAGGCCTGATGTCTGAGAATCCTGGATACCAAGCTGAGGCGATAGACTTTCCTTCTGTAGATAAATGGGAGCCATGTGAGGTGTTTGAAATCAGGAGGCACCCCTGCAGAGCTTTTGCCTTTGGAGGCCATACAGATCAAGGTGGGGGTGTCAGCAGTCAGTGGGCAACCTAACAGGGAACCCCACCATCCCTGGATTTCTTCCAGTACCTCCTAGGATGCAGCAGGATGACTGGACCATTGGTTTCTCATGCTTATCAGCAGCATGGCCCTCGCCTGCCTCAAGAAAAACAACAAACACGAGATGGATGTTTCTGAGGTCTCTTTGGCACTGTGAGTTATGAAGAGCGCCTTCCCCGTGGGGGCCAACTCACCTATCACCCTGGTGAATTCAAGCTCTAGTTCCAAGGGGGAAAACGACAAGCAATCTCTTGTCCCTGCTTCAGCACATCCGTTCTGAGGCAGCCGCTTTATCTGTCCAGCTGCCCTTGCAGGTTCAGCTTCAGACCCACAAGCTGAAGCTTCCTTCTGGGCACCTCCCCCACCTCAACTCAGGGCCTTTGAGGGATGTAACAGGGCCTTTGAGGGATGTGTGAGCTCCTGGAGTTTAGGATCACCGTTGAGATCCGGAGGAGCTACAAGGCATTTCTACAGGTCATCAGAAGGGCTAACATATCCATTAGGCACAGAGGTGGAGGTTGCTTTCCATCGACTCTGGCACAGGGTGACTCCATGTGTGCAGAGTGGAACTGCTCACCGTAGGGTTTCCAAGGCTATGACCTTTCAGAAGCAGATCCCCAGGCCTGGCCTCCAAGGGGCTGGACTGCCAAACTTTCTGCTAGTATCTGAGCACTTAACCATGTGTGTCCCCATAGACTCCTTCATTCCTCTGGGTTAGAAGAAAAGAAATCAAATCCAGAAATCGAATTATGATGTTGTTGAGTGTAGTCGAGTCAATTCTGACTCATAGCAACCCTATATAGGGTTTCCTAGGAGTGACTGGCGAGTTGGAACCGTGGACCTTGCAGTTCAAACTGACCTTGCGGACCGTTGCTTATTCTACGGCACCACGCCAGCCTGAATTGTGTTGGTATTGATATCAATGCCGATTTAAAATGTCATTTAAAGTATTTATTTTATGGAGGAAGGGGTCCATGTGTCTATGTGACTATGGGGGTGTGACTGTGTGTGTGTGAATGGATGTGTGTGAATGTGTCTGAGTGTGACTGCCAGGTGTGATGGTGTCTGTGTGTGTGTGAATGGATGTGTCTGTGAGTGTGGCTGTGGAGTGTTCCTGGGTGTGTGTGAATGAATGTGTGTGAATGTGTCTGAGTGTGACTATGGGGTGTGACTATGTGTGTGTGAATGGATGTGTGTGAATGTGTCTGTGAGTGTGACTATGGGGTGTGACTATGTGTGTGTGAATGGATGTGTGTGAATGTGTCTGAGTGTGACTGCCAGGTGTGATTGTGTCTGTGTGTGTGTGAATGAATGTGTCTATGAGTGTGACAGTGTGCAGGTGTGTGTAGCTTGAGGGCGTGCTTATGAATGTGAGTGTGAGAGTGGATATAAGTGTGACTCTGAGCATGGGAGTGTGTAAGAACAGGTGTGTGTGGCTGGGTGTGTAACTGGATGTGAATGTGTACGCGTGTTCAGCCCCTGCTGGCACCCTCCTCCCTCTCTCCCTCCTGGAAGGGAGCTTCGGGGAAGGGGCCAGATGGTCTCCTCTGACCCGCCATTTATCATCCCAGCTTATTCAGTTTAATGCTCTTCGGCAATTCATTTAAGGGCTCTGTTTGTTTCTGCTGATGAGGACTGTTAATTTGCACAGCGGTCTCATTAGGCCTAAACCACCAATTAATTCCTTTTGTTCTCATTAAATGGCTGATTCCTAAACATTTCCTGGACAACAATGAGCTGCCAGAGCCAAGCCGCACCCCGGGCAGCAGTGGGGTGGGGGCCGGCTTAGAGCAGTTATCAGTGGGGGGCTGTCCTGGTACAGAAAAACCCCAAATCATGCCAGCCATGCTGGGCCCCAAATCAAGACCTCAGGACCCTAACCTGGGAGGCTCCAGGCCAACAGCAGGCAGGGGATGAGTGGACAGTGCCCAGCACAGAGGCCGGCTCAGATACTGCCCGAGCTCTCTGGGCACCAGCAGGGAGATGCAGTCCTGTTCTCTCCTCTGAGCACCTCCTCCAGGGAGCCCTTGATTTCCTCTCAGCAGCCTTGAGCCAGGTGCGATGGAAGTACCAGTCCAGCTCCTTGGCCACCTGACCCCACATGCCTGCCCAGGAGCCCTGGGAGAGCCAGCCGAGGGTATTGTGTGGAAGGCGGGAAGGGTATCCTCTGGTGGCAAGGAGTGACTCACAGAGACCCGCTGCCCTGAATGAAATTGCTTCCATCCCTGGGCCTCAGTTTTCTCTGCTGAAAAGTAGATTGCTGGGCTCCCAGCAGGATGTTGAATTCTAAAGCTACTGATTCCTTTATCAAATGCAGTTTTACACGGATGCCCAAGATATATGAGGGGGCTTCAAAACATTTGCAGAAACAATTGAATTAAGAGATGATGGAATTCTTCCTCAAACTTTGTGAAGCCCCCTCACACATGCATAGAAGCAGAGGGACAGGTTTGGATCCCCATCCAGTTTTCAGCTGCTCCTTTGAGAGCCCTCCATCCCAAAGAGAGCCTCCAGGGCCCCCTTTAGAACTCTAGAGGGCTGCTAGGTGGTAGGGTGGGAACCTCTGGGCTAGTTGCTCCCTGATGTTTGCAATTCCTGGTGTGCAAATACTTAAGCGCTCAGCTACTGACCCAAAGGTTGACAGTTCAAATCCACCCAGCAGCTGTCTGGCAGAAAGCCATGACAATCTGCTCCCATAAAAGTACAGCCTAGAGAACCTTCTGGGACATTCTGCTTTGTCACATGGAATTGCTATGAGCTAGAATTGATTTAATGGTGCCCCAACATAAAACGGTTCTGCGGGAGAAAGATGAGGCTTTCTGCTCCTGTAAAGATTTGCAGCCTCAGAAACCCTGTGCTGGGTCACTATGAGTCGGAATTGACTCCACGGTACTTAACAACAACAAAAAAACAAAATTACCTGGACTTTCATTCATCTACTCCTCTCCTCAGGGTAGTTACATGATTACCAAAGCCCAACTCCACGCTCACCCAGATAACAGGAGGTCAGGTGATGGGAAGCGCCATGGGAAACGCCAGTGAGATACAGCCAGACCTACACCGCTCCCAGTTGTTACATAATCTCTCCATTTCCTCACCTGTAAAATCAGGATAAGTCTAGTCCCTCCCTCCTAATGATGGGGTGAGTATTCAGTGAGTCAATATTATAGAGTTTGACAGAGTGCCTGGCGTACAATAATTGCTCCGACAAAAATTAGCTAATGTTGTTGTTGTGTGCCATCAAGTCGTAGTGAACTCTGTATAAGGTTTCTGAGGAGCAGCTGGTGAATTTGAACCTCCAACCTTGCAGTTCCAAATGGCCTTTCCGTGCAGTGCATTATTCCATATCACCACACCAAGACGAAATAAAACATCTAATGCATGCACTCTTTCCCAAAACCTATTCACCACCGGTTCTCCTCTTCTCTTTTCCTCCAGCACCAGCAAATGGTGACCTCTGGAATGGGAACTCCCCCTGCTCCCACTGCCAGACTAGAGGTGGGGACCTGGGCAAAGGGAGCTAGCCCATTCTCTCTTCTTCCTTGTGGAAGTAGTATTGCACCAGATCACAATAAAGACTGCATCTCCCAGCCTCCCTTGCAGTTGGACAAGGCCCAGTGAGAAAGTGCAGGCCAGTGAGATATATGCGGAAGAGCTGTGAGGGAGTTCTAGCAGGGCTGAAAGGCGCTGCTGTTCCTTCGTCCTCTTTCCTTTTCTTCTGCTGCCTGGAATGCAGATGCATTGACTGGAATCCCAACAGCCATCTTGGACCATGAACGGAGTTCGAGGGTATTAAAACAGAAAGATACAAAGGTTATCTCTCACCCAGAAGTTTACAGATAATAGATGGGAGACAATGTTCTATAGGTCTCAGGTGATTTTGCACATCTTACGAGGAGGAACGTGGACAGCTTTCGTTCCTTTCATTTTTGTTCGTTCCAGTCCTTAATTGTACAATGTTAAGAACTATGAAGGGTCTGAACATTCACCCACTTGCAAGCTGACAAGTTAGCAAGCCACAGTTGTGCGGATGCTAGCCGAAGTTGCTAGCTCCTGGGTCAGAAACCACCACGCTTCATTACTCAGAGCACAGCAGGAGGCAGGAAGCTCATGTTCATGTCCATTTGCATTCGTTTCCCTTGTCCTGCAGCCCAGGTAGATGCTAGACACACAGTGGGTATGCATCACAGCTGAGGAACCCTAAGCTTGGGAACACACTATCCTTTATTGTGGGGTTACTAGCAACCCTACCCAACCTTTGCCCCAAGGGAGACATTAGCTTTGTTATTCTGGACAGCAGAGAAATCTGCCCTTTGCCACAAAAAAATGACACTGCTTTTATCTTCCAAGTGGCATAAAACAGCCTTGAAAAGTTCCACCGCCACCTCCACTACCATCAGTTGTCATTGATGGTGACTCATGAGGACCCCACGTGACAAACCTTAGAACGGGATCCCTGGGTTTCTAGGCTGTCATCTATGGGGGCAGGTCATCAGGTCTTTCTCCTGCAGAGCTGCTGGATGGCTTTGAACACAAACTTTCTGGTTAGCAGTCAAGTACTTAATACTTGCACTGCCAGGGCTACATTGGGTAAAAACCCTTTTTTCCTCCCAGATTGGATCATCTAAGACCTAGAATTGCCAAGATGGGCATCAGAACAGCAGGAGAAACCAGGAGAGGATCGCCGTCCAGAGTGACATGAATACCCTGCTTGTGAATGAATTTATGGTTTCTATTGGATTTTTTTTAAAGGTAAGAGTCTCTCAAGAAACCTCCATTACAAATTGCTTGCCTTCTCAAGATAAGTACTGTGTTGTCTTCCCAGGCCTCCTCCCCTTTTTTAATAACAGAACCCTCAGTGATTTAGAGAACTCTCCTTCCCCCCTCGTCGACCCACCAGTGAGGTTATAGAAGATACAGCCAATCAGAGCAGTTCCTGGGCACAGGCGTGGACATGTGACTCAAGTTGGGCCAATCAGAGCCCTTCTTGGGGATTTTTCAATGTGAGACTAAGGGAAGGAGGCCTTTCTCCCTCTGTGGTAAAGCTAGGAATCAGTGGGTGGGAATTATGGCAACTGTGATGTTCAGTCTTGCAAAGAAGTCCTGTCTGAAACGCTAAGACGGATGGGAGAGACAATGAAGGTTCTAATGGTGATGGTGGTCATTTCCTGCTCTTGTAACTCAGTCAAGAAACCCATGATGAATCAATGGGTTTCCCCTTTTGCCTGAACTAGTTTGAGACAGATTGCCACACTAAAATGGATTAGGAAGGGAGGTCTTTAAAAATCAAAACACAATGAAACAGAAAAAGAAAGAGAAACAAACTTGTTGCTGTTGAGTAAAATCATAAATCACGGTGACTCCTTGTGTTTAACCTGTGAAAACTTGATGTGTCAAAATGACTTTGAACATGACTTTGGGAGGAATTCATCACTAGAGGAGAGCATCCTGTGTGGTGAAGTAGAGGGTCAGCAAGAGCGTGGATTGGAAGAGAAGCCACAGCCATGGATTCGAACATTCCAGTGACCCTAAGGAAGTATAAGACCAGGTTATTTTTTATTCTGGTGTATGCAGGGTCTCCATGAATGGAAGCAAACTTGACACCAACTAATAACAACACTGCACATTCATACCTTTCAGTTGGACCTCCCCTGTGCCCATTCAGGGCCAGGCTTTGGGACAGGCAAGGCAACCTCTTACCACTCCCATATGAGAAAGTGTGCCTAACATCATGGTGATCCCACCAGGGGAGGTGTGCCTTAGACCGTACAGACAATAGACGATGGGAACCCAGGGATCCCTCTCTATCTCACAGCATGGAATTGAACCCGTGCAGTCAAAGAAGCCTCAGCTGACCTTTGTTACCCACTGGCATGTGCATGCTCTCAATCTGAGCCCCATCAAAGCCTGCCCTGGGAAAGCAGGTGGCGCCTACCTCTCTCCATATTATTAGAATTCATTTCCATATGGTCCTTTCTTCTCTCCAGGATAATTGTTCTTCTGGGGCTCAGGGCGTGGGAGGGCAGGAGGTGTACACTCCTGTTTATCAACTCACTAAATGCTTGCTTTAAATTAAAACCCACACCACATGCTGGCTCACACAGGAATAATATCAAGACCAACTGTTCGCCTTCATTGTGCTATCAACGCCAGTCTCATTTAAACCCGCTTTTTCTTCTCATCTGGGAACACCCATTTGGAAGCATCTAGCAATAACCTACTTCCTATAACTCCCAATCCTTTTCCCCCACTTAAGTCTAGGTTTCTCCCTTCAATGAACATTTCACCCAGATGAAAAGACCCTTTTGTACCACCCATTACTCTATCAATCAAACGCCAGTCCTGACAATATGCTTATTTATTCCATCAACAATCCTTATTGTACTATTGCTGTACCCATTCCTTCACATGTGTTGTTGTTATGTGCCGTGGAGTCGGTTCTGACTCATAGCGACCCTGTACAGGGTTTCCAAGGCTGTAAATGTTTATGGGAGCAGAAAACCTCATATTTCTCCCACGGAACAGCTGGTAGTTTCAAAATGCTGACCCTGAGGTTTGCAGCTTGATTCATAACCACTACGTTACCAGTACACGTGCTGACTCATATAATCTGATCGAATCTTCCCAATAAACTTGAGAAAACAGGTTCAGAGAGGAATGTACAGTGACCTACTCAAGATCATAGACTATGGAACCGGAAGTTCAGGCCACAGATATTGAAAGGATACCCACTGCTCAGCAGTCTAGGCCCAGTTTGGTCTCTGTTGTTATCCCAGCTGCTCCTCTTGCCCCACCTGTGGCCAGTAGGACCAGATATCTGCCTCTTGATTGTTGTGTACATTGGATTCAACCTGTACGGTGATTTGAGCACTCGGAAGTTGTAGCTCAGCGCTGCCTTCCATCTCAGCTGGAATGGCCTTCCATTACATTAACTGAAATGTGCCCATTAAGATTCCTTTGGGTTACAGCATAGGAACCCTGGTGGTGTGATGGTTAAACATTTGGCTGCTAACCAAAAGGTGGGTGGTTCAAACCCATCAGCTGCTCTGCAGGAAACAGATGTAGCAGTCTGCTTCTGTAAAGATTTACAACCTAGGAAACCCTATGGGGCACTTCTATGTTGTCACTTGGGGTCACTATGAGTTGAAATTGAGTCAATGGTACCTAACAGCAACATTATGAATACAGTTGGTTTCCATTTGAGATTTGTTACAGACAAGTATCCTAGTTCTGAAGACAAAAGACAGGCAATCTCTTTTCCTCTGATGGTGCCTTACACAGAGAACACATGTTTCCCAGCTATGAGTAACCAATAACAAGCTTGGGGCAGCGGGTGGGGTTCCAGTATGTGGTTCCTAAGCAGCCCCTTTCTAAATGTGTTTATTCTCTATTGCTGCAGAATAAACATCCCGAAGCTTTAGGGCTTAACGCACCTCCCATCCCAGTTCTGAGTATTCTATGGGTCCACAATTTGGCTCAGACTTTCCTGGGCGGATTCTCAGCCATTAGTATCTGGTGGCTCATCTCAACAAGATCATTCAAGATGACCTCATAGACTCACAGTTGCCTGGGGTTCTGAGGGAAGCCGCACGAACTCGGGAGGCCTAGGTTCAGAATTCCCGTCTTGTCACTTTTATCTATTTGTCAAAGCAGATTGTATTAAAGGATGGAGAAATAGACTCCACCTCTTGATGGGGCACAGGGACAAGCATACAGGGATGGGAAGAATTTGTGGCTCTTTTTTTTGCGACTTAACACACTTGGGAAGGTTAGCCTTTAAATCAGAATTTCTCAACCCCAGAACTATTGACATGTTTTGTTGCTGTTGGTAAATTCCATCGAGTCGGTTCCAATTCATACCAATCCAGTTTCTGAGGAGCATCTGGTGAATTTGAACCGCTGACCTTGTGCTGCAAACCACCCTTGAAGTGGAGTGCTTATCCGATGGAACCCCACCAGGACTCCAAATTCAGATAATTCTTTGTTGGTGGGGGTGTGGCTGTCCTGTGCGTTATAAGATGTTTTGCAGCATTCTTGTTGTTGTTGTTGTTAGTTGCCATCGAGTCAGTGCCTACTCATAATGACCTTGTGCACAGCAGAACAAAACACTGCCCAACGGCCTCTATATCACTAGACGCCAATAGTACCTCCTCCTTGGTTGTGACAACCAAAAGCTATCTCCAACTCTACCTAATGTCAGGGGTAAAATTGCACCTGGTTGAGACTCACTGCTATAAACCCTGAAGCCCAGAGAACCTGTTTTTAGCCATTGGTCCTCTGGGCTCCTGTGATTCACTGTCCTTGGTGCTGGCCAGTCAAGGAGGAGAGTCTTCAGGAGAGGAGGAAGGGGTACACTTTGGAAGCCCAGTCCAGCTCAGCATGGACTAGACCCACAGACTGTTGTCTCAGCCCCACCAGCCCGAAGTGGTGGAAGAAGCCCCTTGGGGCAGCTCAGGCTCTGGACTGTGGACCCTCTGCCCTTTGTGTTCCCCTACTTGTGGCCTTGTCTGGGGCTGCCACACTGGCTCCTTAGCAAGGCCAGCGTGAGACCCACAGTTGGCCCAGCTCCTGCCAGCTCACTTCCCAGGCAGACTGGGGCCCATCCTAACCAAGGGAACCACATACCGGCAGTTGAGCTGGCTCTGAGCTACTTTACTATGTAAGATGCTTTCCACCAGTCTGTGGCCGGTTCCATCTTCAGAGCGTATAGGGACCTGCCTCCTCTCACTGCTCCCACTGACACCACCCTGGAATCAGCCACCCTCCCCTCTCCACCCTCACCAGCAGGAATCTCTACCTAGCAGGCTGCGTACAATGAGCAGTCACAGACTTGACCTCAATGCCCATGTGTGAGATCAGGAAGCTGAGAGTCCCACCAGAATAACAAGAATCAGTTAAGGAAGTGAGAATAAGCAAAACTGGGCTGTGATGTCCAGCCTCACACTCCTCCCAAGATACTCGCTGCCCTTCTCCAACCTTCATGCCAAAAGCTGTGGTCCTCCATCATGGCCACACCAGCATCACCATGGGTGGGGCTACAGAAAATACAAATTCCCTGGCCATACGCCTAGAGACTCTAACATGATAGGTCTGGGGCCAGGCTTGGGAAGCAGAGTACTTATTGAATAAGAATCTAATGTTGGTTGACTCCAGAAAATAAACTTTGAGAAATGCTGGGACCAGGTCTGGGGATATTGTGTTTCTATAACTTGGCCATCATCTGTCAGTTTGCCATGCTGTGGTGACATGTGTTTTCTGTTATGGTGGAGGCTTTGTCATGAGTATTTCAATATCAGTAGGGTCACGCGTGGTGGACAAGTGTCAGCAGAACTTTCAGACTAAAACACACTAGGAAGAAAGGTCTGGCAATCTACTTCCAAAAATTAGCCTATGAAAACCTTATAGATCACAAAAGAACAATGTCTGACTTGGTTGTCTTGGAAATCAATCAGAAGAATCAATCATTGGAGGAGGACTTCATGGTTGACAGAATGGGGACCAGTGACAACATGGGAGACCCTCAGTGAGATGAATGGGCCCAATAACCACAGCAATGAACTCAGACACGCTGGCGTTTGTGAGGATGACACAAGACCAGGCAATGTTCTATTCTGATGTAAGTAAGGGCACCATGAGTCAGAGCTAACACAACAGAAGAGCAGCTGGATCACATTCCTGACCACAGCAGGTTGGTTCAAGCCAGGAAGGGTCGGTAGGAAGGTCTCAGGACAAGGGTTGGGTCACACCATGGAGGGTCAGTGTGAAGCTCTCAGGACAGGGGTTGGTTCACACCAAGAAGGGTCGGTAGGAAGGTCTCAGAACAAGGGTTGGTTCACACCAGGAAGGGTCAGCAGGAAGGTCTCAGGACAGGAGTTGGTTCACACCATGGAGGGTCAGTGTGAAGCTCTCAGGACAGGGGTTGGTTCACACTAGAAAGGGTGGGCTAGTGAGCTGAGCTAAGAGGAGTGGATCATTCACTGTGCTCACTACACTGTCTGTCCAGGAAGCTCTGGACAGATGACTGAAACCTCAGGCATCTAGACTGTTGGAACAGTGCTCTTGGATCTGTGATCTGGGGAGGTATGCAGATAGCTAGCACCCCATTTCAGTGTGTCAGCAGACACAGTGGTATGTAGGGCCAGGAGTAGACAGAGTGCAGACATGTGCCAGTGAAGATCGTGGCCTGTCCTGGGACTAGAGAATGTCATCCACCATTCCCTTTCAGTCATTGTTTTCTTTTACTTCTTGCAAGACTTTGGTAAAGTTCCTTTTGCTGATCCACCCTCCCCCTTTCCTACAAAGCATTTATTACATAGGTATTTTATTAGCACATTTTGCGATTAGTTGCTGTGTTGGAAAGTGTGGATTTGCTCACCCACAATCTATTCCCACCTCCTCCATCAAGGGGTCCCTCCTGGAGAGCTAAAATCTGCAGCTAGGGTTCCATATATGATTTTGGTTTTGCCAAATGGTAGACTTCAAGAACCTCCAACTCAGAAGTGAACCAAGAGGAGAGCGAGGTAGCCTGAGCCCTTCATCTGCAGGTATGGATTGTAGCAGAGACACCAGAGTTCTAAAATGGGCAATGTGGTGGCAGCTTCCTGATTTGGCTGGAATGGGACATTTTCTGTGGCCTTATTCTAGAAAGGAATTCTTCAGACCTTCTAGTGATTCTGAAGGTCATTGCAGACTGGATGATAACCTACTCCTTCTGTACGTTCTGTGGTGTCAGGTGGACTCAGATCCAGTCCTCTAATGTGTGTCTTCGTGAAAGGAGAGGCTGTGGCTCTCTGGTCCACCCATAAACTATCCAGAGCCTGGAACAAAGAAGGTGTTCCAGAAATGTTTGTGTCTTATGGAGTGAATGAATGAAAGAAACATAGAGAAGTAAGCTTTTCCTACTCTGAGGTCAAGCTTTCCATTAGGAGCTAGAGAGGGCATTGGCAGCCAGCCATTCTCACTTGCTGTTTGGTTTCCTTGGTTGTTTTGCTTTGTTTTGTTTTGTATTTTAACCCCAGTCCACCCAGTGGAGGCCCTCCTGGTAAACTTTAGGGCTATGGCGAAAGGAGAACAACCCATCTGTTTCTGGTTCTTCCTCCTTTCTTCACCCACCAATGATGGTTTGAAATACATTTGATTTCACCTCACTTAAAACCTCCTTTCAGAGTGAGTCCTTCAGGGCCCCCAATCACTTCACAACAAAACAAACATAACTAGAGTGCAAATTAGTCCTATTGATTTGCAATTAGAAGAATCAATTAAGAAAAATATTACAACAATTTCTTATCTGTACCATAAAAGTCACTCTACTTGAAAGAGTCTGAGTGGCCAGGTCCTCTCTGGGTCTCAGAATGACTGTGTGCCCTCTGCAGCCACGGCATTCAAAGACCACTGGGGCTGGGAGGAAGGACACAGGCCTGAAAGATGTCAGGTCCCACCTGGAGCAACCTTCTGGGGCCATGAAGAGTGATGGTTCTTACTCTCACCTGCTAAGGCATGCTCTAGGAAGCCTTTTGAGTATTTCTGTCTTCCCCAGGACATAGCTCACATATGGACAAGCCCTGTCAGGAGAAGTTAACATCCTGGTGCCCCGTCACTTCTACGTGGCTCAGACTTCAGTGGGCTGCCAACTTTCCTCAGAGTTTTCCCTCATCCTGTGGGCCTGTGAGCCTACAGCAAACACAACTCAAGAGTGTCTGAAGAGGTAGGGAGTGTAAGCCTCCAGGGCACTGGGATACATTCCGCTGCATATAGCAGGAGCACTTACTCAGACAGGTTCAGCAATAATGAAAAGATAGTGTCTTTCAAAACTGGACGTCAGAGGGAGCAATTCCAGGTTTGGTTAGGTCAGCTATTCCATGATGGATCCAGGCTCTCTGAAATGTTCCCTTCTGCCATCCTCAGGGGTGCGCTTTGATCATCAGGCAAGTCTCCTCATGCTTGCAAGATGGTTGCTGCAGCTCCAACCATCATTTTACTCACACATGGCGGTGTCCAAAGAAAGGCTGGAGGCAAGAAGCCCCTTCTTAACTAGATGGTACTCAGCCACCACTACCAACTAATTGAAAGGGGTCACAATTAGAAGGTCCTGGAGAGAGCGGGAGAAAATGTGGAACAAAACTCAAAATCATATAAAAGACCAGGCTTACTGGTGGAACCCCCAAGTCTAGGACCCTAAGTCACCCGTCAGGAATGGTGACAAGTCAGCCTGGAGATGAACTCACCCCTAAGACCAATTTTCAGCCAACAATAGAAAGGTTTGTAGCGGGAGCAATAGCATTAGGGAGGTTGCCCATCTTAAGATAATCAACGCTTTGCAATCAAAAGGGCAGCATTGGCCCAAGGACAAAGTTCAGAAGGGTTTGGAGCGAGTGAAGGAAGAATGGAAACTGGAAACCCAGGGAGAAGTAGGATAAATGATGAGCCTACAGCATGGGTATTACAGTCAATGACAGAATACAAAATGCATATGAATTATTCAATGGAAAGCTTACTTGTTCTGTAAACCTTCAACCTAGTCACAATAAAAAGGTTCTGTTATTTTTTTTTAAATAAGAAGTCCTATATTGATGTCGTTTTGTTGGTTTGAACCAGGAATGTTTTCCAGAAGCCCCAGCTGACTCTACTTCTTGTTCAGAATTGCACCTCCTTACCCAACCAGGAAGGAGCTCTGGTAGCTTAGTGGTTACGAATCGGGCTGCGAACTGCAAGGACAGCAGTTCGAAACTGCCAGCTGCTCCGCAGGAGAAAGATGAGGCTTTCTGCTCCCAAAAAGATTAACAGGGTTGCTATGAGTCGGAACCGACTCCACGGCACATAACAACAACAACAACAACAACCCAACCAGGAGTCCCGGTGTGGCGCTGTGGGTTAATGTGTCAGACTGCAAAGTCATTTGAAATGCAAGATCAGTGGTTCAAGCTCACCAGTTGCTCCTTGGAAACCCTATAGAGGATCGCTATGGGTTAGAATTGACTCGATGGCACTTAACAACAATAACAACGCCCCACCACAGGTTAGCTAACTTACACTTGCGGTGGTGGTGGTAGTGTGCCATGGAGTCAGTTCCGACTCACAGCAACCCTGTATAGAGTTTCTAAGGCTGTGAATCTTTATGTGAGGAGGAAATCTCATCTTTCGCCCATGGAACAAGCTGGTAGTTTTGAATTGCTGACCTTGAGGTTAGCAGCCCGATTCGTCACCACTACGCTACCTGAACTTACCATGTTCTGTTCTCGCCACACACTTCTATTGCACTTTATGATCAAGAAATTAGCAGGAGGAAATATTACCCTGAGGAAATCTTTAAACCTTGAACCAAAACTATCCCCCTAAGTCTTCTCTGCACCAAATCATAGCTTCTCCTCATTGGAAAAGAACATCTGTGTTAAGTACCCTAGTCTTTAAAAGAATGATCTCAAAGTGAGGAAAAGGAACCGCAGCAACTCGAAAGGATCAATGAGACATGTCAGGAGGCAGTGCATTTGTGTTAATGCCTGTGCGATCCTTTGGGAAAGGTTGCTGAGGGAGGTTCTACAACCTGAAGAATGCAGACAGGGTCGCTGAACTGTCCATGCAGAAATTGCTGATGTAGCATATGTTTTCTTGTGTGGATGTTCACACCAAAATTAAAGCATTAATTAAAAGAAAGAAACAGCAGGAATGAGCTTTGTATAGACAGTTAGACTTGGTGTCACTGAGTGAAATAAACTGTGTGACTCTTGTTCATTTCACACCTGCAGAAAACTTCTCAGAGAGGGCTGGTGCCTGACCCGAGGTCACACAGCAAAGACAGACCTCAGAATGGGCCTTCTGCTTTCTCCTGATTATACACAGCTGTGCTGGTGATATGGGGATGAGGGGAAGGGAGAAAGTTCCTGTCTCACCACCCAGAAGCAGGGCTACGAAAGCAGGGGGGTTTGCAGGAGAAATGGCCAGGTCTCTCCCGTACATCCTGGACAAGCAGGGGAATCCTTCCCACAAAGACCAGGCTACTATGGCTAACGGAACTCCAGCTGCCCTTTCTGTGTTCAAGCCCAACCTCCCTCCTGGAGGCCTTCCCGCCGTGGCTCCAGCAGCAGGCAGTGTAAACTGTCCTTTGCTGCATTAATATCCAACCAAGTGGTCATTAATAGAGTCTCAATCAATTTCCCCAGAATGATTGCTGCTGCCCAGGGAGCTTCATGGAGTCACGTGGCCATTTTTCAGTTGGAAAAAAAAAGAAGGTGGGGGTGGGGAGCAACAAAAAAGAAGGGAAGAGGCCCAGATACCAGCCCCGGGCTGCCCCAAAGCCCCTCCCGTGGTGACCACCAGATTTTAATGGAAGCCTTTGGTATCCGGCCTGGTTAATCACCCCGCAGAATGGAGACTGCGGCCTATTAGACAAATGAAACATGAAGGGTGCTTTCTTTCAACAGTGGAGCACAAGGGACGAGGGGGAGGTGGGAGGGTCTTGAAGGGGTATGGTGACAGCTGGAGTAGTCTGCTGAGAAGGCCACCTGGGGAGAGGGAGGCACTCTGGACCCCAGGGCAGATTTATGGGGCGTAAGGGTGGTGACCAAACTTTTCCTTCTGTTATACGTAAGATGGAGCAGTGTCTGGTTACTCAGTAAGCAAGGTAAGCACAGAATTACTTGTGCTTATTTATTAGTCTGTAGTGAACAATTTTACTTTTTTTTGCTTTAACCACATCAAGGATTCTGCTTCTAGGCATGGCTGACGCCTGCCTCTCTCTCCAAACCCCATAGCACCTTTCTACAGAATCAAAGCCTCTTTCTAAATTTACAAGTTCTGATGGGGGTAGAGGGAGCCCTCAAGGATTAGATGTGCAACCGCTGCTAACTGCAAAGTTGGTGGTTCAAACTCACCAGCTGCTCAGAAGGAGAAAGATGAGGCTGTCAGCTACCATAAAGTTTCACCATCGTGGAAATCCTGCACAGGGTCACTATGAGTCAGAATCCACTTGGTGGCCGTGGGTGGACTGGGACAGAGTATCCAGTAAGCCCAGGTAAAGCCTGGCTTACTTGTGTTTACTTACTAATGACGTAAAACTGTTCACTACAAATTAGTAAGTAAGCACAAGTAAGCCCATGCTTACTTCACTTAATAGGTAATACAGCCCTGAGGTGGAGCCAACTTCATTCCAACTAATATCAAAGGTAGAACAAATAAATGGTTGAAGTGCTCAGCTGCTAAGTAACCAAAAGGTTGGAGGTTCAAGTTCACCCAGAGGCTCTTCAGAATCTGATTTCGAAAGATCAGACAGTGAAATCCCCTTGGGACACAGCCCTTCTCTGACACACACTGGGTCACCGTGCGTCGGAGTGAATGAACTCCAGGGCAGCTGGTATTGTAGGTTCAAGTAAGAACAGTAACAATTTTCCTTGGCTGAACCAGAAACCATTCAAATGTTTCCTTGTGCCTACCGTTCTCCTTTTCCCAGATGGTAAGACAATGGACAGCTTACTTTCTGTGTTCCCCAAGGAATCCTCTTTTGGGGTGGGGGTGGGGGGCATCTCCTCCACAAGATGGAACCCAGGCAATCCAGGACCCCATCTTTTTAGGAAGCCATGTGACCTGCAATCTTGGTCTTCGCCAGCCAAGTCTCACTCCCCCTGGAGCCTGGATGAACTCGGCTTTGCACAGAAGTGGCAGGACTGGGCACCAGGGGTCTCCTCAGACCTGGCTGACGGAGCCTATTTCTCTAGGGCATAGGAATAGCTGGCAGCAAGTTTCCTGGGGAGAGAAACTGACCAGTTAAGCCCCCACTGGGCTCGGGGTTAACCATCCATTACTCCTCAAATCCCTGCTGTGGACAGTGGTATTCTGACGTAGAGTTATTACCCTCACTGCACAGATGCAAAAATGAAGGTCCCCATTGCTCAGGGGCCTCCATGAGTGAGTTTAGTCACAGTCAGAAATAGACCCAAGTGGGCCTACCTCCAATTCGCGCCCAGACAGCAGGACACCTTAGCAGGATCCTGGGGGCCGGGGAGCTGTGGTGTCTGCCAGTTCTGGTTGAGTTCCTCTTTGTCTTCAGGTCTCTTTTGGGAGCTGCTAATCCAGAGCTCTGGTAGCGTAGTGGTTACGAATCGGGCTGCAAACCTTAAGGTCAGCGGTTCGAAACTACCAGCTGCTCCGCGGGAGAAAGATGAGGCTTTCTACTCCCGTAAGGATTTACACCCTCGGAAACCCTGTACAGGGTCGCTATGGGTCGGACCCGACTCGACGGCACTTAACAACAACAACAACAATCCATCCAGGAGAGGAATTCATGTCTTCGTCTCATGCTTGTTTGGGTACATTGTAGAGGACAGAATCGGGCCAGTCAGGGCATCCTGGGATCCTAGGAGGGCTGCAAAGGGACAATCATGGATCTACAGCCAGAGACCAGGACTCAAGTCTTGGTTCTGCCACTTACCAGCTATGGCACCTACAACAAGTTCTTGACGGTCTCCAAGCCTCCGTTTCTCCACCTGTATTTTTCTAGGTTATTACCCAGCTTCCTTAGGGTCAGGCATGTTTCAAGGCTCAGAATATGTATGTTAACTTCAGAACTGGAGCATCGTGGGAATGCCATACATCGTGCCGCCCCAACATGATCTGGGATAGCACCCTGTAATCAAACTCATTAATATTTCTGTAGGGAAGCTAATGAATATTCACAGTCCATGGGGCAAATGAAGACTAAAAATAGTTGCCAAATGAATTACAAAAAGTCGTTCTGTGTTCAGAGCATTTGGGATTTCGAGATTGTGGATAAATGATTTGAATAGTAATGAAAATAATAGTTACTTGTCTACTGAGCTTGTACTGACTTGCAGACAGTAATTCAATGAATCCTCAGAACAAATCCATGAGGGCAATGGGCCATTGTGATCCCTATTTTTATAGTTGAGCCTGGGAGACCAGAGAGGTTACTTCACTTGCCTGCAGCTACACCACACATTAGCTGAGTGGTACAGGCAAGACCAAACTTAGGCAGTTAGACTTCAACATCTTGGTCTTTCCTCAGAATAAAAATTGAGAAACATGATGGGGCTTCTGGAAGAGTTCTCTGAGGCAGACTCTGAAAGGAAAAATAACTTCTCCAAGGTCTCCTGTTCTGTTTGTATCTGGACTGGGGATAGGACACATTTGCAGTCTCTCAATTCAGTGAACATATGCACATGTGTGTACACACATGTGTATCCACACACACATGTACAGGACTGGTAATAGAACCAAACTTCCAGACTCTCAATTCAGTGCCTATTCTAACACACATATATGCATATAAGTACAGGTACTGGTGCATGCATACTCATGAACATACACACCTGCCTGCACATATGGACCCTCCACCACACACATATTCACACTCACACACGTGCACACGGGCTTTGATTCCACCGCTCCAGTCCTCACCCTCCACCGTAACCATCCTCACTTGGACTAAGGAAAGAAAGCATGACATTCATGGCAGCCCACCTCCTCGCTGTCTCTTCTTCCCCTTTTGCTACCCCTCCTCCTCTCTGAGGTCCTCAGCACCCATCTGCTCTCTCCCTGTGGACCCAAGAGGTTTTCCTGACAGTAGGAGCTGTGAGGGATGACCCTGGGTGTTGGTAGATGCTAGATGCTGGACTCACCCAACATAATGCCCAAGTGCTCATGACTAGACAGATTGAGGGGAGACCCAAGCACTAGACCGGAAGTCAGACAAGTCTGGGTTAAATGCTGACAAGCCAGTGATTTTTAGCAGTGACTCCGTCTCTGTGAGGCCTGGGCATACTAACAGTCCTCAGGAGGGGTTTGCACAGATTCAGTGAGTTAACCCAGGGCCCAGTGGGTGCTTGAGGACAGCTGGAGCTGAACTGATGGACCTCTCTCCCCAGGAGACTTCCTGCCAGCTAATTCCCACGTCCTGGATAAATGGGTTCCTCCAGCTGATCTGAGGAGACCTCCAATGCCCAGTTTGGCTGCTCCCGACTCCTTTGTGCAAAGCCTTCGGAGGACCAGTTTCCTCCAGGCTCCAGGGGGAATGAGGCCTGGCTAGCCGAGACCAAGCCCACAGGCAGCATGGCTCCCAGCCCACTGCACCCTGGAGAGGAAAGGCCCCATGGGTCAGGGAACTGTCCCCTCAACCGACAGTTTCCCTGGGGAATTGCTGTCATCTGGGGACAAGGACAAGGTGGATACAGCAGTTCCCCAGCCCCATGAGCTTTTATCCCAGAGCCTCTGGGGAAGTTTCCTAACTGTGTCCCCAGAAAAACTGTGAGGTTTAACCTCAGGATCACCCACCCACCCTCTCTGATGTAGCAGGCATGCACCCGGGGCTGTAAGAACCAGAGCCCAGGGCGTTCTCTTTTTCTGGCAAGAGGAAATATTTCTCGTTGGCCTGAAGGTTTATGGTTCATAGTGCAGGTTTCTGCCTCCGGACCCTGAGTTTGAAGTCCAATCCTGCAATTTACTAGCTATGTGACCTTAGTCACCTCTCTGAATCTTCATGTCTTCATCTGTATAATGGGATGATAATGGCTCCTACTGCGAAGGACTATTGTGAGGAGTTTTCAACAGCACAGATTTATGAAGCCTCTGCTGTGTATCAGACAACTTGCTAAAGGCTTGGGGGAAAGCACTGAACCATAGACATGGCCCTGGCTTCAGGAAGCTTCTAATCTGGTGGAGGAGCACATATTAAAAAAATAAAAGATAATGTAATATAAAGAATGTGATTCAATAAAAATAGCTGCTATTATCAACCTTTGGATGGATGGGAAGATCGACTGATAGATCAATAGATCCTATAGATATTGATCGATAGATTGATAGATCGATGACCAAAGATAGATACATCTATAGATAGATGGGTGGGCAGGGAGAATCACATACGAATGATCAGGTAAATAGGTAGGTAGGTAGATAGGCAGGCAGGTAGGCAGACTGACTGACAGACAGACAGATAGATGGGTGGGTGGGCAGATGGATGATCAGGTAAGTAGGTTGGTAGGTAGGTAGGCAGCCAGGCAGGCAGACTGACAGAGAGACAGATAGAATAGATGGATGGATGGATGGATGGATGGATGGATGGATGGATGGATGGATGAATGGATGGGTGGATGATGGATGGATAGAGGGAGGGATGATGAATGGATGGATGGATGATAGATGGATGATGGATGGGTAGATGATGGATGGATGGATAGAGGGATGATGAATGGATGGATGGATGATAGATGGATGATGGATGGGTAGATGATGGATGGATGGATAGAGGGATGGTGGATGGATGGCTGATGGATGATGGATGGATGGATGGGTGGATGGAGGGAGGGATGATAGATGGATGATGGGTGGATGGATGATGGGTGGATGATGGATGGATGGATAGAGGGATGATGGATGGATGGATGGATGGATGGATGGGTAGGTAGATTACTGCCATTGAGTCAACTCTGACAGCTGGTGACCTTATGTACAACAGCACAAAGCACTGCCCAGTCCTGCATCATCCGCATCATTGTGGCTGTTGTACCCAGAGAAGGCCCTCAGCTCCACCAAACATGATGTCTTCCTGCAGTGATTGATGGTGACTCGTGCATTGGACTATGGTCTGCTGTGGCCATAAGGGTTTCACTGGCTCATTTTTGGAAGGAGCCCAGTAGGTCTTTTCTTCCCAGTCTGCCTTAGTCTGAAAGTTCCACGGAAACCTGTCTACCCTGGGTGAGCCTACTCGTATTTTAAATACCAGTAGCATAGCTTCCAACCTCACAGAATCACACAAGCAGCCACAGTACAACTGACAGGTGACGGCAACTTAAAATGTGTAGCAACTCCTAGCAACCCTGTATCAGCTTTGCAAGGCTGTAAATCTTTATGGAAACAGAAAGCCTCATCTTTCTCCCTTGGTGGATTTGAGTTGCTGATCTTACAGTTAGCAGCCCAACATGTATTTTGTTGTTGTTGTTAAATGCCATTGAGTCGGTTTTGACCCATAAAGACCCTGTATAGGGTTTCCGAGGAGCAGCTAGTGGGTTTGAACCACTGACCTTGCAGTCCAGCACATTAACCCAAGTGCCACCCCAGGACTCCATGCATAGCATTCATTTATTAAAGCTTTCTGTGTATCTGGTTCTTTCTCTATGGATTATTATAATCATTCAATGAATTTTTATCAGTACTTACCATATTTGCTGTTCTAACTCATCTAGTGGGAACTCTAGTCTGTTCTGACTTGTAGCAACCCTGTGTAGGGTTCTTGAGGAGTGTTTGGTGTGTTTGAACCACTGACCTTGCAGTTAGAAGTCCAGTGCTTGTCCTACAGTGCCACACCAGGTCCCTAACAGAATCATACATCCTCATATATGTACAATAAATACATAATTTCATTTAACTCTCATAATACTCTTGCAGTAGATATTTTCTCCATTTCTCAGTCAAAGAAACCAAGAATAAGAGAGGTTAAGTGACTTACCAGAGGTCACACAGCAAGTAAGTGGTGGAACCCTAGTCACTGTGCCTCTGGAGTCTGTGCCCCTATCTGCTAGGACTATCTCCTCTTTAATTCAGGCCGCACAGTGCTTGTGAAAGGGCTCTTAAAATTCCCAAGCCCAGGACAGTGTAAGGCTATTATGGTCCCAGTGTCTGCATCACATCTGGTGCCTTGAACACAGGACAGATGTGCTCAGAAGAGTTGCCAGGGAAATGAGCAACGTGGGGCTTTCAGAGGAGAGGACAAGCCAGTGTTGAGGCAGCTGGAAACCTCAGGGAGACCAGGGTACTCCCAGCTTCCTTTGATGCATCTGATGTTTTTTGGAGCTACTGAGGCCCAGAAGGAAGTCTGTACTGAGGGGCTCCTATTGTCTACAGGAGAACTTCTTACTGGTCCCTGTTCATTGTTACAAGGTCAGCTTTGTCCCAGAGAATTCCCTAAGCCTTGCATCTGTCCTCTGGGATGCACCATGGGCTTTAGTGGCATACACACCTGACCTTGAATCCCAGCGCTGTGACCTAGGACAAGCAGAGGGGCCTCTCCTTTCGCACCTGCAAAGTCATGCCTGTGGATTGAAGGCCATGTATTCAAAGTATCCGTGACAATACCTGTCAAAGAGCAGACATCGGGTGGTGGCAGGAGGCTAGGAGAAGCGGTTTGGGTGGGTGCCACAACACAGAGGGGCGTCTATTGTTTCCTCGGTGCCAAGAGTGCTTGGAGGAAGTAAGGAGGACATTGAAGCCATCCAATTAAGAGAATTTCCTATAAAATTTTAATTCTTCAATAAAATACCGGTGCAAAATGATATAGGTGAAGCATTCTTAAACTGCAAATTAATGATCTATAGTTACAGCTATAATAATAATAATAGCTACCAATTATGGAAGGCCAAATCCAGGCCAGGTGGGGAACTCTCACAGTGTCTGGCTCCTAGCCCTCTGAGACTGGGATTCTCAGCTGCTTTCTACAGACTAGGAAACGGGTCCCGCACAGCCTACGACTCACCTGCCTTCCCACTGCACAGCCTACAATTCACCTGCCTTTCCAAGGCTTGGGAGCCTCACTCTGTGTCCATCTCGGTCAGCAGCAGGCTTTTCCATCTATCTGAGAACAAAACTGAAAGAAACAACAAACCAGGAGCAAGGCCCAACTCGCATTCAGTTTAACCTTCCATCTCGATGTAATGAATGGGATTTGGTCTTTCCTCTCTAGGTCTGTTTCCTCTCTCATCAGTTCTACTTCCGGCCAGAGAAGCCTCATGAGCCAGGCACCCTCAGCCCCTTTCCGGCTGCACCTCGAGAAAAACTGTACAAGTCCTCTAGCTTGTTACCTACATCTCTGGGAAATTGGGAATCAACTGGGCACTTCATGGTTTTCAATGTATGATTTATCAGAAGTAAATGTCCAAACCTGTCTTCCAAGCTACCTGTGGGAAGATTCGAACTCCAGACTTTCGGTTAGCAGTTGAGCACATTAACCATCTGCACCACCCAGGGGCTCTGACTTCACATCAGTCCTTCCCAAACCTACTCCATCCCCCAAGAGGAGATCTAGTCTCACAGAACCCTTTGACGCTTCTCCAGGCACCCCAACCACTTCCGGGTGAGAGCTGTAAGACACTGCAGCTTGAGAGGTAGTTGCATGTGTGGACCCTGGAGCCAGGCTACCAGCTTCAGACCATGATGTGACACTTAGCTGTGTGCCACTGGGCAGATTGCCCAACCTCTCTGTGCCTCTGCTTCTGCTTCTGCAAAATGAAGATGATAATAATAGCTCCTACCTTCTAGGCTTTTTGGTGGGGTTTAAACAAATTAATCTATGCAAAGTACTTAGAACCATGTCTGACACTCAGAGAGTGCTTAATAGTTGTTCTTTCTGTTGTTAAGTGACTTCTGTCAGTTCCGACTGGATTTGAACCACTGACCTGGCGGTTAGCAATCCAGCACTTATCCTACAGCGCCACACCAGGACCCTAATACCTATTATTTTCTGTTCCTTAAGTGCTCATTCCTTACCCATGGCCCTGAGGATTTCCTCTCATTAATAAAGAACTAAGCTTTTGAATTGCACCAACTCCTGAACACATGCCGGGCACAGGGACTTGCTCAGTGTTGTTAATGTTGCCATGAAACCGATTCAAACTCACCGTCCTACAGAACAGAGCAGAACCGCTCCATTGGGTTTCTGAGATGGTAAATCTTTTTTCCTGTGAAGCAGTTGGTGCCTTCAAACCACCGACCTTGCAGTTAGTAGCCCAGCACTTAACCCACTGTGACATCAAATCATCTCTGACACATAGTGTTGTTGTTGTTAAGTGCTATAGAGTCGGATCCAACTTACAGCAACCCTGTGTAGGGTTCTAAGAGCAGTTGGTGAGTGAATTACCAACCTGGCAGTTACCAATCCAATGCTTATAATATAGCATCACACCAGGGCTTCTGACACATAGTGTTGTTGTTGTTGTTGTTGTTGTTGTTGTTGTTGTTGTTGTTGTTGTTGTTGTTAGGTGCCATCTAGCCTGTTCCAACTCATAGCGACCCTCTTTAGGGTTTCCAAAGAGCAACCTTGAAGTTAGTAGTCCAGTGCTGATCCTATAACACCACACCAGGACACATAGTTGTCATTGTTGTTGTTAAAACTCATAGCAACCCTGTATAGGGTTCCCAAGGAGCAGCTGGTGAGTTTGAACCACTAACTTTGTGGTTCAAACCTACCTGGTCAGTACTGGTAAATGTCAGTTCTCTGACTGCCTAAGGCGTGGTCTCACTCAGTTAACTTGCACCCGCTCCCTTTTGATTGGAACCCAGAAGCAAATTGCAAAATATCTTTCTCAAAGAATTCTCAACTTATTTCCCCCTCCCTGTATTCTAAAACAAACAAAATCACTCTCCAGTCAGCCACCCAGTGATTGCCACACATGTCCCCGTCCACCTTTCTTTGCAGTCTCCCATCATACCTGGAGGTGGGACCACAGTCTCACGGCTCACATACCCATACCCAGTCAGTCCTCAAATCTTAAGGATTCCCTTAGAACAGCATCTCCTTCCCAGGCCACGCTCCTCAGTCAAACACACACCACCACCACAAAAACAACAAAATAAACCATTGCCATCAAGTTGATTCTAACTAACAGAAAGTCTAAGCAGACTGACATTTTTCTCACTTACAGCAACTGCTGGATTTGAACCGCAGACCTTTTGGTTAGCAGTCAATTGCTTAAGCTCTCTGCCACCAGGGACTCTTTAATCCTATACGTTATTGTTAAGTGCCATCGAGTCAGTTCCGACCCACAGAGACCCTGTGTAGGGTTTCCAAAGAGCAGCTGGTAAGCTTGAACCGTCAACCTTGTATTTCAAAGTAACTTTACAATCCAGCACATTAGGCCACAGTGCCACACCAGGACTCCTTAATCCTATATGACAAATGCTTAAATTCTGTTCTCTGAATCAATCCCCTCTGCAGAAACCACTGAGGCCATTCCACCTGCCCCAGCCACTTCCTGGCCCTCTGGGGCTTGCTTTCTTCTATAGCTTCATGCTGGGCTATTTTTCTTGCTTCCACAACTCAGCTCTTAAAGGCAGCCCAGAGCCTCAGCTGCTGTGTCCACCTTCTTGCTCCCCTAACTTCTACCACAGAGTGAGCGCAGAAAGAAGACTACAATACAAACTTCTGGTCAACCGATGGCAGGAGTGGATCCAGGTATTCAGAGCTCCCAATAAGCTGGCTCTGTTTCTAGTTCAAGAACTATTCTGAAGGCTGATTTTCCAGGCTGAGTAACTAGGTGTGGCACAAAATGTCAGCAGCTAATTACATCTAACCATTATTAATCTGTATGCACTAATTATCCTTTGTAGGCATGCAAGATTTTACAGATGAGAAGACAGACAGGGGGAGAGGGGAGCTGGTGAGGGGTAGACAAAAGGTCACATGGCGAGTGGGTGTCAAGCTGGAGCTGTCTGGGCAGGGGCCTCCCTCCACTCCTGAGAGGGAGGAAGTGGAGAGGGGTGGCATGCTGGCTGCAGGCCTGAGCCCAGGTAGGCAAATGTAGCTACTGTCCTGCCTCCTGCCCACCCCAGCTCCCTGAATGCAATCTCCTAAGCTTCTTATTGAAAGTATTCCAGAGGTGATAAAAGTGTCACCAAAGATTTGCTCATTTTCTAAACTGTCATTAAAGCAAAATTTATGATCAGGGGAAATACAGGCAGTAGAGGAGGCGAGGTGGGCAAGGAGAGAGGGAGAATGATTTAAAATCCATTCTTTAATAAATTAAAGATGTTCACTTGCAAAGGAGGGACTTGGGAAGGAAAATGGCTAGAAGGTCAAACTTTTCTCCTCTTCTGCCAGCCACAGGTCCTCTGAGGACTATGGAGCACTGTCTTCATCCTCACCTACTCACCTCCCTTGTGTCTCCACCTACCCCAAAGCCTATCTAAAAAGACAAGCCCTCCATCCCTTCAGGCCACCCATCCCTGAGTGCCTCTCCCCAGGGCTCCAAAAACCAGAACCTGAATCCTGACTGTTGGGCCGACTCTGACTCACACTCAGGCAAGTGCTAACCAAGCAGAGCTGGGGCCCCAGAGGACTTTCTTGCCTGTGATCTTTATAAATGCAAACCGCCAAGTCTTTCTTCCATGGTGCCACTGGGTGGATTTGAACTACCGCCGTTTATGTTAGTAGTGAACTCAAACTACATCATCTGGGGACCTCGTGAGGCCTCATTGTCTGAACAGCCCATTCATTTGGCGTTAAATGGAACCCCAGCGCACATGGCAGTTTATGTGACTTTCTTTCCCCTCCTGGACTGTCGTAAGTTCTTGAAGGAAACAACCCTGCATCCAAATATTACCTGAGTGGTCATCCTCCTGAGGTTACCACAGTGGGAGGGGTGTTGACTTCAGCCCCCTTGTTGTTGTGAAGTGCCATCGAGTCGGTTCCGACCCATAGCGACCCTGTACAGGGTTTCCGAGGGTGTAAATCTTTACGGGAGTAGAAAGCCTCATCTTTCTCCCGC